>NC_139699.1:54476582-54484082 GCF_964188405.1 Protomyctophum parallelum
CGTCGAAGAAAACATATTTCGGCCGCATGTATTCGCAACGTTATTCTTTCATTCATGATCCACACTTCATGACCATAGGTGAGAGTATAGGAACAAAGCCTCATGCGGTGGCAGAATGATAAACCCAAAATGCAGAGTCACAGGAAATAGTGTTGAATTCAAGGTATTTCATAAATGAAATAGGCAATAGTCTTACACTGAAGTAGAAATGCAGGAAACATGAATAAATCTCATCCTTGAGCAGAACACAGGAAACAGGAATAATCTCACTCAGGAGTCAGGAACCAAACAGAAGATGACATGGTAGTCAAACAGGAACATGCACCGACGACATCAAACTATGAACTGACACTGAAGTTTGCAATGAGTCCAGTCTTATAGGGGGAGGGTTGATTGACGAATTGTTCACAGGTGGAATGACGAGGGAGTTGGAGACGGGTGAGTGAATGTGACTGCAGAGTGGAAGGGGAAGTGGGAGTGGCCAGGGCTGAGACATGGTCTGTGGAGTGACAGATCATAACACAAAGATTGCTCTGTAGACAGAGAGCTTTGCCTTCTGGCTCAGCTGTCTTTTCGTCACAACTGCCAGTCTAGAGTTTGAATGGACAGGTATCAGTCAAAAGGGAGACATCTAAAAGGAAGGATGGATGGGGAAGGATCAACATAATTATGGAATGTTAGAACAGGTCAGCTCCATATATGGAGATTTAAGGGTTTGAGGTCAGATGTACTGCAGTTTTGATGACATCAGGGATCTCCATATATGGGCATTCCCATATATGGGCTCAATATTGTTGACATCATCGGATCTCCCTGATGTTGCCACGTGATGTCACAAGGCATGACCATATATGGTGTGGGGTGACACGCGGACGGAGGGACCGACTGACTGACGGGAAATGCACGTTTTTCTAAAATCTAAAATCAACGATTGAAACGTCTCAAAACCATGGAATTTGTGTATACAGTTTGGGGGCGAAGTAGGTCGGAGGGAGAAATATGAAAGGTGAGGGTGATCACCTCTTCTCCCTCTGACCTGCTGACAGGTAAAGGAAGCCAGTGATTTGCTTGTTTTAAGGGTAAACATTTTGACATCAAAATATGCTTTATCTAGGCTGCATGCCAAAGTACAAGTAGGCTACTAATATTGTGAATGGCCCATTTCACAAATTTCTAATGTGTTTCACATCTTTTCACTTTGGGTAGATCTGCTATTTTTTGTCTATAACAGACAAAGTATTAAATAAGGCTTCATTTTTTTAATGCATGTTTTGTAAAATTACAAATCCACAAAGTACCTTTTATCAATATGTTTTAAAATAAATGTAATTGTAATAGATTAGCCCATGAGATGTATAAAATATAAAATATATAGAACATTTTAAAAATGGAAATACTCAGTAAAAGTAGCTAAAAACGGCACAGAGCAGTGAATGAGTACTGAGTGCTCAATGCCCTGGCCTGCCATGCCCTGGCTTGGCCTCATCCGGCCCCAGCGGTGCAGAGATTGGGCCTGGCATGGTGCCGTGGTGCCCCGCTGTGGTCCACCCTGTGAGCCCAGTGAAGCATGTCTGTATCTGAGGCCAAGACTCCACGAGGAGAGCCTCCAGGTCTCCTCTGCCCGCTGGGCACAGCCTGGTTGACTGGGCTGGCTGCATGGCTGGCTGGCTGGCTGGCTGGCTGCCTTCCTGCCTGGCTGGCTAGCTGGCTGGCTGCCTGCCTGCCTAGCTGGCTTGCTAGCTAGCTATAGGTGCCTGCCTGCCTGGCTGGTTGACTGGCTGGCTGGCTGGCTGGCTGGCTGCCTGCCTGGCTAGTTGGCTGGCTACTGGCTGGCTAGTTGGCTGCCTGCCTATAGTTGCCTGGCTGGCTGACTGGCTACTGCTGACTGGTTGGCTCGGCTGACTGGTTGGCTGGCTAGTTGGCTGGCTACTGGCTGGCTAGTTTGCTGCCTGCCTAGTTGCCTGGCTGACTGGCTATTGGCTGACTGGCTGGCTGGACATCGATCTCAGAGGGCTGGAGTACAGCTGGACGCACTGTGCAAGCGGGGGCTAAATCTGGCTCTAGCTCAATCAACGTTTGCACCTGTCTTTTCCAAAGGGAATTAAATGTAGTAGATAGAGAGGAAGAAAGAGTAATGGAGTGTGTGTGCGTGCGTGTGTGTGTGCGTGCGTATGTGGGCATATGTCTGTGTGTGTGTGTGTGTGTGTGTGTATTTACTTGTGTGTTTACAAGTGTACAGTGTATTTCTTGGCGTATTTTCTTCTGTGCGTGCGTATACGTATGTGTGCGCACAGTGCGTGTGTGAGTTATTTGTGTGTGTGTGTGTGTTTGTTTTAATGTTAAGGGTTGAAGTTTAGCGTGTGAGACTTTGTGTGGGAACGCTGGTTGTGTGTTGTTCAGTCGTGGTCGGTCACTGCAGGCTGGGTAAACATGAGGCTCTGTCTACAGGGGGGGAGCACACACACACACACACACACACACACACACACACACACACACACACACACACACACACACACACACACACACACACACACACACACACACACACACACACACACACACACACACGCCAACAATATTCTAAATCTAACAACTTTAATATTTGCATAATCAGAACAGTAGACACTATATAAGGCAAAGTAAAGTAATATAAAGTAAATAGCAGCAACATAGTTAAGTGACATTGATGACATTCCAAAGTTTGTGTCTGTGTGTGTGTGCGTGTGCGTGTGCGTGCGTGCGTGCATGCGTGCGTGCGTGTGTGTGTGTGTGTGTGTGAGAGAGAGAGAGGGAGAGAGAGAGAGAGAGAGTAAGAGAGAGAGAGAGAGAGAGAGAGAGAGTGTGCATGGCTTATCAGTATTCGTGGACTTTGATGTGCAAATGACGACGTGAATGAAAGGCTGGTAGTTGCTGTGCCTCGTCATGTATGGCCATCACTACGTTCAAATTAAACATTCATTAATTCAATGAATTCCCCCAAACACACACCCCGGTCAACATGGATAAAAGGTGTTTTTTAAGGGCTGCTAGCCCCTTCTATAAACTGCTTTTGTCCCCACACGTCTAAAAATTTGCGAGCAAGAGAATTCCGGTCAATGTCCGCTAAATCTTGTCCCCGCCCGTCTCAAGTTTTGCCATTTACGATGAACGGAGAAATTCCGCCAAATATGACATAAATGAAACATCAAAACATTATACGCACGCACATATATTGACATTGAACGGAAAATGTGTCATTATGTAAATGAGTAAATCAGCTAACCTGCAGGCAGCAGGCATTCTGATTGGGCAGTATGAGTGGATGCATGATGATGTATGATGATAAGAGCGCTCACTTGATTTTCTTCTGTTTCAGCTGAACAAACTGAAATACCAGGACAATAATCCCCCTAACATATTGTAGCCTCGCGAAGCAACACTAATCATTGCATTTATATTAGTCTTGTCCCTCTCAGTGTTCGATTTTTCCCCCCGCAATGTCCCGCAATGTCCCGCCCCATATTTGAATACTGGGCCCTGGTTGGTTATAGCCTGGTTCCAGACAAATCTGATTGGCTCCGATGGCTCGACACCATTTTGGCCGTGAGGTCCTCCCACAATTGAGAGGGGCCAGACTTAAGGCCTATTCATAGTCTGGATTTTCGGTGGTGGAGGTGACCACCACCGCTCCGGTGGTGAGCTGACCACCGGAGCTGAAATAACGTTGAGCGGTGGTGAGTAAAAACAGAAAGAAGGGCTGGGGAGAGCGGTGATTTGCTCTTCACCGCGGCTCGCGACGTCATGTTGTAGTTCGGTGGTCACCAAACCACCGAAAATCGACTATGTATGCAACCTTCAGTCTGCCTGGGGCAATACTGTATGTATTGCAAAGGCACTGAGGCAGATGAAGGCTGGCTACACAAGGCTAAACATATTGTTAACTATTTATAGGATTGACAACACAGCTACTGAAGGCCTATGGGATAACTTGACATTTAATGATTTTTTTAAAGTTTTTTGAAATGATTAATTGATAAAAAAGAAAAGAAAACTATTCTTATAACATTCATTAATATGAATAGAATAGTCAACATACAATCTACAAGGCAAGCAACGTGATGCGACTCACATCTATGCTTGCAGATCACATCATGTGACGCGTTGTGAGCTTGTAGATCTGCGCTTTTCGCCGAGCGACACTATCATGCTATACAAAGTATGAATCGAGTTACATCGAGTCCTTGAAAAGCCAGCATAGCTATAATAGGAGCAAACTTCCGTAAAGGAACTGGCCCAACCACTATCAAAGTCATCAAATCAAAGGATCAACAGAGGTTACAAATAAATCCAATTCCACACTGATCTATTTACTGTAAAAAAAAAAAAAAAAAGAGAGTATAACATGATGGAAGAACGTACTTGGGGGAAAAATAAGTGCCCTCAATTGACTTTGCCTGCGCAGAGCGCCGCATGCCCGCGGTCCTCTGGAACAGCCTGACCACAGCAGCTGAGCGTTAGAAAACGGTGGACAATCCAATCCCCATTAGGCCATTCTGGAGGATCTCTACTGAGATGTTTAAAGCCACTGTCAATAGTCATTGTGCAATTAAGCCCTTCTGGGCGGGAACCCCTTTTGGGCATAAAATATAGCAGATCTACAAGCTCGTAGCGCGGCACTCGGTGCCGCGCTACGAGCTTGTAGATCTGGCCAAGAGCTGTACTAGAGCTTGTAGGTATTTTTTTGAAATATCATGAAAATGTGGTGGAAATTTTGGAATGTATATTCTTTCAGAGCGGACATTTTTAACTCAAATCTTTGCTTCTAGGAGGGGGGGGGGGGGGGGTCCCTGGAACAACATATTTTGAGATATGACAAAATAATAATATAGATATGAATAAAAAATATAGACATATTTTGGGTCGGTGGACAATTACATAAACATCTTTGGGGTCCTTGACATGAAATACTTTGAGCACCACTGACATAATAGAAACATGGGTTTTTCCAGAAAGGATTTAGAAGACATTTTGCAGAATCGAGCTCAGGTCTAAACGGGTTAAGCCGTTGCTATTGATAGGCTATCAGATGGCTTTCTACAGAGTGCTTATAAACTCCAGCACTGGCCTGCAGACAGGCACAGAGTTAACTGGCACACAAAACAACCCAGCCAGTCTATAACAGCTGTGCCTAATAACCCGTCAACGCCTTCATAATAAACTAGTGGTGGTGGAAAGTAACTTAAGTACATTTGCTGGAGTATTGCACTTAAAGGACGACTTCGCCCATTTTCACCCTACGTCTTCGTATAATTGGTTTTCACTATAATGCTCATGATAAAATGGTACAATTTCCTTCTACTAAGTCTGTGTATAGCCTACCTGCGGAGGACTGTGGACAGTTCAGAAACCCGCTTATACCAGTGACATCATCATTAGGCAGGGTTTATTATTTAAATTAACAAGATTTCATTTTTTTTTTTAAACATGGCTTCCATTATAGCATGCTAACTGTCCAGGAACAGAAAGTCTGCAGTTTCTATATTCGCTTGGATTATGGGGAGTCCTCCCAGCCCCTCCCCTCCCCTTTCATTCTCCCCCTGGAGGAGGAGAGGGGGGGGGGGGTCATAGGTGATGATTGACAGGCAAATTCACTCGACAGCGACACCCTCAGGCAAAGTTTATACAGCTATATACAGCTTTCCGTCCAGTCACGTCTCACATTTGCCATTGACAATGAAACGTCATATGTGCCTGAAATATGACGTGAATTTGTGGCAGCACAAACATTAAATGCCATTGACAATGAAAGGAAAGTTTACGTCATATGTAGACGAGCAAATCAGCTAACGAATCACCAAAATTCAGTTGTCATCTTACATGATCATGGTGAACATTGTATCATGGTTAAAAGATAATAACATAAGTTGACAAATTAATTCATGAAGAAGTATGGTTATGGAGACTTAGATTTCAAGTCGCCAGCGCGGAGACGGTGTAGTAGGCCTAGTTGAGACGCACATTCAATGGTCCATTAATTGTTTGCAATCACACAGCGTTGTTTATAAAACAAACAAACGCCGAAACGATCAGCATCGCTGTGTGTATGTGTATAAAAATCTGTGTAAATGTGAGAGTTCAATATAACGTAACAAAAAAGTATTCTCTTCTTATTTCGTTCTTATTTCTTCGTTTCTATTGTGTTGTGGACTTGTTTGTGTGGTCAAAAAACTGTTTGCTGCCGTCCTCGCTCACGTGTGTGCGTGTCCAAACATTTCCCCCTGTCACCCTCTCTCTCTCTCCCTTATCAAGAGGTTCCTTCCTGCTGTGTGAGCTGTGGGCCTGTGGCAACACTTTCATAGCCCAAACAACGGGGGGGCAGCAACGAGTGTCCAAGCAAACCAATAAATAAGACAAATATAACTAAATTGGCTCTAACAAGTATATTCATATTTTATTGGATGATGTACGACGACAAGAGCGCCCCTCACTTCACACAGGTGTGATTATTTTCCCATTGCAGCTGGAAAGAGCACATACAAACCTGCGTCGGCTATTGGCCGTGGAATAAATGTATATGCGTGCAGAGATCAAGATGGCGCTCTCCAATGTTATTGACAACACCAGCTAGCAACCCAATGCTAATGTGAGTAGCATCCAATTCACATAGATCTACGGGTTTGGTGCTGGGCCAGATTAGTGAAAGGCGGGCTAATGGTTAATACACGTTTGAAGGACCATGATAAAGACTTTAAAAGTTTGCAAGCATGTCATGAGACCTTTAAGTAGGCCAACATGCTTTATATATCTCTTCTTTACTTTCACTCCACTACAAATATTGTAGCCTATACTTTTGACTCAACTACATTTCTAGTAACCGGGAGGTTCTGTGAGAGCTGTGGGGTGAGGGGGACCTGGTTGAGGGCCATGCATCCAATCTCTGTAATCCCAAAGCGAGAGCTGTGTCCGTGTGCTCGGGAGTAAGTTGGATTTGTTTCCGGTGGGGGTTGGCCTCTGCCAGGGCTGCACATTGTCCCCTATCCTGTTCCTGTTTGTGATTTCCATGGAGGATCTCGAGGCGAAGTGGTGGCAGGGAGGGTAAACGGCTCGGTGAGCTAAGGGTTGCTTCACTGCTTTTTGCAGATGATGTGGTCCTGATGGCACCGTCGGTCCAAGACCTTCAGTTCTCACTGGACCGGCTCGCACTCAAGTGTACGGCCGCCAAAATTAGGAGCATCTCCAAATCTGAGGCCATGGTTCTCAGCAGGAAACTGATGGATTGTGCAGTCCAAGTATAGGGAAGGAGACATTACTCCAGGTCAAGGAGTTTAAGTATCTCTGGGTCTTGTTTACGAGTGAGGGGAGGACGGAGAAGGAGATCAGCAGGAGAATCGAAGCAACAGGGGCATTGCAGTCGCTGTACCGCACTGTTGTGATGAAAAGAGAGTTGAGCCAGAAGGCAAAGCTCTCTGTCTACCGAGCAATCTTCGTTCCCACTCTCACCTATAGGTTATGAAGTGT
>NC_139699.1:54486582-54494082 GCF_964188405.1 Protomyctophum parallelum
TCGCCAACCCCGTCCCGGGTATGGGCACTGATGACGCCGAGGAGGAAACACGCCGCCAGCACCCACAGCGTGAACCGAGCGGGAATCGAACCCACGACCTTCTGGCTGTGAGGCGAAAGCACTACCAACTGTGCCACCGTGCCCCCGTTGGCATAGTTTTTGACCCCACCCCTTCATCCTCCCCCTTGTCACCAAAACTGCCTTCTTCCACCTCAAGAACATTGCCCGTCTCCGACACTCCCTGTCATTCTCTGCATCTGAAACACTCATCCATGCTTTCATCACATCCCATAATGTCCCGAACTCAACTGCCCGCCTGCTTACCCGTTCCAGAGATCATATTACACCAGTCCTCCGTGAACTTCACTGGCTCCCGGTCAAACAAAGAATCAATTTCAAAACACTCCTAACCACCTACAAAGCACTAAACAACCTGGCTCCCCCATATACCTCTGTGACCTCCTAAAATGTCATGTCCCCTCCTGCTCCCCCTCAGGTCTAGTGACACAAACCTCCTCGACGTCCCCAAGACGAAACTCTGTACGTGGGGCGACCCTGTGGAATGCACTCCCCAAAACACTCAAGAAGAGATGCCTCATCCTCCAAACCTTCAAAACCGCCCTCAAAACCCCACCTCTTCAATATGGCTTTCCCTAGCTAACTCTTTTCCCACAGTTTTTAATGTTTTTATACCTTAGCTTTTAGTGTTTATTTCTTCTCTAATAAAGTTAGAGAAGAAGTTTTAATCAATACAGGTCAACGAAGTATATTGGCTTTAAAGGGATAGTTCAGATTTTTTGAACTTAAGTTGTATGAAATACTTGCCATTAATATAGTGGTTGCAACTGTATTAATTGATTGCCCGAGTCCCATGGTGGGAGTTCTGCTCTGGTTTTGGTCAATTTTAAGTAGTTCTGGTCATTTTGTGGGGGGCACTGGGGCCACGCAGTAAAAGTAAATTAATCCACAAAACGAACATAATTTGTATTGTTGACCTATTTCTAAAATATTAGTGTGTCTTTCGTTCAACTTTGACCCCTCTATCACATGGAACTATTTTTTGGGCGTAGTGACAAAAAAAAACATAGTTCTGGGTGATAGAGGGGTAAAAAAAGAACGAAGGTTGCACTAATATTTTAGAAATAGGTCAACAATACAAATGACGTTAGTTTTGTGGATTACTTTACTTTTACTGCGTGGCCCCCAGTGCCCCCCAAATAATGACCGGAACTACTTGATATTTCACCAAAACCAGAGCAGAACTCCCACCACGGGACTCTGGCAATCAATTAATACAGTTGCAACCACTATATTAATGGCAAGTATTTCATACAACTTAAGTTCCAAAAATCTGAACTATCCTTTTAAGTGTGCTTCAGTATATGGCTCACTCGAGCGTGCTAAATGAATGTTGTAGTTGTTTGTCATTCATTGCACCATGTACAGCATGAAGTTCTATTAACTTATTGTGATAACTTTCTTTCTTTCTTTCTTTCTTTCTTTCTTTCTTTCTTTCTTTCTTTCTTTCTTTCTTTCTTTCTTTCTTCTGTTTTTTGTTTTGTTTCTTTTGTCTGCAGCGGTTTCTTTTCAAATCTCTCACCATCTAATCTGAAATTGACTCCCTTGTTATTTACTAAGAAACACAAACTTGTCACCACAGTCATTTTACAAGGCCGTAGCCGTTTGTTGAATTTTAGAAAAAGGTATTCAGAAGCACAACAGAAAGAACATTGTCATGGATACCAACATCAGCCACTATTGATTGAAGAAGTATATTAGGAATTCATACAGTGTGCTGAGAAGTGAAATATCGACACAAACATTGCTTTTCTGGAGTTTCTAGAACACCCGAGGTGGTTGATTTAACCACATTACCCTGGCATACTTATTTTTGGGCAAATTACAAAAAAAGTGACAATAAAAAAAGAAGAATGAACGTTTCTTTAAAAATAATTTGAAGATTGACAAAGCTCACAGGTTGTGACCATGCATATTTGTCTATTGTTCATTGTTTATCAATGGTGGATAATTGATTGATTATTTGCCTTTGAGGCTTTCTACAAAATAAAGAAATCGACCAAAGGTGAACCTGAAAAGAGGACATTATTAAGAAGCGAGTTAACCCATTCTGGACGGGAACCCGTTTTGGTGTTTTAACTAAGCATTATTTAGCTATTGAAAAATAGCAGATCTACAAGCTCATAGCGCACCGAGTGGCGCGCTACGAGCTTGTAGGTCTGCTATTTTTGAAAAATCGTAAAAATGTGGCACAAATCACGACAAGCCAATTGGTTGAGTAGAGCCTGATTCACACTCGCACGGCCGTGTCGCATGCAGAACATATGGAGCAGACCTCACGTTGTGTTGCATGGGAGCTTCTGCAGTTTTCAAATAGCTTTGAATGATTGTTGAACATGAATTGAATAGTTTATTGAACATGAATGTAAAAACAGCAACATGTAGCCTACAGTCAAACACTCAGTTCAGGGATAGCACCAAAAAAAGCCCTTGTCTTGTTTTCATTTAGGCCCTATATGCAATAAATTCATTGAAGACATGAAAAATAACAAAATTCAATATCATTTATCATTTGTTGTTCAATAACAACAACACAAATCTAAATCATATCAGGAAAAAGCTGGACTAATAGGGCTTAATTCATCTTTGAATCTGCAAAAGCTGCAAATAATCGTAGTGGAGTGTAAGTATAATAATACAATATTTGCACCGAGTTGTTGTGGAGTGTAGAAGTAGGCTATTATTAAGTACTGATTAATGGAATTACTCAAAAAATCAATCACACCCGTGTGAAGTGAGGGACGCTCTTATCATCATTATGACGTAACATGTCTATTTGCTGTGACGTACAATTCTCCATTCATTGTCGAAAATCTACATTAATAGCTGAATTTAGGAGGGGCTAGTGCCCCTCAAAAAAAGATAATCACACCCATGTGAAGTGAGGGGCACTCTTATCAATTACATAATATTAATAATAATAATAATAATAATAATAATAATAATAATTGTAATAATTGTAATAATAATAATAATAAGTACCCAAAGACGCTTTACATGGGGGGCAGAGGTATAGCAAAAATAAATACAACTTTATTAGAAAAGAAATAAACAAGATATATACAATATATATGAAATGTAAGATGACAACTGAATTTATATATATATATATATATATATATATATATATATATATACTGTATATATTGAAGTATCTGGTCTGTTCAGGACCTGTCCGACTGCTTCATTCATCATCGACAGGTCCTGAACAGACCAGATACTTCAATATCACATAAATTACAGTGTATATATATATATATATATATATATATATATATATATGCCCCGAGCTGAATTAAAACAGTTGCACTGTGTTTAGAAAAGTCGAATTGCTCGTCCATATGACTTAAATTATCCTTTCATTGTCAATGGCAAACGTGACACGTGTTGTGATGAAAAGCTGTATATAGGAGGGGCTAGCTTAAGCTTAAGCACCCCTCGGCGGGCATTAAGTATAGTACTCGGGTACATGTACTTAGTTACTTTCCACCAGTGCACAGGAGGGGATCGAGTGCAGACCTGTTTAAAGGGAAGCATGAAACCTCTTTGACACACTTCAGGAGTCACTTAACAATGGGCAGGGTGTGTGTGTGTGTGTGTGTGTGTGTGTGTGTGTGTGTGTGTGTGTGTGTGTGTGTGTGTGTGTGTGTGCGTGCGTACACTCATTATACTATACTTGTGAGCACCTTACGTCCCCACAAGCATGACTGAAGAAACACAAAAACTGATAGAATACGCACATTAACTTATTGTGTTGGGTTGGAAAGTGAAATCAGAAAAAGAAGAATAAATCATCTGGTCTTGTTTGACTTTGATTGATTGATTGAAATATTTATTAACAGTTTGTAGAATTGACAGTACATTTTAAGCACAAACTCAATACAAAGACTGTTAACTGTGAGTGGACCACCCAATTAAGCATTACACTTGTTTACAACAGGGTCCACATTGTTCAATTCATCAAAACATTTAGAGACATACAAATAGACACTTCTATGTAGTTAAAGAACAGAACAGGAATTTATCATAATATGATGAATTCCTGTTCTGTTCTTTAACTACATAGAAGTGTTCCTATATTATAGGAAGCAAAAAGGGAAAGGATACATATACAGTGAGGGGAAAAAGGGGGGGGGGGGGCGGTGGGGGGGATTCAGATTCTACAGAGGCCAGTTTTGAATTGCAGCCGTCCGTAGGTGCCCTTTGAGAGCGGTTTTGAAGGAGTCAAGGGATTCACATGTCTTAATGACTGTTGGTAGGGCGTTCCACATTTTGGTGGCATAGGAGCGAAAATAATTTAGTCCCTTGTTTGTGCCGAATCTGGGTTGTACATGGTTTGTTGTACTCCCTCTGGTGTTGTGGGTGTGGACTTCGTTTACATTAAGGAAGTATTTAGACAGGTACATGGGTATCTTGGTGGTGTATCGAATCTTGTGGACCAGACCCATTGCAAGATGCTGTACTCTGTCGTCGACCCTAAGCCATCCCAGCCTGTCAAAGTGGGTGTTTTTGTTGACCAGTGAGGAGACTCCTGTAAAGGAATCTTGTTCTTTGATTAACTTTTTTGATTACGTTGGTGGCCATTTTATCACCGGAAAGATTGGCCTCCAGGATGGAACCTAGGTAGGTAATTTCATCTTTTCGTGTGATAATATTGTCACCCACTCTAACCAAGAAGCCATCTGCCTTGCTGAGATTACTATTTGATCCGAAGAGAATGGATTCTGTTTTTCCCAGGTGTAAGGATAGTTTGTTATCAGCGAGGCAGGTGCAGATTTTTTGCGAACAGGAACAAGTTGCAGTCACAAGCTGAAGTCATGTCGTTAACATATATTAGGAACAGTAAAGGCCCTAGTATGCTTCCTTGTGGGACGCCACAGCTCACTGGGAGGGGGGGGGACAGTGTTCCGTTCACCTCCACCATCTGTTCTCTCCCCTCCAGGTAGGATTGCATCCAGCTCGTTGATGTGCTATCAAAACCAATAGCTTTAAGCTTGTTAACCAGTATGGAGTGGTTCACAGTGTCAAAAGCCTTTTGGAGGTCCAGCATGACCATGCCACAGTATTTTCCAGCATCCACCTCGTGTTTGATGTGGTCGCTCAAATAGAGGAGGCATGTGTCAGTGGAGTGGGATGTTCTGAAACCAGATTGGAACTCGTACAGCAATTTATTAGTGGCAAGATACTTTTCAACCTGTTCATAGACTATTTTTTCCATCACTTTCGAGATGGAGCTTAGAATAGAAATAGGGCGGTAGTTGCCGGGTTCTAATTTACTCCCTTTTTTGTACAAGGGGGTTACTTTGGCCAGTTTAAAATCTTGGGGGACCTGTCCCTGTTTGGTGGATAGGTTAACTATGTGGGTGATGACTGGAGCTATGGAAATGGCTGAGTCTCTGAGAAATTTGGAGGGAATATTGTCATGGCCAGATGAAGAGCCTTAATTGGCTTGAAAACATTGTCAATAAATGATATAGAATTGAAGAAATAGACATTGTGAGGTCCAGACAAGAGGAATGGTTGTTTTGTGGTCAGATTTGAGGAGTTAATTGGACTCAAAATTAGGAAACGTTCATGTTGGAGTTACGGCTAGAATTAGGCATTCAGAGGTTATTCTTATTTGGTATCGTGCACTAAGGTCTACACATTTATTTTTGTAAAATAGCAATGGCATTCATAACATTGTGTGTGCGTGCGTGCGTGCGTGCGTGCGTGCGTGCGTGCGTGTGTGTGTGTGTGCGTGCGTGTGTGTGTGTGTGTGTCTTCAGGAGTCACTTAACAAAGGGGCAGGGTGTGTGTGGTAAAGTGTGTGACTAATTTCCTTTAACGCACTGTGAGATTGAGAGACTGGCGGGCGGGCGCGAGGGAGGGGAGGGTGGGCAGCCGCTTGTTAAAGAGGTCAGGGGTCAGCCGCGCTGTGAATGGGCCCTGAGATCCCCAATTAATTACCCAAACACACACACACACACACACACACACACACACACACACACACACACACACACACACACACACACACACACACATGCATGGATGCACCACATTGATGCACCAAAGAAAAGGTAAACAGAATACATAGTGTGTGCATGAACACACTCACACACTGTACCACTACACCTAAACTATGGCCCAAAAAGAGTGTGTTTATTGTCATGATGTGTCAACTCGGCTGTTGTCTGAGGCTTGAATGTCTTTAAAAAAAGACCTAAATGGGAAAGACCTATATGGGAAAAATGAACGGGGAATTATTTCCTGGTGCCTCGTCGTTCTGAAAGGGGGCGGGACTGCGACGATCTCTAGATTATTAAACAATCTGGGTATCTGGAAGTGAAGTGAATGACCACCACTCACCATAGAGTAATAGTAATTCAAGGACAGAGTCCGAACTGTAGCGACAGCCCCCCCCCCCCCCCCCCCCCCCCCCATCCCGCTATTCATTTCGATGGAAGTTGCTCGGTGGCGTTTTCAAGCACCCGGAAGAATGCTCTATACTTCCGCATTTTGACCATCAAATTTTGGTGGTTAAATGCGGAAGTGCAAAACGAGCGCTCAATGTTAAACCCCAGCTGCACGGGGGTTTCCTCGACGTAAATGCAGGGGCCCGCCTGCACACCACTACATCTCGCAGCTTCAACGTTGGCGAGCCTCCCTGGGGGGCTTGCCACTCACTCACACTCTCCCAATACGGCTGAAGTGCCCTTGAGCAAGGCCATGAACCTTCAACTGTTCCAGTGTAACTGCTGAGTGGCCAACATTATAAGACCGTGGTTGTACAGTATACTGGCTGGGCAGCTCCCAGGTTCTAATGTGCATGTGTGTGTTTGTGTGTGTGTGTGTGTGTGTGTGTGTGTGTGTGTGTGTGTGTGTGTGTGTGTGTGTGTGTGTGTGTGTGTGAAACAGGGCGTTGCTAAAATACCACAGTGAGTGCTCAGCAAAAGAAAAAAACAAGTGCAAAGCTAGGTCTGCTTGTTTCGTGCCAGTGTGAAGACGAGTGTTGTTTACTGTACCGTTTAAGTTCTCAAGGATTTCAACAGTTACATCCCTGACTGAACTCCCCTCGACAACATCTCCCGGTTCTTTCCTGCCTTCAAACTGCTCATCCATCCTGCGAGCCCATCCATCATCTCCACATATCCACGCAGACAGAACCAGGGCTCCCTAATGTTTGAATCAGCTAAAAGTTTAAAAGCTTTATTATTAAGAGGAAATTCAATCGGCCCGTTCCACCGCTCATCTGTCTTTCGGTCTGACGCGCGCCGTCCATTTGGACAAGGGGCGGGTGTTGCTCAGCAAAACACCACCATGCACTCCCTGCGGGACACTGACTGTGCTGAATGCCCACTAAAATCCCCAGTCTTCATTTGGCTCTGAGAGTGTTCAAACAGTTCCATTTTGTCCACTCTAAGAGGTCCGTCTGGTTCA
>NC_139699.1:54501582-54516582 GCF_964188405.1 Protomyctophum parallelum
GTCTCTCTCACGCATGCTTATATACACACAAAGGCGAGGGTGGCCACACACACAAACTCAAACATAGTCTCTCACACACATAACTGTGAGCACACATGGCAGTGAGTGTATGTGTGTGTGTGTGCGTGCGTGACGTTTACAGGTGGCGTTAGTCGAAGACACGTGCACAAAGTGGTGTGTGTGTGTGTGTGTGTGTGTGTGTGTGTGTGTGTGTGTGTGTGTGCGTACACAGCAGCGGCACAGACACCTTGAAGCGTGGCTGACAGCCATCAGCTGTCTGTAAATAATGTCTTCGAGAGGGCAAGTCAAAAGCTGCAGAAATAGAAATACTATGTGTGTCTGTAAACAAACACACCCACGCACACACGCAAGCTAAGCTGTGTGTGTGTGTGTGTGTGTGTGTGTGTGACATACATCCAGCAGTGGCGTATCAGTATCAGTGGCGTTCCAGTGACAGGCCGCATCCATCCCTCTGGGCCCTGCATCCATCCCTCTGGGCCCTGCATCCATCCCTCTGGGCCCTGCATCCATCCCTCTGGGCCCTGCATCCATCCCTCTGGGCCCTGCATCCATCCCCCTGCTGCCTGCCTCTTGATGCCACAAGACTACCTTGCTGGAGCCCAGGCTCACCAAAAACTACGCTTTTTGCAGCCGTTACTGATTATGAGAGATATGGGTCACCAATATTTCCCTACACGGACAAATGTGTCCGTGGCAAAGACTTAAGGGCTCCAATTTCGTCGCCGCCTTTATTACCCTCAACGCGGCCCGCAATTCAGCCGCTGCCCGAAAATTACGAATATAGGAGAGTTCTCTGTCCCTGAATGGTATTTTCGTCCCTATATTTTTTGCCGACACCGGTATTTGCGCCTAGACTCAAGGTGTGGTCATGGGCGTGCTGGCATGCTTTCCCCTAAATTGTTATTTTGGTCACACACATTTGGGAAAGCGATAGTGGAGTTTAAAAGCACCCGTAACTTACCCGTTAGCCGTGCCAAATTAGTTTGGTAGAGCGGCGCGCGCCTCAATGGAGATGTCCAGGCACAGAGTCAGGTGTGTCATCTCTCCAGCTTATTCTCCTATTTGTAATTTTCCTATCCAGCAGAAGTGAGTGCCTGCCACTTCCTTGTGTCCATTGTGTTTATATAATTGTATAGTCAAAGAAGTTATTTGTGCCAGGCAAATTTGTGCAGCGTGCACGATTTGTTCACCCCATAGCAGCAAATGGGGTTTAATGATTTGACAGCAATGCAACAGTCTTCCATGGGCTATAGACCGTAAGGCTATGAAGCAATATAGCACTAACGGGCAACGGATAAGGGATCTCTTAAAGGCAATGGCACGTGGACTGGTGATTGGTTCAATTTGATTTCATTTATATTGTAAAAAAACACCTATGCATAATATAACGGGTAACGGAGGTGTTTTAGGGATTTAAGTAACCAAAATACCAACTTTAGTGGGGGAACACCCCTTCCCCACTGCTAAATCCCAAAACAGTGTATTCAGAAAGCATGTTAGAAAGATGAGACGAAATTGGAGCCTTGGTCTTGTACGTGGAATTTTTTTATATTTTCTGTTTTACACATGATGTTCATATTTTGATCATAAGACCCAATTACTGTACGTCAATCCCCAGGTTTTCTTCAGAATACAGTATGGCAATAATTTATTATGACTCTATGGCACATTAGGAGTCAAACTAGTATGGTTCTTAAATTTTTTATTTGCAAAGACTGTAACTCTCATATAACATGGATGAGCAACAGTATAATCAATGAACATCCATGTATCACTAGCCTGTCAGTCTGTTGGTTTTCACGACATATTCATCGCCTGATGTTCAAATCTGAAAAGAGCAGTTTTCGGAATAGCGTTTACGTGGCCATGGTTTAACTTGAGTCATACGTTGCAGTTGCATGCGGTACAACATCACAACGACTATACTCAACAAAAGAAAAAGGAAATATTCTTCCAACGCATTAAATAGAGCAATAACAAATATTTTCAGATTCTTGGCAAAATACCTATTTATGTATATTTATTTATTTATTTATCCAATTTGATCCGAACAAAAATATAATGTATATTGTGAGCTTGTAGATCGGCTGTGTTCAGTCCGAGACACCGGTGTCCAACTGTGTATAAATACAGTAGCCTATATACAGTACGTCACACGCATGCTCCGATTGTCAACAGTTAGTTGGCAGCGTTCCAAAAGCAGACGGTCTCTGTTAAATAGCACATTATTGTCTCCAGGCGGTGTAGGTAGGTACGTGGCTGGAGTCAGCTATAAGTGACTAATGGAGTGTCCAGTGAATCACTCCGTATGTGGAGGAGGGTCAAGGAAGACACTCTGCCACTTGGCAAGCAGCATTGTTTGAGCTGTTCTTTGAGTCCATCATAAGGTGCATGGCGAGAACACCTTGGTAAAGATGTCACCAGCTATTGATATCGTTGCTGTCGGACAGGAAACCTCTTATCTCCATAATTCTAACTTTTTGTGTATTTTGTTCCGTGAACGAAGACCTACTTGATCACACTACAGCTTCACACAAAATAAAATCTAAAGTAGCAAATGTACAAGCTTGAAACGTGGCAGGAAGCAATACGTTTTGAGCTTGTCGATCTGCTATTTTTTAATTGGATGAATAAATAAAATAAATGTCCAACACATGACAAGGGGATGCCTGGCACAAGGGCATTTTCAGATAGGACTCAACGGCCAAAAACATTAATTTGGGGGTCCTTGGGGGTCCTCAAAATAGCACTGTTTCTCATATTGGTTTACTGAGATATAGGTAGCCCCATGTGCCCTCTCCCTACGCTCATTCTGTAGCTCCGAGATGAGGTCAACACCCACTGCGGTTCAGAAACGGCGCATGTTTCCACAAGGAGCGCTTCTTACCCTTTTCTGCACAATGAATCCAAAAAGTGAAGGGCCAAAAAGGTTTTACACTAATTCAAACTTAGCAAGTTTAAACGGTTACACGAGCGGCGAGCGTTTACAGCGGTTGTTCAGTCAGCCGCTTCCATGTTTATCAAGGGAGTCGTGCGTGTGCTCATGCATGTCGAGTGAACTGAAGTCAGTTGGAAAACGAATTCCACATTCGACCAGGGGAGGCGCCGGGGAGGCGCTAAAACTTCTCAACTTCCTTGAAAAACATGCTAAACAACCGATTTAAACGCTCGCTTATTTAAACTTGGATTGTCTTGGCCGATGCTAAGTTTTAATTAGTGTAAAACTTTTTTGGCCCTTCATTTTTTGGATTTATTGTGCAGAAAAGGGTAAGAAGCGCTCCTTGTTTCTGAACGGCCGTGGGAGTGGCCCAGGGTGTGACCTCATCTCGGAGCTACAGAATGAGCGTCGTGCTGAGGGAACATACTGGGGCTATGAGAGAGGCTACAACAGGAACACATGTATTTCTCCGGACTCCACAGTCCCAACTTAATCACAATGGAGCTGCCTCTATGTTGCTGCGTTAGCCTGCTAATGCTAATCACCAGGGTAATAGACTAGACTCACTCATCATTACAACACAACACACTCACGCACAGATCCCCATTCCATTAATGCAGCTCTTGGTCTGTGAAACAGTAATCTGAGTTCCAAGAAGCTTTGGTCAGTGAAACAGAGTTATAAAACATACAGTTACATTCAGCAGTGACTCACCTCTGTACCTCTGTACTGTACTGCACTAATCCGATCTTAATACTAGGCCTACTTCCTGATTTCCATATAAGAGCACTCATGTCACAGGCACAGGTACAAAACAGTTTTTGCTTCTGGCTGCTGGCAAAAACAACAAGCAACAATAAATAATTGGCCTTTGGTATACAGACTGTTGTAATCTCTAATTGGACCCTCGTCTGGTTCTGACAGACTGGTAGTGTGTGCAGGCTGGGTGCATGGTGTGTGATGATCCGGTTGAAGTATTCCTTTGGTACGGCAACTGCGGCAGCTAAAGGTTTACAAAGTTTATTACACAAATAGGAACATATATAGTGCTGGATCATAATGACGTGACAATAAGATATGAGACAAAGTACCGTGACTAATGCAGCAAGGCTGACCTTGCTGGCGCTGAGATGTCTCTCATATAAAGTATGCTACAGTACAGGCAGTACACAATACATATTAATTACACTGTATCTCAAGTTCAAGTACACTTGAATTTAGACGTATACATGGGCAACTCATACACAGAGCAACACAACTAGCGAGCTATAGGGAATTTGTTGTGCATTGCTTGGCAACAGTCCATCCATTTGCAGAACTCCTTGTGTCGGTGGAGCAAAAATAACAATATAAACAAACAAATCATAATCATAAGTCACTTATTACTGTTAACCAATAACTGGCGCTGGTAGAACTGTATCATACTCGAGGTCATATTGCATGGCTGATGTCTTTGGCACTCAGCCTATATGGCCTTGTGCCTATATGAGGACTATACAACAGCACTCCTTCTGTGAGATTCCTTAACCCAGTGGTTCCCAAAGTGGGGTCCGGGGACCCCTATAGAGGTCCTTGGGAGACCTCCAGGGGGTCCATCATGGCCCGTAACACTTACCCTATAGCACCTTAGATAGAAATGTATGTATAGACAGCATTTTATACAGACTTATAGCATGTTACGTAGACAGCACTAGAATTGCATTTTTTTTTACACACAAGCAGAGTTTTGGTGCTACAGTATATATGTTAACTCCCCCCCCCCCCCCCCCCCCCAGGGAAGCCTCTGGTATCTCATCAGCGTAACGCGTCGCAGCCTGCAGTGTTTTATTGCATCCTCAGCGAGTCGACCGCCACCTACAGATGAATATGGATAACTGTACGTGTTAAAGGGCAACCCGCCAGCAGAAATCACAGTTGTCATTTATAGGCCTCCCTATACCCCCTCCCCCGACACACACACACACACACAGGCACGCACGCACGCACGCACGCACGCACGCACGCACGCACGCACACACACACAGGCACGCACGCACGCACGCACGCACGCACACACGCACGCACACACACACGCACACACACACACACACACACACACACACCACGCCAGCAGCATGGCGCTATACACGGAGGCCAGACGAGGCAATCATGCTTTATTGTTTTATAGTTCTCAAATAAAAACATGAATCATCTGCTCTTTCTAAAGTGCAATATCTAATATTATCAGAGTGACTGTTTCTGCCTGCGTCTGCACTATATGGGGGCTTCACTGCTGCACGCGCACAGTATGTGTGCGTGTGTGCATGCATGCGACCGTGCGTGCGTGCATGCATGTGCGTGCGTGTGTGTGTGTGTGTAAAAGAGAGCTAGATAAAGATGGAAAAATAAAGAGAGATACATGCAGGCAAGAGAACTGACTTTGTGTGTGTGTGTTCATGCGCGGATTTGTTTGGTGCATGTGTGCGTGCCTGTCAGTGTGAGTGGTACGTGCGCGCGCGCGCGTGCGCGTGTGTGTGTGTGCGTGTGTGTGTGTGTGTGTGTGTGTGTGTGTGTGTGTGTGTGTGTGTGTGTGTGTGTGTGTGACTGTGTAAATGTGTGTGTGTGTGTGTGTGTGTGACTGTGTGTGTGTGTGTGTGTGTGTGTGTGTGTGTGTGACTGTGTGAATGTGTGTGTGTGTGTGTGACTGTGTGTGTGTGTGTGTGTGTGTGTGTGTGTGTGTGTGTGTGTGACTGTGTGTGTGTGTGTGTGTGTGTGTGTGTGTGTGTGTGTGTGTGTGTGTGTGTGTGTGTGTGTGTTTGCTGTGTGTGCACAGGTGCAGTTCTGCTGGTGTGTGTGCTCACTGTTGCTCATCACTAGATGTTTGGTTGATTAAAGTGCTGCAAACAGAGAGACACCACACACCCTATAGTTTTACACACACCCGTGGTGTGTGCAGACTGCATGTATGCTTATCCCTCCCTATCCCTCTCTCTCTCTCTCTCACCCTCTCTCTCTCTCTCTCTCTCTCTCTCTCTCTCTCTCTCTCTCTCTCTCTCTCTCTCTAATAAATGTTGTTGCTATCGGGGAGAAACCTCATATCTCCATACTTCAACGTTTTGTCTCCGGCCTGCACGGCCCAAGGCCAGAGACTATGTTTTCACCCTTGTCCATCCGTTTGTCCACCTGTGTGTCCGTCTGTCTGTCGGTGAACAGCTAATCTCGGGCACCGTTGGACCGAACATGAAACTTGTAATAGTGATGGGGGAAAGTAGACCCTTTAAGCAGTTACCGTTACTCATAAGAGTGTGCACCCGAGCTGTGCTCAAGTAAGGTCACAGGGTCACAGAGTGACAGAAAGATTCCTATATACTGTAGTGTCTGAAAAAGTAGAGACACGTCAGAATTCTCCAGGACAGACTAACCCTCTGGCCTGCGCTTCAAGGGGCGCCCCGATCAGCAGACTGACATGATCGAATCTGATTCGTGATGTAACGTATTGTCGTATGTGTCGTATTTGCTTTCATATGTCTTTGCTGCTCATATATGCATATCACATGACCATTCAATTTGGGATAAGTATGTGGGCAATCATTAAAATGCCAGATCCATGATTTAAGTGTACAGCCTGTTTATTGGACTATTAGATAACCCTCTCACAGTACTGACGCATCAATTTCACAACCAAAAATTGCCTCATGATGCATGGAGCTATAACAGGTTGATTCACGTTTTGTCCTATATTACTCTTGAACCGTAGGCCATACAATTTCCATTTCCACCATATTGTGTTATTCTTTTGCAAAAAATGGTACACATCATCATGTACTGTATATGTGATCAGAGATAATGTGATCAAGACATATATCTGTCAGGTTTCTTTCTCATGTATTCCATTTTGATTGCTTCAGACACTCCCTATGACATAACATCAGCTTGACATGACTATACAACCTCTCCTGTTCGCGGATGACTCAGCACTTCTGGTCTCCTATACAGGAGCAAACTGCAGTTTGAAAAGGCCCTCAGCTCTGAACTCGGTAGAATCTGCACCTGGCTCGCTCATAACACACTGTCCTTACAGGAAAAACTGAATCCATTCTCTTTGGATCAAATAGTAAACTCAGCAAGCTCTTCTCAGTTATTCCCTGTCTAAATACTTCCTTAATGTCAACAAAGTCCACACTCACAACACCAGAGGGAGTTCAACAAACCACATGCAACCCAGATTCGGCTCAAACAAGGTCTAGCTCCTATGCCACTATAATGTGGAAAGCCCTACCAACAGCCATTAAGACATGTGAATCCCTTGACTCCTTCAAAACCGCTCTCAAAGAGCACGCACCTACGGAAGGCTGCAATTCGAAACTGGCCCCTGTAAATTAAGTCCCCCCCCCCACCCCTTTCCCCCCATACTGTACATGTTTTTCCCCTTTGTTACATTCTTTATATGTATATGTGTATATTTGTAGATTTTGTATGTCTCTTAATATTTTGATGAATTGAAAATGGGACCCTGTTGTAAATAAGTGTAATGCTTTATCATGGATCGTCCACAAAGTTTTTGTATTGACTGAATTGTGCTTTCATTTGAAATGTACCCATTCTAGCCTACTGTGAAATAAAAACTTCAATCAATCAATGAGGCAATGAGCACTGATCAGGTGACGTGGGGTTAGGCTTCAAGCCTGCTCTTTCAAATCCTCCGGTAGCCACGCCTCCTCCCCCTCAACACACTGCTGCTGCAAACACAGACAGACAGGAGCTCGGAGCTCCTTATATTGGTAGTAAAACAACTAACAGGAGTGAAATGAACAACTTATATAATGTAACTTTACACCACATGGAAGTTGGAGTATAGTGGTTGTAGTCTGGGTTGTTAGTAGGTGAAGACTGCTCAGTCACAACTCACAAGTATGTGACTGATTGAAAGTTCAAACTCATATCATATCACTCAGTTCATATCAAACTCTTTGGTCGATTTGTTTTTATTCTGCAGGTGAGTTAGCTACCTATATGCTAAGCATAATGTGCGTGGCATCGTGCGTGCGTGTGTGCGACTGTGCGCAGTGGACATGCGTTATGGTAGAGGTCAGGACAACATAGCCTATGGTTATTACCTCTGATCCGTTCCCGTGTCTTGTCTCGCCTGTGCTGAGCTGTGAATGGAAGATAGTATAGTCTATACTCTATACACATAAATACATATTGTCATTTCATAGGGTGTGAGTGTGCTGGACACAATGTGTTAAGGTGAAGTGAACAACATATAAGGCATTACCTCTAGTGTCAGCCAGTTTCAATAAAGGTGGCCATTTGTTGGTCACGTACTGTTCAGCTGAGAAGTAAGATAGAAGGCATGTGTAGCGCGCGCACACACACACACACACACACACACACACACACACACACACACACACACACACACACACACACACACACACACACACACACACACACACACACACACACACACACACACACACACACACACACACACGCACGCACGCACACACACACACGCACGGCTCTTGGTCAGCTCACTTTTCTTTCTTTCTACCATACTTACTTCTGCTCAAAACGTATGGTGTCTCCGTCAACCAGGTACACGAGCCAGGGTGATGGCCCCAGACCCCCCAAGCTCAGCTTCTTCTCAGCCCTGAGTCCATTCTCCTGTGGCATGACATGCTGTGAATGCTGGACCCTACTAGATTCTGCCCCAAGTCACTGACCACCAGAATGCTATGTGCAGTACTAAACATCCAAGGCTGAGTGAGAAATTGGCAGTCAGGAGACATGAGGCTGACCGGTGCCACATTGATGCTGGAACGAAAGTACTGGCCAGCTAGACAGATGTATAGAGGATGACTAGAGACACCACTGGAGAGCTCATCATAGGGCCGGCCCTTCCATCAGGCAGAACAGGCAGTTGCCTAGGGCATCATGAGGGGAGGGGGGGCATCCACCAAGCAAAAGAAAACACATATAGTGCTTTAGAACACATGGGGGCCATGGTCATTTTTCAAGGGGGCATCACGAAAAATCCTGCCTAGGGCACCAAATTGCTCCGGAGGCTCTATCTCTAAGTTTGACCCTACACAAAGACGGCTCAAGGTACAGTAGAAACTTTGTTTTTGTGGCTTTGTTTTTTTGCTTCTTTGCTGCTGCTGCTTGTGTTGTATGCTGTGTGTAGGATGATTCAAGCTGGTGTACTATTGCTGTCATTTTGCTGTCACGACTGAGCCAGTGGCAATAAAACATGTTCAGTGACTGTTTCTGCTTCTGGAATGAATTCTGGAATGAATTCTGGAATGAATTTAAATTCGAGCTGTTTTTGGCTTTATAACAGCCATCAATTCCAAATATAAAATTTTATTTTCAACTGAAGACTGCTAAACAGTATATATGTGTGTTGTGGTTGTTGAGGTTCCTTGTGAGTTGTTGTGACAGGGTGGCTGTATTGGTTCATGGCTGTCATGGTGACAAAGAATGTCTCTATGTAGGCCTATTCTTTCTTTCACTCTCTCAGCATTTGTCTGATTTGGAGACATGGAGAAAGAGCCCGCGGGTGATATCGTCTCTGTCGAGTGGAAACCTCATACATCCAAAACGTATACTTTCAGGATTCAAATTAAAAATACCAATGGTATAGCAGTAAGTTCTACAAGATCAAAACACGTTGGTTCTTGCCGTGTTTCGAGCTTGCGGAACTATTGATTTGTGTGACGCTGCAGTGTGATAGTAGGGCGTTAATTTATAAAGAAACGTTAGAATATGCAGATAAGAGGTTTCTGCAGTAATTGGTGCAGCCAATCGCTCGCTGCCAAGCGTTTGAGCAATGTGGAACCACACAGCCAGCAAGTATTTCATTGTATTTTTTAATACACAAGACAATAAAGTTGAACATGAACTTAAAGACATGGATAAAGAATACGGTTCCTTTTTAAGACGTAATAAAAGAGATTAAGAGCTGGACAAGGGAAGAGATTAAAAAAATAAAGTAAAATGGACGATGAAACATGGGACAATACGTTTTATAAACTCAAAAGGCGGCACTCCGCTCTGTGGAGATCTCCGCCAGGCCGGGTGGCCTGCCCGGCCAGCACTGTGTAATTCTGCATTTCTTAATTTACAAGATGTATCACAATTAGAGAATGTAGAAGTTACTATTTTGATGAACGTTTGCCTGTTATCTCTCCTATACACATTCAATAGAAGCATAGAATTGTGGACAAAATCTTATCCAACCATAACAAAACATTCTTTAGTTTTGGGTCTGAGAGGCTAAATGTCATCAAATGGTGGTCCGTGGCTCAAATGCCAAATAAATAATGGGCCTTGATATGAAAAAGGTTGAAAAACCACTGCTGTAGTATGATCAATATAAGGCATTAATTTACGAAGAAATTATACATAGCTTGCGAAGTTAGTTCAGTCAGGTATACTCGAGAGGTTAACACGTGGGTGACGTGGCAATTCTATGGGACGGGTGTATTCCGTTTTTAGAAGTCCCATACGTGATATGTTGACGTGGCAATCAACTGAACAATTGGGCGGGTATTTAAGCTCACCTAAGTGTGTCCCCCTTCTGCGTTCCTTCTGCATATGCGTTTCCGATTGTTGTTATGCATGCACCGTTTGCTCCCACCGCCACCCCAGCACCACCGGTGGGCTCTTATCTGCTATTAGTTCTGTTCCTCATGGGAGGGGGGGGGTTTATTGAATATCTATCTCCCTGTTCTTAATGTTTAATGATGGTTGTTTATTTGGGAGAAAAATGTAGCAGAGCCAAACCGACCAAGATAAAATATTATATCCACACTTATATTCTCATTCTATAATGAAATATTGGTTAAATCTGACTGAACCACAGTTCAGTAGATATATACCCGTTCTGAATATATGAACAGCAAATGATGTTCAGTGTGGTGTCGAAACAGCGCGTGTGTTCACCTTAACATGCCCCGTCCCAGTTGTTTTCCCTGTGTGGGTGTGTTACGCGGAATTTCCCCATGTGGGTCTGTTACGCGGAAAAGTGTGTCCCGGTATTAATCTGTGTCCGTCCCAACATGCATTTCACTGGTGACCCGGAAGCCGTCCCAACATGCATTTCACTGGTGACCCGGAATAGGACAGACGCACAGACACACCGACAGACAGCGATCGGTGAATTTAGTAATGATATATATATAGAGGTTTCCGCTCGACAGCGACGGTATCTGTTGATAATGTGTTCTCAGAGGAGTCATTGCTCGGGCCTGGATTAAAACACAGTCTGTTGTTGCCCTACTGTGACCACACATGAAGTACAATAGATACAATAGATCACTTCACTACGACTATAAAGACCATAGATTTACATGACCTTACAGCTGCTAAAGGACAATTTCACCACACCACACAGTATAGGCTATGTGACATCATAGACAGACATGGTTCTTAAAAAATGCTGCATGGCCCCTAGTTACGTACGTTGATCCTCAAATGTGAATGCAACAACCACACACCACAATACAACACGTCATGCTAAATATCATTAATTTAATAATAAACGGTAGGCCTATATGTGTGTGGGGACTAAATGCAAAACCATTACGCAGTTTGTCTCTAAAAGAACAGCAAACGCACAGCAAATAAGGCAAACTCAATAACGACAGTTCCAAGTAACCATCGAGCAGTGGTTCTCAAACACATTCATGTCAAGAAGGACCACCACATTAATATGTGTGTGTGTGTGTGTGTGTGTGTGTGTGTGTGTGTGTGTGTGTATGTGTGTGTGTGTGTGTGTGTGTGTGTGTGTGTGTGTGTGTGTGTGTGTATGTGAGCGGACCCCCTTTATGAAGAGATTTGGTGCCAGGGACCCCAATATCTATCTATCTATCTATCTATCTATCTATCTATCTATCTATCTATCTATCTATCTATCTATCTATCTATCTATCTGTCTATCTGTCTATCTATCTATCTATCTATCTATCCGCATTCTGACAGTCTTCTTTTCCGTAGCACATTTAAAACATGTTATCTGTGTTATTTCGGCGAATCAATATGCTGTCAATATGAATCTCAAGGACCTTGGCTGTGTGACCCCAGACATCCTCTTGTATGCTATACAGCTACAAGCATCCTTCTGTCTCTCACAGAATGAACAGATTAGCTCCAGTGTGCACTAGCTATGATTCATGTCTTATTTTATGATTTTTAGGAACAGATTATACTGTATGCTGTGTGTTCTACTATAGGACTGCTGGTCTGCCTTTATGAGCTGACCTTAAGGGGAATGTCAGTAGATGACCAGATGGCTGCAACTTAAGCTTCCTGATTCAATTCTATCTGGAGAACTACAGCATATCGTTGCTGATACCTCGTATGTCCCTATTTTAGCTTTTTTCCCTTATTATTTTACTTTTTTCTGTGTAAATGAACGACGACATGTCTAAACATAATAATGAATTAAAAATAATAATTTAATATGAACAGCCGATCTTCAAACTCTGGGTTACTTCAGTAACCTCAGTTTATCAAGCAAATCTAGCGAGAGAATCTTGCCTAAGGGTGGCGCCATTTCCATGGAAATGGCGCCACCCTTAGGCGAGACAAAACAGGAAAGGGCGCACACCAGTGTTGGTGAGGTGCTGGCCTAAGGCAGTAAATAAGTAAAAATTAGAAAAAGGCCGCACACTCGTAGCCACGATGCTGTATATTTATTGACAAGAATCCAATGTTTCGTCCTAGGAGGTCTTCTTCAGGGACCCTTATGCGATTCTTGAGCGAGATGAGCTTAGATAAAATATGGGTTACTTCAGTAACCTCAGTTTATCAAGCGAATCAAGCGAGATAATCGCCTAAGGGTGGCGCCATTTCCTTAGGCGATTCTTGAGCGAGATGAGCTTAGATAAACTCACAATGCATCGCACCATGCATTGTTGTGAGCTATTTTTGAATATCCTAAGTACCGTAGGAGGGTTACAGTGGTGTGCTGGGGACCCCCTGCTGGTACCTCCTCACAGACCCATATAGGGGTCCCCGAACTACATTCTGAGACCCACTGGCTTAAATATGTCAGGGTGTGGAGATATAGTTTTGGATGCGATAGAATCATTGGAAACCTGTCGATTTAGTTGGCTGGTGTTGACTGGCATGTGGTAGCCTATACCAACATGCCAAGATCAAAAGAGCTCTACACCCAACAGGCCATGATTCAATCTCACACTCCGGCTCAGGACTTTTACTCTGTCGCCAGCCACTGGGATCTTTTTTCTGCAGAGTCTGCTCCATGTGGCGTCCATCCAATCCTTGTCTGCACCTGGTCAAGACAGACACTTCTTCCTCCTCCCTGGCTCCCCATGCGGTGGATCGATCCTCTGGCCACAGTCAGCATGGCAGACTGCAGAACCCTGTCTTCATGGTGTAGACTGAAATCCCATCTCTTTAAGCTGCACTCCTCCCAGCTTGAGTCCCTTTCTTCTCAACCGTCAGAAACCTCTTATCTCCCATATTTTAACCTTTTTGTGTTCTTTTCCCCCCCCCCCGTACATTAACGCCCTATACGTGATCAAAGAACAGCGTCACTCAAAAGTATAGCTGATCCGCAAACGCGGTGAGAAGCGACGCGATTTGAGCTTATCGATCGATTGCCGTTTTTCTATTTGATTCCTGAAAAGTACAAGTTTTGGAGACGATTATACTTGTTGTTGTTTGGATTGTTTTGCTTGACCCCAAATGCTAAGGCCTGACTCACACCTTCACAACAGATTGATGTATAGCTGATGCATGAGACTTATTGACTGACGCAAGCTCGCAATTCATTTCCAATGGGAGTCACATGGTTTGACACAACAAATGAGGGGGGCAGTCGAAACAAACCCTTTGCTTACATCTAGCATGCATCGATGTTGTATGCTAGATCGAAAGGTGTGAGTGAAGCCTTATCTGACTATTTACCCTGATGTTTGTTGACTTGAGTTTGTTGCTTTTTTTGCTTCGCTCCCTTGCAAGTCGCTCTGGATATGAGCGTCTGCTAAATGCCCAAGCTGTAATCTTAACTCTACTAGCACTGAATAAACTAATCTATTTCATATCCTTTCACTTATCCATCCGTCACTCTGAGAGTGTATACAAATGCAATATACATTTGTACTCTTTGAAAGATTTTTTTGTTACCCTTTTTTATACAGAATTTAGTCGTTGTCAATGAATTCCTCTAGTCTCCACACGCATCTCTGTGTTGTCACTGCTGTACCGACTGACTCACCTGGCTGCCATGCAGTGAGGAGCCCCCACCAGGAAGACGTAGAGCCTTCGTTCTACTCCTCCCGCCCCCAACACTCCCTGTCTGGCTTCCCTCCCCAAAAAACACAGGGCAAATTTGCGTTCGTATATAAAAGCCGGAGGCACCGTGTTGGATTCGAACACACAACCTTTATAGCGGTGGAGGCTGCAGGGCAGATATGCTTCACCACTGCGCGGCTGCATGCGTCACTCTTGAAGTACACTTCAAGAGTTAAATCAACACTGAGGATTCTTACTGTGTGGACTCACATTAGATCGAATGTTCTCCGAAGTAGCACGGATCCCTGTGGAACCCCCGCAGATCTGCGGCTGTAGTAATTTGCAGGTGAGAGTGACATGCTCTGGCTGATTCTGACACGGTCAGGTCTCAAGAAATCAATGCTGGGGCTACGCACGCATTCACACCGCACGCACGCACACACACTCACACTCACACACACCACAGACATGTCCTTGTACAGCTTCTTGGCATTTGAAATATTACTATGCAGAGGGAGCAGATGAATCCTCTCACAGTGCCCAAAACAATGTATTCCTCTTCCTCCCCGTCTCTCTCCACTTGGGGCTAGTTTTTCTTTTTTTTGTGCTTAATGATTGCCAAGATAAAATAGTATATATGCCGTATGCACACTTGTATTCTCATTCTATAAGAAGTATTGGTTAAATCTATTTGTGAGTTATCTGTACGGCTGTACAGTATAGTTGCTTAATTTGGGCCTGCATGTGTATTGTGTATTATAGTGTGTACTGTGTAATGCTGTTTAACCCAGTGC
>NC_139699.1:54521582-54554082 GCF_964188405.1 Protomyctophum parallelum
CTATAAATCTGTGCGGTGTGCATGCATCCGTCCTTGTCCACACTTGGCCTTACTCTGGTGTTTTCGAGTCAAGGTGGGTTGTTTGAGCCTTCTCTACGTCTGTGTCACCGTCGTTGTTGTTGTTGCTGTCGAATCTGTCCTATAGCGAGTCTCTGTCAAGAGTCTCCTCTTGACAGAGCAACTTGTAGTCGAGTTATTAGTGGACTAGTATATTATACTTTAACTCAGGTACTGCATGGTATTGTGTACTTTTCCCACCACTGTGTGTATATGTGTCTGTGTCTGTGTCTGTGTCTGTGTCTGTGTGTGTGTGTGTGTGTGTGTGTGTGTGTGTGTGTGTGTGTGTGTGTGTGTGTGTGTGTGTGTGTGTGTGTGTGTGACTGTGTGACTGTGTGACTGTGTGTGTGTGTGTGTGTGTGTGTGTGTGTGTGTTAAATTAACATGGCAGAGTGTTTGCATGAGAAGCGCATTGTATTCCCTGGCTCACTCTCCTCCTCACCTCTTTGGGGTTAATCCACTCCACTCTCACCCCGCTTCCCCCGCGTGCAGGACCCCCGATACCATCTCCATCTCCACTAATTATACACGGCCCCATCCCCCTATATACTCTCATACACACACACACACACACACACACACACACACACACACACACACACACACACACACACACACACACACACACACACACACACACACACACACACACACACACACACACACACACACACACACACAATCAACTGCCCAGCACTGGTGTAATTCATGCCACCTAGGGGGTCATGGGAGATTATGAGTGGGTATCGATCAGTGTGATGGTTCACACACACACACACACACACACACACACACACACACACACACACACACACACACACACACACACACACACACACACACACACACACACACACACACACACACACACACACACACACGCATGCACACGCATGCACATGCACACACGCACACAAACATGTGTATGTTTCTATACTTGTGAGGACATCAACATTTCAGTGACAATTTAATTAATGCATTTCTTTATTTTTAACCCTAATCCTATAGATTAAAGCAATATAACTCGATATAAACAACCTGAATCTTTACCTATACTCATAAGTTTAACTCCCAAATCTGTCTGTCTATCTATCTATCTATCTATCTATCTATCTATCTATCTATCTATCTATCTATCTATCTATCTATCTATCTATCTATCTATCTATCTATCTATCTATCTCTTTCTTTCTTTCTTTCCCGTAAAACATCTATCTTAGAAGCACCAGGGAAATCGTCCTCAACGATGTATTTCTCAAATTACACTATACTTGTGGGGACATTTGGTCCTCACAAGTACGCACACACACACACACACGCACGCACGCACGCACGCACGCACGCACGCACGCACACACACACACACACACACACACACACACACACACACACACACACACACAGTACACACACACACACAGTACACATCATCGATAAGGGCCTCCTCACCTCCCCTCTCCTACTGAGGGACATCCTGCAGCTAATGAGGACACACCAACGTGGTCGAGGCTATCGATCAGCATGGCTTAAAAGCTACTTCATATATGGATCCACTAAAGAGCATCAGTATGAAAACCCCACTGCTCTGTGCCTTGCCCCGTCGCTAAAGACACAATTAGTACCCACTGATACTCACGCTGACAATGATAACTGGGTTCGCGCCTTCCTCCCTTCTGCCGCACACAGTGGTGGGAAGGAAATAAGTATACGTTTGAGGTACCTTTTGCTTGAGTATGTGTCCATACGATACTTCTATACATCATTCTCAGAAGCAGGTATTGTACTTTTTTTTTTTTTTTTTTTTTTACCAAACTACAATTACTTAGTTGAGTAATTGTTACTCAAGTTACCTTTGTAGATTTATTGTTGCAAAAAGAAAACACTTTAGCCCCATTATAATGTCTATTTGAAAATAGCCTATACAAGCTCACAACGCATTGCATTGAGAGCCATCGAGAGCTTGTATATCTGCTAATACATTTGGAAAGACCTTTGATCTTTTTACTTTTGTCCTTAAGTATATTTTCATGCCAATTACTTTTGCACTCAAGTCACAATTTTTGAATGCAGGACTTTTACATTATTTTATAGCTATGTCCCCTTTCAATATGTAGTCATGCCCCCGTTCAAAATTATAGTTAGTACGGTAACATATTTTCGGTTAAGTTGTTCCCTTACATTGACCTATAGTAATTTTCCAGTTCAATACAGTAGTAATGTTCCCTTTCAATGTATAGTTATTTTCCTTTCCAATATATAGTCATGTTTCCTTTTAAAATGTCAACCAAAAATATAAGGGCACTTTTCATCGCCTCCGTGACCTCCGCCATGTAAGACCATCAACCTCATAAGCCTTGTCGCCTGTGGTCCATATTGGACCCGCTGTGGACCTTACACTACATTAATTAACCCATTCTGACCTGAGATCAGATTCTAAAAATGTCTTCTACATCCTGACAGTTTTCATTCTGACCTGAGATCAGATTCTAAAAATGTCTTCTACATCCTGACAGTTTTCATTCTGACCTGAGATCAGATTAAAAAAAATGTCTTCTACTGTATGTCAGTCGCTCTTCGATTTTTCAAAAATAGCAGACCCACAAGCTCGTAGCGCGCCACTCGGTGGCGCGCTATGAGCTTGTAGATCTGCTATTTTTCAATAGCTAAAGCATAACATGATGCTAACACCAAAATGGGTTCCCGTTCAGAATTGTATCATCTACTCAGGCTTATGAGAACACCGCAGACAGTTCTCAACCCATTTAGGCCTGATGTCGAAATTAAAAAAAAAAGTCTTCTAAATGGTGACAATTTTCTGAAAAACCTCATGTTTCTGTATCAGTGGTGCTCAATAAGAATATTTCATGTCAAGGACCCCAAACATGATACTGTATGTAGGCTAATATGCCACCGACCCCCATCGGCAAATATGTTGTTCCAGGAACCTCTCATGCAGAAGCAAAGATTTGAGTTAAAAACGTTCACTCTGAAAGAATATATACATTCAAAGATTTGAGGCACATTTTCACGGTTTTTAAAAAAATGCGCTATGAGCTTGTAGATCTGCTATTTTTCAATAGCTAAAGTATAACAAACACCAAAATGGGTTAAGTTCCAAAACTGTCACTGTTCAAAACTGTTCAAAAATTCTAATATAGCAGCAGATCTACACAAGCTCAAAACGCGTTGCTTTGCGTCATGTTTTGCGTCGTCCTTCGCGTTGTGCCTTGAGCTTGCAGATCTGCTACTTTTGATGCTTCAAGACACAGTAGTATGATCAGCTCAATAGAGCAATAAAGAAAAGCAAAAACATTCAATAACATTAAAACAATAGCAAAGAAGACAGTGAATCAGGCAAAAATAGTGAGGACATGAACACAGAGATTTAAAAATCAACTAAAGGCAATATAGTGGCTCCCTGTCTAAGGTGTAAGGGGAGTTTATTCCAAGCCGTAGAAGCAGAAAGCTGCTTCACCGTGTTTTCATATGTTGCTATTGTAGGAACTTTGATTAGGTCAGCAGTGGAGGACCTGAGGTGGCGGTTTGGAACATATCTACAGTCATAGAGGTAGGAAGGTGCAAGACCATTGAGAGCTCTAACACACATGTAAGGCAAAGGAAAGGGTCATGCTGTACAGTACATCTCAATTAAGTCTGTTCCAGTATCCAGGTGCAGACTGGCAGAACTATAGGCCAGTTTAGTGTTTGTGTGTGTGTGTGTGTGTGTGTGTGTGTGTGTGTGTGTGTGTGTGTGTGTGTGTGTGTGTGTGTGTGTGTGTGTGTGTGTGTGTGTGTGTGTGTGTGTGTGTGTGTGTGTGTGTGTGTGTGCGTGCGTAAACCTTGTTATCCAAAACTGTTACTTTTCAGGAAATGGCAAAAATAAGCTGTTAATATTTAGTCACAATTTGAGCTCTTGGCTTGTGAATACTTTACTTTGAAAGTGAAAATAGCAGATCTACAAGCTTACAAATGTCACTACATTTGACTGTTGTACAACGGATTAGGGCATTCATTTATTTAAAAAAACACCCTGAAATATAGAGATACAAGGTTTCAGTTTGACAGGGACAATATCTTGTACTCTCTTCCCTTGCACTTTATACGCGACCCAAGGTCCCGATTGTCCTTGTTGTCGTGTCAGTCTGCGACGGTGAAGGTTGTGTAAAAGAATATATATTTTGTCACAAATCACTGTGACACGAAACCTGTCACAACACTCTTATGTCATCAGATTTAGATGTCAATGCCTGTTATTCAGGCCGAGGATAATGTCACTTTTGTTGACTAGCCCCTGCGGGGGCATGTATGGCGTTATCTAGAGACAGAAACAATTGTAGGGCATCAAATCAGATTTTCACTGGTGCCAAATTTGAGGTTGACTCCAGGGGGGGGGAAATTCTATGTCACTTTTTTTTTTTGGACGCGGGGATGGCAATCGATGGGGGCCTTTTGTGTTGTGGCTGTTGTTGACACCTGTTATCAGGAGCAAAGTGGTTTTAACCCATTCTGAACGGGCACCCATTTTGGTGTCAGCATCATGTTATGCTTTAGCTATTTAAAAATAGCAGATCTACAAGCTCATATCGCGCCACCGAGTGGCGCGATACGAGCTTGTAGGTCTGCTATTTTTGAAAAATCGAAGAACGACTGACATTTTTAGAATCTGATCTCAGGTCAGAATGGGTTCATCAGACCCAGTGTTTGTCCGGCGAAAACCTTGTATGAATCTGATCTCAGGTCAGAATGGGTTAAATAGCAGGGTTTGAGTGTGTGCATGTGGAGCCTCTCTGTCATTATTACGCCAAGAGAACTGCCATTATAACCAATCACCTGTTGTCTTCATGATGAGCTTCGTCTGGTGGGACAATGCTGTCAAAACAATCAGTGACCAAGTACAGGTACTCAAGTACCGTGACAACTTTTGTTTTTTTTTCAACCAAAGTTCATGTTTTAGGGTTGTTGTTAGAGAAAGTAAATAGTAAAGCTATTTTTGAACATGGAGTTAAATATGTATTTTTATTTTACAAAGTTTTATAGCGATTTTTTTGTTTATTATTTACCCCCAGGAAAGTACATCTGGCCACAAATTATCACTGGATCTATTGGATGTGAAGGGAGAGGTGACAAACGGACATATTGAGCCTACAACACACAGTATGGCATCCCCCTATAGTAGGCTACCCTCCTTCACATTCACCCGTGATCTTTTCTTTTTGCAGCTTTCGCCTTTATTTTATATTTTGTATAAAGGGACAGACAGTAGGCTGACAGGAAATGTGAGAGAGAGATGGGGGAGTGACATGCAGTATAGGCCGTCGGGATCTGTAGTCGAGCCCACGGCACACTGCCAGACTCGGGCTACCGGCCAAGGTGCCTGGACTGCTGAGCCACGGCCCAGGCCACCCGTGATCTTTTCTGGACAGATGGGTCTAGCAGGACTATAGTAAATAATAATAAAGAAATTGCCGTAAAGGTTTGTAAACTTTGCGATTATTGTGCATGTTCATGAGGCAGCATGAGGCAGCATCCTGACAATTTGACACGGAGCCAGGTGGAGCGATGCATGTACTACGGTTTGTGTGTTTGTGATTATGGTTGCTGTCCGCGAAGAAACCTCTTATCTCCATGATAGATATTTTCTTTTATGATGTTATATTACTTTATATTTTATGGCCACAATTTTTAACCAATGTTAAAAATGCATTGATAAAGAGACAAACCGCATTGAGCCAGTCTAACTAAATCAAGAACCCAACACGACTGGAGTCAAAAACAAACTTGAGACCGACTGTCGTCGGATGACAGCACTATGACAACTCTCTCTGTTATGATATCTCAACCTACTGCATGGACATTAATGACAACTGTGGTCTGTGGTTGAACATTTCCTCTGTATAAAATGCTTGTGCAATTTATATGTGATGTTATTCAGAGATTCATCTTGAACCATTTGGATGCTTTGTCTTGGCAACTGTAACGCTCTCTGAATCTGAACTACCTAAATCCAATGTGATTGAATCTGAACTACCTAAATCCAATGTGATTGAATCTGAACTACCTAAATCCAATGTGATTGAATCTGAACTACCTAAATCCAATGTGATTGAATCTGAACTACCTAAATCCAATGTGATTGAATCTGAACTATACCTAAATCCAATGTGATTGAATCTGAACTATACCTAAATCCAATGTGATTGAATCTGAACTATACCTAAACCCAATGTGATTGAATCTGAACTACCTAAATACAATGTGATTGAATCTGAACTACCTAAATCCAATGTGATTGAATCTGAACTACCTAAATCCAATGTGATTGAATCTGAACTACCTAAATCCAATGTGATTGAATCTGAACTACCTAAATCCAATGTGATTGAATCTGAACTATACCTAAATCCAATGTGATTGAATCTGAACTACCTAAATCCAATGTGATTGAATCTGAATTACCTAAATCCAATGTGGTTGAATCTGAACTACCTAAATCCAATGTGGTTGAATCTGAACTATACCTAAATCCAATGTGATTGAATCTGAACTACCTAAATCCAATGTGATTGAATCTGAATTACCTAAATCCAATGTGATTGAATCTGAACTATACCTAAATCCAATGTGATTGTTGATATACTCTAAGTTCGGTGGCATCGTGTCCAATTCTTTCAGTGTGTGTGTTTGCGCACGTGCGTGCGTGTGTGTGTGTGCAACGTGCGTGTGCGTGCGTGTGCGTGTGTGCGCGTGTCCATGAATGTTTTCGTGCACTCACTCTGTGAGACCGAGCAAACTGTTCAGGTTTGCTCGGACCGTGTGTGTGTGCGTGTCAGACTGTGCGTGTGACATATGGATTGCAGTGGCTGACGGCCGGGGTCCAGACCAGGGTCAGGTTGCTGCTGGGAACATGAAAGAGGCTCCGCGATGGGGAGGGGGGGGGGGGGGGGGGGATGGGGCGTCGGCAGACCTGACCTACACAATCAATGTTCTTATAAAAGAGCAAATGGCAAGATCAGAAGATCAGCAGCAAAGCACAGGTACTGTACTGTACTGTACTGTGTAGAGACCCTGGCACAAAGCACAGGTCTGTACCGTACTGTACTGTACTGCAAGGGTTCTCAACCCGTGGGTCGCGACCCCTCGGGGGGGTCGCCAAATTATTTTGGGGGGGTCCCCACATTTTTTTCAATTTTTATTATTATTAGTATTATTATTATTTGTTTTAATAATTTGTGGCTGGAAAATGAAAATGAATACATCCATACACCTTCCCTAATGATTATATCTGGTTTCAGTATTTATTCATGGTGTATTGTCTCTATCATTAAGGTTATTGTAGCAGTCCATTTATATTGGGGGTCGGGAGGGGGTGGGGTGGGGGTCCCGAGACATTGCCAAAGCATTTCCGGGGGTTTCCGTCTAAAAACGTTGAGAAACCCTGCTGTACTGTACTGTACTGTAGAGACCCTGGCACAAAGCACAGGTACTGTACTGTACTGTACTGTACTGTACTGTACTGTACTGTACTGTACTGTACTGTACTGTACTGTACTGTACTGTACTGTACTGTACTGTACTGTACTGTGTAACTCTTTTTATTGTATATTTCTTTCTATTTTTTTTAATCTATTGTGTTGTTGTTTTGTACTGTGATATGGATTCCCCTGAGTCTGCAATAAAGAATCAATCAATCAATCAATCAATCAATCAATCAATCAATCAATCAATCAATCAATCAATCAATCAATCAATCAATCAATCAGGTACCGTAGAGCCCAATGCATACTTGATTGATTGATTGAAATATTTATTAACAGTTTGCAGAATTACAGTACATTCCAAGCACAAACTCAATACAAAGACTGTTAACTGTGAGTGGACGACCCAATTAAGCATTACATGTCACGATACGTGACGTTTAATGTTGTTTTGTTTTGTAGTATTTTTGGTCCCTTGGTTTCCTCTGTTGCTGTTGTTACCTGTGTTGTCTCACCAGTACCCTGATTACCCCAGTGTTTCCACCTTATGTCTTGTTGGTCTTTTAGCCAATCATTGTGTTGATTATCTGTTGAGTTCACCTGTGTCTTTGTGTATTTTCATTTCCTTTGTCAGATCATTGTCGTATGTTAAGTGTGATGTTGCCTTGTATCCTGCATTTTGGAATAAACCCTCTAGCATTTAGACTTCTCTGCCTCTGTGCCTTCCTGTTCTGCACTTGGGTCCTACCTTATTGATTCACACCGTGACATTACACTTGTTTACAAGAGGGTCCACCTTGTTCAATTCATCAATACAAAAGTCTGGTTTGACTCGGTCCAGCCTACAATAGCCTATGACATCATTCAGAGGTTCGTTCGGGTGGACAGGACTGTTCTTTGCCTCCGAGATGTTGTAACCACCCAAACTGCGGCTACGTTCTGCGTTGTTTCAAGTTCATTCTGTCAGCACTATATAGCAAGTGAAAAGCAGTGGTAGTTTGGAAGAAACACAAAGCCAACTACAAAACCTCTGAAATCTGTATTCCGTGACCATTCATAAACGCAACATATCGCTGTAAAGGGACAAACGCTGGTATACCGGGTGCCACGATTGTTATTTAATTCACCCAAAACATATATTTTGAAACCGGGGATCATATAGTTTACAGAAAATGAGGAGCATATCAAGCTTGTTTGGATCCAAAAAAATCTAAAAAGAATCATCAGAGATATTCTAAGAGGATTCTAAAAACCGCATCCCCATAGACATCTTTTTTCCTCATCGCACCACAACTGGAGTGTTATGAGCGCGTACAGGACACAGTTGTGAACCGTAATCAATTTATATTAAAAAATACTTTTGGACCGGGAGGCGTCAAAAGGCGATATCGGTGCTGACTGAGTTAAAAGTTCTTAAATTGTCACTTTACTGTCATCTTAGGACCCCCCCTTCCCCCCCAAAAAAAACTCCATAAATTGTCGCTTAGCCTACTGTCATTTCGGGACCCCCCAAAATCATCATGTGGGGATCAGAGTCTATAATGTATATCTAACTGTAACTGGGTTTCATTCTGGTGCTATTGCTGTTATCAAAACTGTCAATATCCCTTCAGGGATCAATAAAAGTGTGTTGTGTCGTGTCTTATTGTATCTTATCTCATCTTATCTAATCTCACAGTATTTTGATCACAAACAGCCTGTGCACAAATCGAACAGTTTGACGTGTCCTAAGCTGCGACCTTTAGACTTTTAAACAGGTCCAGAACACATGTCTAGCGACAGAATCAATGGGTCTAAAATGGAGAAAGCCTGTCCTGTTGGTCCAGGCCTGCCAGGAGATATAGGTGTGAGATGTCCCGAAGACATCCCTCTGGTCCAAAGCAAGGTGTTGCCTTCACTTTGACTTGTCCCTGTTGCTCCTCCCGTCCCTCCTCTGAGCTAGGCTGAGCATGATCCAAACAAAAACTACAGTTCCTTTTACCCTTTTTCCTGCCCGCTGGCCTACTTTGCCCACCTCTCACTGCAGGTGTGATGCCAGCCACGTGGTTTAAATGGAAGGTGGAAGGTGGTGGGACTCGTGATGATGACAGAAGGGGGTCAAGGGGTGAGTGAAGAGGCAGTATAGAACTATAGGGAATATGGGATGGAGTTTAAAAAATATATTTTTGGTCATAGCCAGTATGAGGATGTGTACCGGCAGTGTTGATCGTAGAGCGTTGTGAGCTTGTAGATCTGCTGTTGAGCTTGTATATCTGCTATTTTCAGCATGCAACCAAGTGTAAAATTGCCTGTGTCCACTAGTCCCTTCCTGACATTTTAGTGTAGTTTATATTTTTGACGAAATTGTAATTTTTCTTAGTTTTAGTCATCATATCTTAGTTTTCATTTAGTTTCCGGTAGTGAAAAAAGGTAGTCGACGAAAAAATTTCGTCATAGTTTCCCGGTTCCTACATTCCCTAGCTCAATATTCTGTTAACACAACATTGTCCCTCCTATTATGTTGCAGTCAGTCTGTTTATTATACATTATGTACTGTAGCTAGCTAGCTGTGAATAGCCTACTACTGTATGTGCACTTTGTAAAAGGCTGCTAACATATTCTGCCCACCTGTGACGCACTGCAGACCGGCCTTGTTCTGAGGACACCCGGTTCGAATGCTATCAATGCACTGAAAGGGACAACATTAAAAAATAAAATATGTTTTTTTTTGTGGCTTTCGCCTTTATTTTATATATTTTATGGAAGGACAGACAGTAGGCTGACAGGAAATGGATGGGGAGAGCAGGGCCGGATTAACACCTCTGAGGGCCCCTGGGCACTGAAGCTAGAAGGCCCCCCCCTTCACGCGCACGCAACATTTTTGCTGTTTTGTAGCCGTTTTGGGGCAGTTTTATGCTGTTATATTGGCCTATTTCCGGTCGCCAAGATCTCAGTAAGCTGCATTGTGTGTTGAACATGGCTACTGCATTGACAGTAACACTGAATCTAACCCTGTGTAGTCCAGGAAGGAAGTGAGCCCAGTGTCCATGACATCATGGAAAATGTTTCTTGTCTCCTAAATATCATTTAAATAAGATCTGGTTGCAAAAGGGGTGAATTGTTCCTTTTAATAGTATTCAATAACATAAAGGTATACAGATATAATAATGTGTCAATGGTTATGTCTCACCTAGACATCCTATAAGGTCTGACCCAAATTTGGACCTGATGGTCAAGATTCAATTCATCCAAAAATTGCAAAAGTAGCAGATCTATACAAGCTCAAGGCACGCTGCTTCGCGGCACGTTCCGAGCCTGCAGATCTGCTATACTTTTGATGCATTTGTGACACTAGTATAATGAAGTGTAGGGCGTTTTTTACGAAAAAACACAAAAAGTTAGAATAGGTTTCTGCCCGAGAGCAACGATATATAGTTACACTTTTCACAAAAAATGGATTACTCGCTGACACTTTGATGGATGCACGGTCTTAGTGTGAGTTTCAGCGCTGTATACCCAATCCACCCGCGAGGCTTATAGTAACACCTATGGACGTGTGAATACACACACAGCGGAGCATTTCGCCCGCAATTGTACAACAACCACCCTCCGTTTTATCAATAAACAGAATCCTATTAGCTTATGTCACCGATTGGAATCAATACGGCCAGGACATGGTCAGTGGCTGACCCCTCTCATTAAGACATGCCTCCAAGCTGGCCTGGGGGCAGACATGAGAGGCTTTTTTGCACCACTGACCATTGTCCTCCTCACGACGACTGAGAGAAAGAAAGGCGGTTGTATTTCTTTTTTTTTTATCGAGTGCACTTTCAATCACCATATAATACACAGTGGACAGAGGGGTGCTTCGATGGCCTGCTGCTTTAATGGGGGAATGGACGTGTATATGGTATATGTACACTGTGTACTGTAGGGTGATCTCTGTCTATCTCTTTGTCTGTCTGTTTGTCTGTCTGTCTGTCTGTCTGTCTGTCTGTCTGTACTGCTCTGGTGTTGAGTGGCTCATTGTGGACGTGGAAACAGGCCATAGAGAAGAGCATAAAGGGTTTGTCAGACAGGGAGCGAGTTGGGGGAAAAAAAAGCTGACCTTCTCCATGCATCCCAAATAATCGCCCGCCTCTCATTGAAAATGAATTACTGAAGGCCATGACGCGGGCGCTCTCGTTTGGCTTAGCTATGCGTCTGCACATGAGGGGTGCTGCTGGCCGCGCAGCGTGAAAGAAAAGCCTGCCACAAGCACCACGCCACAATTTCACGAGACCATGCACGCTTGCATTAACGCCCCTCAACTTCTCCGCACGTCCAAAACAACTGCCTGCCTCTCATTGAAAATGAATTACCAAGGTGCGTCAGTCGCTTTCTTTTGTGAAAAAGGCTTTTAAGACGCGTCTCTCGCTCTCCATCTGAAATGGCCTTAACTCTGACTTCTTGTTAGATGTGTGGTGTCCGTCGATTAGATAGACAGACAGACGGACGCGTCCTCAATTTAATTTCCAAGCACCTGACCTGGTCCGACAGTTTTTCTCTGAATTTAAGCTCAGCTTGAGGTGATTATGCAGAACGTCGATGTTAGGAGCTCATTAACAAATCCCTGGGACGTCGCAGTTATTAGTTATATTAGCACTTCTGGCGAAAGAGCTAACTAGCGCAGCCCCAGAAATGACCGATTACTACTCCTGGTGCACCGGGGGTGAATCGCAGGGCCTTCAAAATAAACTGCCCTGTGCAATGGCAAAAAGAATGCGTGCAAGGCGTGCATTCTTTTTGGCATGGGGAGCCACAGCGCCGGAGTCAATGGTGGTATCAAAGGTGTTTAATGGATGACAAAATACCTGAAGAAACAATTGCATATAGTTACATTTTATTCGTCCTGTACATTTGGAAAGCATGTCAGATATTGCTCCAGATACCTTCGTAAATTCATAAATTCTAGGAAAAAATATATTTTGGCCTGTTTGACCCATGCAGCCATATACTGTAAACCTTCCTGGCTAAATAAAAGGTTTCTCAAGAGGGCGCTTACAGCTGTACACTCTGGCTTAACAGCACTTGCATGCGTGCGTGTGTGCGTGCGCGTGCATGCGTCCGTCCATGTGCACAGACACCTGCCTGACCATGTGTGAAGTAGGAGAAAGTGGTCGGAGCCAAATTGCTTTATCGTTTATGGATGAATTGAATAAAGCGATATCTGGCTCTTTGGAATGTTACCACAGGGTTCAGGAAAATTGGTTACCGGCGCAATCTCCCTGAAACCCCCACCCGCCAGGCCCCCCACCCCACCCCCCCCCCCCCCCCAACCTCAGGATCCTGTTACACACCCAGCGCACTCACTCAGCTATTAGGAGGAAACACCACCGGCTATTAGGAGGAAACGCCACACAAAAGCTGTGGAAAAGGTGAAAGGCTTTGACATGAAAATATGCCAACAAACGAGAGAGGTGACGGCTACATGTGACCCACGTGTGTTCCCGACAGAGTACAGCTTGTCAAGTTCAGCTTTAAAATAGCTTTTTTATTATGTGCAGTTACAGCATGGTGCCTGTTATGGTACAGGAATGGAACAGTATACGCACATGCAATTAATACACGCTAATCCAAGGGTTAAGGGTTTATTTTTATTTAGTCAACTAGTCAACTAGTACCAGCAAGGTCAACTAGTGGATTGCTTAAAGCCCATCCTCATTGCCTAGTTTGCGGAAGTAATTTCTCTATGGAGAATAACATTGGGTCATCTTAAAAATCGTCTCATATAAGATTTGTGGTCCAAAGATAGTCATGTGTTCAAGACGGATTCCATGTTCCATCCTAATTGGCTATAACATTAGATTTCAAAGTTTGCAGGATTTGCCCGTTTTGAACAAAAAGCCTCAAATCATGAACGCAGCGTGCAATTCACGTGAAATCTTTCACAGACTTTCCTACTATGCTGAGGAATATATCTCACCCTTTCCACATTGGCCTGTTATAGCGCCACCAACAGGTAGATTTTTGCGAAATACATTTTTGGAACAAAATGCCTCAAATCATCCAATTGCCATCCAAGGCGTAAGAAGAAATGGTACCCTTTTCACATTTGCCTATTATAGCGCCACCAGGAGGCCACAACCTGACCAGCCCGAGGGGCACTTTTTCCAGTTTATTCTGCATTTGAGCTATGGACCACCATTTGTTGACATTAAGCCTCTCAGACGCAAAACTTATGCGATATGTTGTCGTTGGATGAGATTTTGTTCACAATTACATGCTGCGTAGATGTTGATCAAAATAACAATTCTTCTACTTCTTATATTGCATTTTCAATTGTCTTGATGCCCTGTTATTTTTCAAGTATAATGTTTCTGATGTCTTGAGGTTTTGTTGTTTTTGATGTCCTTTATATTTGCTGTTTTTAACCTGTCTGCAAAGCACTTTGTAACTTTATGTTTGGAAAGGTGCTATATAAATACAATTCATTCATTCTTGTAAATTAAGTAACGCAGAGGTTTAACGATAATGTAACTCTTGAGAGCGTAAAATGAATCCAATTGGACCTGTAAGGGTCCACTTGGTTTTCATTTTATGCTGGGCGGTGCGGTCCCCCGTGGCAATTATAAGAACTCTTCGTCTCTGCGCTAAAGCTTTTCAACTGTTGGTATGATGCACTTACACATTGCGTGTGTGTGTGCGTGTGTGTGTGTGCGTGTGCATGTGCGTGTGCGTGTGCGTGTGCGTGTGTGTGTGTGTGTGTGTGTGTGTGTGTGTGTGCGTGTGCGTGTGCGTGTGCGTGTGTGTGTGTGGGTTGGGGCTGTGTGTGTGTGTGATGAATGACGCCACCGCAGAATAGACTGGTGTTGGGACGGCTTCAGCCTTGTAAAGATGTGACAAATGACGGAACACAAAGTATTGATTCCAATCTCTCTCTGGTACACTGTTTCACTGTGAAGGCTGCGCTCGCACACACACACGCACGCACACGCACACACGCGACACACACACGCGACACACCACAGACATGTCCTTGTACAGCTTTTTGGCATTTGAAATATTACTATGCAGAGGGAGCAGATAAATCCTCTCACAGTGCACAAAACAATGTATTCCTTTTCCTCTCCATCTCTCTCCACCTGGGACTAGTTTTTCTGTAAAGTTGCTTTTAATTATTTGTATTTGTTGCGCGCGCGCACACACACACACACACACACACACACACACACACACACACACACACACGCGCGCACACACACGTGCGTGTGTTTGTGCAGCATAGCCTACCTGAGTGCATGTACTGTACACCTTGTGCATATACCTGAGGCATGACTAATACAGGTTTGTGCATTTGATATGGATAGTTGCACGCACGCACGCACTCATAAGAGCTGGTAGTGTGTAGTGCCCTTGCATTATGCACTTACACATTGCATACATGGTGTGTGTGTGTGTGTGTGTGTGTGTGTGTGTGTGTGTGTGTGTGTGTGTTAGGGAGTATGGGAGTGCACACTGTTTTAGGATGATCACACGAGAAGTCAAAGACAGCTAACCAGAAGAGTAGAGACAAGATGGGGGAGACTGCCCAGGGGGGGGGGGACGACCTGTGGAGATGTATAATTTAGTGTACAGATAGATAGATGGAGAGATGGATGGAGAGATGGATAGATAGACGGCTCAGGGGTAGAGTGGCTGGATGCTATCCGCAAGGTTGCCTGTTCGAACCCGGGCTCCCTTGAGTCCTTGAGCAAGACACTGAACCCCAAATTGATCCTGATGTGCTGGTTGGTGCCTTGCATGGTTTCAGCTGCCATCTGTGTATGAATGTGTGTGTGAATGGGTGAATGTAATGCACAATCTATGTAAATAAGGTGCTTGGATAAAGGTGCTATATAAATGCACCATTTACCATAGATAGATAGATAGATAGATAGCTAGATAGATAGATAGACTTGGTTTCTTTGCTTTTCCTCCCCTCTACAAAACATCTCTTCTAGGCCTACCCCCTTGGGAACGAGATGGCGCATCTCAAGGGTCTTATCGCCATTTGAAATATATTCGGCAAACATAGCTGATCAAGCTCACAACGTGCCGTGTTTACTTGTATTTTTTACCCATGATGTAAAGCAAGTGTTCATCTGTATTTCCACCAGAATGTTCTCCTATTACCACATGCCCAGAATAGCGACGCTAAGGGGGTTTGTGTGTTAAACAAAATGTGTTGCTTCCTATCTTTAGCATGTTGAATTTGAATGCGCCTCTTCTGTTGGCAGTCGTGGTCGTTGGAACTGAGCTGAGCTCTGAGACGGCGGTGGTGACGGAAGGAAGGAGACTGTCTGTACGTGTCCTTTGTTGTGGTGGCGGTATGGAGTTTCTGTGCTACACGGAGACACATTAATTATTCAATCAACAATGTCCTGTGGTTGATTTGAAAAGAGCCTCCTCCACTACATCTCACCACAAACACACTCCCCGTGTCCCACAGACAACTGACCTACAGACAGTTGTGGACAATCCATACTAAGTACTCCACTCCACTCCAGTCAAGGTATTAATACAAAATGAGCGAGGCTGACTCTACGAATGCCTTCTAAATCAGTTGTTCTCTACGGACCCACGTCTCATAATGTTTCGTGCCATGCATGCAGGGACCCACTTTGGAGATTTTTCCTAAAATGTTGAAAAATAGCAGGTGTAGATCTGCTATTTTGGTTTTTAATAACGCTAAAATCTAAAATGACACAGCTGATGATGTTGGCACTTAATTATTAATTTCAGTGTGTACTCGCTATAGCATACTCGCTATCCTACCGGTAATTTAATTTAACTTAAAGGTTTTATGACATTCATTTTCATTTATTTTTATTTTTATTTTTTATTTTAGGTTTTATGACCTCAATTACACCCAAAAAAACTGAACTTTGAACATTCAGTAGATTTTCTGTGGTCTGAAGTTTTCTTTGGGGTTTGGAAGCCTTTTGAGCTACAATGAAAACAGGCAAAACAGTGAAAACAGTGACATCTGCTGGCAAATCCCATTGACATATATGGGATTTGCAGGATCTTACATCACAAACAGCAGGAAAATCAGAGCACCTGTTTGAGCCAGAAAACCCCAGATCACAGAAAATCTACTGAATGTTAAAAGTTCATGTTTTTTGGGTGCAATTGAGATTAGAAAACCTAAAAAAAATAAGAACAATTCCAAAACCTTTTTTTTAATGTCACAATCCCTTTAACAGATGAACGATTGTATGGACAAATTTGATAGGTAGGTAGGTAGGTAGGTAGATAGATAAGTCAATTGATTAATTGATTTAGATTTTATAGAAGTGTATATTTGTACGTCTCTAAATGTTCTGATGAATTGAAAAAGGTGGACCCTGTTGTAAACAAGTGTAAAGCTTTATCAGTGTGTCATCCACAATAACAGTCTTTGTGTTGAGTTGTGCTTTCATGTGAAATGTACCCATTCTGCAAACTGTTAATAAATACTTCAATCAATCAATCAATCAATCAATCAATCAATCAATCAATCAATCAATCAATCAATCAATAAACAGACAGCCTGACAGATGAACAGACAGACAGATATTCGGGTATGTGTATTATAAACACACATAGAGTAGCAGATCAGTGTCTGTATACTCACTCCCCTATGGTATATTGTTCTGTACCTGCAGGCCATCAGAAAAGAGACAATACACACACACACACACACACACACACACACACACACACACACACACGCACACGCACACACACACACACACACACACACACACACACACACACACACACACACACACACACACACACACACACACACACACACACACACACAATCATTATTCTCTATATCAGTCAGTGCAGGGGAGGAGAGGAGGAGAGAGCGTTTCGGCAGTATAGGTCAGTCCGGAGGTCAAAGGCATTCAGAGGACCAGCGGCCACACCCCCCCCCCCTACCTCCCCCCCCCCCCCATGCACACCATCACCCTCTCTCACCCCTAATCAAAGCCCCCTCACTCTCACTCACCTCTCCCATGCGGTGCCATTTCTCCCACACACATACGTGTGCACTGCATTCGCGCGTGTTTGTTTGTGCGTGCGTGTGCGTTTGCGTGCGTGCGTGCGTGCGTTTATGACACATGGTGCTCAACCTTTTTAAATCACGAGGAGGTTACCCCCCAGTTTAATATGCATTAGATCCACGGACCCCCATTGACGGTCGCTTTCTCATCTCTAGGACCCCAATCCATGCACTGCATGTAAAATCCATCCATCCATCCATCTATAGTGTAAGGAATCAGTTCCGTTTGCACACACACTCAGAGTTACAGACGGACCAGGGACATTTGTAAACCCCCCAGGTGGTCCGCGGACCCGACGTTGACAAACAGTCGTTTTTTTATACGACGCTCGCGTCGTCGCCTGCTGCTGCTGCTGCTGCTGCTGCTGTTCATGGGGAAGGGGGGGGGGGGGGATTACTCTCGCCCTTTGACCTGGGGGAGAATTGACTCTTCACCACGGCCTGTGCTGGGGTCAGCGACCCCTGACCCCACACAAGACCCCGCCCCTCCCCCCCCCCCTCCCCCCCACCCCGCAGGGGTCACCCGCAGTCAACGCCGGACGACGGACCAATCCTTTTTGATTGGGTCCGGTGGCCCTGCCCCACCCCCACCACGGCGCGCCGCGGTGTGTATACGGTATACCCCTCTGACCATAAAACCACACGCCACGACCCCTCCCCCCCCCCCCCCCCCCGCCCGCCGTGAAGCCATACCATATGCTGCTGGTCGGTCCGCGCGCGTGTCAGCGGGGGCTACACTCCCATCATCACCCACCCCCCCGTGGAGGCGCATGCGAGCTGAGGCTAGTATAGGCCCGACGCTTGCATGCGCACGTATATGTGAGAGTGTATATACAGGATGGTGTAGGAGGTGTAAATGTGAACCGCATGCCGGGGGGGCACGTATACCGTATATATATATATCGTGTCGAATGGAAATGAGACGACTCTGATAGAGACGACCCCCATTTTTCAAGACTCATTTGTTATGCACACCGACGTGTATACACTGCCCTCCCTTTGCCATATGATCAGCATATCGTGTTTGTGTATATATATACGATAGTCAGTTGATTCTCAACCTTTTTTAGTGTGTGCAGTTTGAAGGACCCCCCCCCCCCCGCCCCTATAGTTTGATATCGTCACTGTTGGTCAGAATCCTCTTATCTCCATATTTTTCAGAGGGTTTCGAGTTAACTTCTTTGGGACCCCAATCTATATCTAATACAGTAAAATCCTCAACTCTGAGAGGGTATACAAAGGGAACCAAATGGACAGGGTTACAGACATAGTACTGTATAACACACCCCTCCCTTTACAGGTGCGACAAACCCCCCCCCCCAAAAAAATAAATAAATAAAAAAAATAAACAACCATCCATGCATGGCAGATAGCTTGCTGAAGTGCTGTGTGTGTGTGTGTGTGTGTGTGTGTGTGTGTGTGTGTGTGTGACTGTGTGTGTGCGTGTGACTGCGTGTGCGGTGTTGGTTATAGGATCTGGCGCGGTGCGTAGCGACCCCATCCTGGCCTGGTGTGATGGCCATGGGGGGAATGGAGGTATACGGAAAAGGACGGAGGGGGTAGTTTACCGGAAAAGTGATGGAGAATCCTTACGGTCACGACTGACCCTGTAATCTAATGACTGTTCACTCAGGAGGAGGAGGAGGAGGAGGGGGAGGGGGGGGACGAGGCTGAGAGAGCAGCGAGGATGCAGTGTGTGTGTGTGTGTGTGTGTGCGTGTGTGTGTGTGTGTGTTTTGGGTCGGAGAAGAGGAAGGGGGACGGACAGGTCAGGCGGTCCCCCTCCTGTCCTCAGCCAGGTCCGTGGCACCCGCGAGCGTTGACCTCCATTCAATCAAATCTGATAATCAGCCCTCAGTCACACAGGCTTTGTCCCCTATTGGGGCCTCCCCCCCCCCCCCCCCCCCCCCCCCCCCCACACACACACACACACACACACGTGTCCTCTCTGCTTCATGTGGCGGTCTCCCCGCGCCCTGCCCTGCCCTTCCTTCCATGCCTGCGCCACTATTTTCGGGAGCGGAAAGTAAATGATTGAGATGAAGTGCACTTGTCCTTTTTTTCTCCACGGCCCCGTGGAGGGAGGCGCCGTGTTTATTCTTGTCTCTTTTTTCTTTTTCTGGGGGGGGGGGGGGGGCTCGGTAGGCGGCGGTGGCGGTGGCGGCGGCGGGGGATTGATGTGCCCACGAGGAGAGGTTATACGGAGGCCTCGCTGGCAGGTTGCTGATTTGCCTGCACTGCCATACCGTGGTGTGGAGCTACAGACCTCCATCTGGGGAAGGAGCCGATGTCACACTGCGTGGCTGGTGAGCTGCAAGCCTCCGTGGTTTATACCGATGAGAGTTGTTGTTGGAAAAAATGTGGCGGAAAGAAGTACTTATTTTGAGTACAAAGTACAAAACAAAAAACGTTTGTCATGATTTATTTCAAAGTAGCCTACTCGTGACGCGTCATAACACCATAGTATAAAATACGGTATAAAATACGGCAAATGCGTGGTAATATGAGGTAAATGCACGTTTTGTATTAATGATCTGAATGAAAAAAATAAGACATGGTGTAGTAGTGGAGGAGAAAGTATAAAAGCAGTATAGAGTATAAAGTATATGCTCCACCAGAGCTAGTGAGCCCAGCCTGCTGTAGGGATGAAGAGTTGCAGCAGAGGCCTCTGGGTGAAGCCTTTAACCACTTAAACCCTGTATGGTTGACTGGAGTCCCTCAGGGCTCTGAACTAGTGTATTTTCTGTGTTATTTTATTTTGTGGGAGAAGCTTTAGGAAAAGCTTTAGCCTGAAACTAAATGTTTTTTTAAGGTAAACCACATCAATGCAACTCATTGAGTTGCATTGATGTGGTTTACCTTAAAAAAACGTTTAGTCCCAACGCGACCTCCCGACATGTGTTGCCGGTTAAGACACATAACCTTCCCTGTGAGGTTAGGGTTAGGTTAGGGGTTTGGGGTAGGGTCACCCGTGGCTCTCCTGTGAGGTTAGGGTTAGGTTAGGGGTTTGGGGTAGGGTCACCTGTGGCTCCCCTGTGAGGTTAGGGTTAGGTTAGGGGTTTGGGGTAGGGTCACCCGTGGCTCCCCTGTGAGGTTAGGGTTAGGTTCGGGTTTGGGGTAGGGTCACCCGTGGCTCCCCTGTGAGGTTAGGGTTAGGTTCGGGTTTGGGGTACAGGGTGTCGGACTATAATGCCTGTCAAACTGTTAGTATGCCGGACCGCTGTTGTGAGCTTGTCCATCTGCAAAAGCTTTCCCCACAATTTTGTAACCGCCAACCTAGTCCCCATATATGGGGACATGGGGAGAGCAACAGACTTGAACTCATGCTTCCTTCATGCCTGAGTGTCCAGGTTGCTCCTTTACACCTGACAGGGGGGGAGTTTCCCTGGTTGGACATAGCGCGTGGAAGGAACACGTTATTCCAACCAGTTCCTCTCCCCTCCATCAGGCGCCCCGGCTGGCCAGGGGGAGGCAGTTTACAGAGACCAGGATTACTGCATGTTTTTTGTAAGGGTACCTACCCTAGGGGACACGGGGAGAACATGCAAACTCCACACAGAAAGGCCCTTTTGCCAACCCCGCCTTGCATGGGCACTGATGACGCGGAGGAGGAAACACGCCGCCAGCACCCACAGCGTCCCGAGCGGGAATCAAACCCGGGACCTTCTAGCTGTGAGGCGACAGCACTACCAACTGTGCCATGCACCGTGCCCCCCAATAGTAAGGGTTTTTAAGTTAATGCTCCACATTTCTCCACGTTGGTGGTAGTTGCATTTGTTTCTTCTTAGATCCATGTGGTCTGGTTTGGTATAGACGAATTCAGAAACGGGTCTCATGGTCGCAGCAAACATATTTCCTGTAGGCGGAGACGACATATCAGCGGTGTAAACCCTCAGGTCTTCTACTATACATTGAATGGGAAAGTGACTGATGTTAGTCTGCTCAAATGTTACTCTTTTACCTGCTTTTTACTAACACTAACTTTACAAAGATGCCCAGAACATCGGGATGAACCTGTGTAGTTTATGGCTGCTCCAACAGTCAACTTAGGAGAAAAACGGAATGTCAAAAAAGACATTGCGGTGGCGCAAAAGACAAAGCAGTGAAGGGTCCTGAAAGATGCATAACATCAGTCTTACCCAATACCCAAGCATTCTGTTGTATGAACACAATGCTGCTGTACTTTATACTTTAAATGCTTAGTATGAGGTATACATACATATATATGCTTAGTATGAGGTATATAGTACAGCAGCCTTGTGTTCATACAACAGAAAGATTGGTTAAGACTGATGTTATGTATCTTTCAGGACCTTTCACTGCTTCGTCTCAACCATTACTCATTTTTTGACATTCCGTTTCTCTCCAAAGTTGAATGTTGCCACTACTGTTGGAGCAGCCATAAACAGGTTCATCCCGGTGTTCTGGGCATCTTTGTAAAGTTAGTGTTAGTAAAACGCAGGTAAAAGAGTAACGTTTGAGCAGACTAACATCAGTCACTCTACCATTCAATGTAGTGACCTGAGGGTTTACGCCGCCTGTCGCCGGTTGTCTCCGCCTACAGGAAATACGTTGGCTGCGACCATGAGACCCGTTTCTGAATTCGTCTAGGACCAGGCTGGGGTACTGCCTGAAGGTCAAAATTCACACCAGGTTGAAATTGTTAAGAAGAACAGATAAATGCGAGAGGATATGGAGGTGTGTGTGTGTGTGTGTGTGTGTGTGTGTGTGTGTGTGTGTGTGTGTGTGTGTGTGTGCGTGTGTGTGTGTGTGTGCGTGCGCGCGTGCGATTATGTTTTTGGCTGATGCTTGAGTGTGTGTGGTCGTCTCTTTATGTTTGTGTGCGTTTCTATGTGTGTGTGTGTGTGTGTGTGCTTGCCCCGCTGACCTCCCAGGATTTACAGGCTGCGAGTGTGAGAGAGCTTTGTCACAGCGATATATCTGCAGTGTGCACCCATTGTGTTAATGCAGTGTGTGTGTGTGTGTGTGTGTGTGTGTGTGTGTGTGTGTGTGTGTGTGTGTGTGTGTGACAGGGACTAATTCCATTAGTGGTCCAGTGCTACGGGAGATGAGCAGGGATTGACAGGACTGCAGTCGTAATGAATTGGCTCTGGCTGCATCACTCAGCCTGTCTGTCTGTCTGTCTGTCTGTCTGTCTGTCTGTCTGTCTGTCTGTCTGTCTGTCTGTCTGTCTGTCTGTCTGTCTGTCTGTCTGTCTGTCTGTCCCTCCATTTCTATCACTTGTGTCTTTCTGCCTGTGTGTGTGTGTGTGTGTGTGTGTGTGTGTGTGTGTGTGTGTGAGTGTGTGTGTGTGTGTGTGTGTGTGTGTGTGTGAGTGTGCGAGAGATAATGAGTTGCTGTGATAGGAGAAGGATATCAAATGGAACACAACCACCCTAAAGACTAATCATTGTGTGTGTATTCCTTCACTATATCTGCATCAAGTGATCTCGGTACATAGAAATGGATTTATTGGAGATTCTGACTTTCTGTTGTAGGCTACATATACTGTACATTTGGCTTTGATTGTGTTGTCCACATTATGCTTTGGCAATGTAAACATATGTTTTCTCATGCCAATAAAGCTCTTAGAATTGAAAATTGAATTGGAATTGTGTGTGTGTGTCACTGTCTTTCTGTCTCACTCCTCTCTGTCTTCCTGCCGTCTGTCCCTTTCTGTCTGTCTGTGTGTCTGTGTGTGTCTCTCTCTCCCTGACAGCCACATCCCTCCTCTCAGCACCTCCTCTTTAATTCCGCAGCCTCTCAATAAACGCGCGGCCTCGTTAGCGCTCCGCGCGCTAATCACCCTCTCTTCATTAGGACGGCGTTGGCCTATATAACTGTAACTGGGGCCGTTTCATTACTGCTGCTGCGCCTGCAGAAACTCCCAGCTCGTTTCCGCTGCCAATTTCCCCCCTCTCTCTCTCTCTCTCTCTCTCTCTGCCTCTCTCTCTCTCTCTCCCTCTGTCTCTCTCTCTCTCTCTCTCTCTCTCTGCCTCTCTCTCTCTCTCTCCCTCTGTCTCTCTCTCGCTCTCTCTATTACAGCAAGAGCCACTTCCACAATACGGCTTCATTAGCTTTACGTTCCACCCTGTGACCACCCCCACAGTGTTCAATGAACTCTGACAATTAAATTAACACTCAGGACAGGTGGTATACTTACAGTATTTGACCACAGGTCACATGTTTATTTCCCTGTGTTCGCATAATTCGTTTTGACATGATTTGGCTTTGTTAACATTCAGAGAGAGAGAGAGAGAGAGAGAGAGAGAGAGAGAGAGAGAGAGGGGGTAGTGTTTGAAAGCTGACAAACAGCACTTACAACAGTAAAAGACCATGTATGATACATGGTTTTTTACTGTTGTATAAGTGCACCATGTGGATACATGATGTATCCACATGGTGCAGGAATTCTCCCCCCACACCTGTCCATAATTAAACCCTAGGCCTCGACTCACAACCCCCCAAAAATGATGCCTCGCGTCACATGTTGTATTCGTTCTCCTTCGGCGAGCAACGCGGACGTGGAATTTGGGCTTATAACGCTGCATGCATGTGTCTGAAGTCAACTGGAACTAAAAACAAAAGGAAACGGCGAAGAAAAGGGAACGGTTGTTCCTTTTGTTTGCTCAGCTTCACCGTGTACACGCAGGGCCCCCTGGGAGCCGCGCTGCGCTCCCTGGAGCCCTCACCTCCACTGGCACGGCGGACCGTCCTAATTGGCAGACTCCGGCGCACCTGCCGCGCCCGCCGCACGGAAGACAAAGGTGTGCAGATGTACAGAGCGACAAAACATGCGACAGACAGACAGACAGACAGACAGACCGTATACGCTATACTCGTACAGAGCGGTATACAAACGAGATAGATCCATATACACGGACGGACAGACAGACGGACAGACAGGAAAGTACTATATGGCAGCAATTGAGACGTGGCACTTTGCAAAACCGTGGCCCTTAAAGCTTTTTTTTCTTTTTTTTTCCTACACGAGACCCTGAATCTCTCCCTGGGACCAATAAAACACCCCTCTTATCACACCGAGAGCCAACGGAAATGTCCCACTCTTAACCAGCGCCATCGACCCGAAGACAGCATCCACGTCGCTGTTCCTCGTCGTGTGAACTGCTGTACAGACGGACGGACTGAGCGACAGAGGGGGGGGGGGGGGGGACAGAGAGAGAGAGAGAGAGGGGGGGGGAGGGTGCGTGGACACTGGACAGAGATACGTAGGAGCAGAACCCTCCCCGGTATACTGTAGCATCGCTGACCTTTACGTCGGAGAAGAGCCCCTGCTACTGTGGGGAGGGGAACCCCGCTGGTTTTTTCCGCAGAGCCCATCCAGGCCACAGTGATGAAGGAAACCGGCACGGTGGGGCGGGGGGGGGGGGGGGGGGGGTAGGAGGGCGGCGCGGGGGCACGTCAAAAGGGCACACAATGTCGATACAGGAGGGGAGGAGTGGTCTTGGAGGACCCCCCGCAGGTGCACTGAAGATGAGCGGCCCCGGGGGAGGGGTGGGGGGGGCTAGAGAAAAAAAGTCTTTATCCGAGCATCTTGAAATCCTCGGCTCTTTTGTCTCCATTGTGTCGGAGGATGTCATCCGACAATGAACTTGAGCACCGCCCGACGCGCTGCCTGCATGATGCAGATGGCCCCTCTTTGAAGAAGAGAAAAAGGATTTGGTGTTTGTTGGGTCGCTGTTTTTTTTTTCCGGGAGAGAGACGTGTGTGCGTGTGTGTGTGTGGTTGGATTTCAAACAACTTACACTAACCCTAAGCACAGGCATAGTTAGGAAATGGGCTCGTAGTACTCGTAAAACTGGACACACACGCAAAACAATTGACCAAAGCAGAGAACCTGCGGAGTAGAATTCTCAGTGCAAATAATGATTCCATTTGTTACTCTGAGTGTGTATACACACATTTGTACGCACACTCAGAGTTCAATTAACACTGAGAATGGGTCAGGCAGCCTTCAGCCTTCAGGCCCCTGAAGGCAGGCTGGGATTTGGTCCCCTTTTGACGGACACATTTGACAGTCACAAGGATTGAACCTGTGACCTTTTAGCTATAAGGGACAGTCTTGTAAACCTCCAGTCGTCTCGCGTCACACGTCTCACCCCCCAGATTGGTTACATTTGTAACCAAGCTGTATAATAGCATCCTTAAGTATATAAGGAATGCCTCTTCCAGACTGTAACTTAGGTAGGATTTTATAGTACTCTATAGTGGCATATATCATTTCATTATATAGATATTCCACTGTTAACTTAGTTTACGTATGATTCTTGATGACTATTTGTTATGTATTTGATGTAATACCACATTGTTTTGTTCTGTAAATCGCTCTGGATTAAGAGCGTCCGCTAAATGCCTAAATTGCAAATTGCTATACATCTGAGAAGGCTTAATTTTCATTTTTGCGCATGAACATGACAGTTGAAACACATTTTTTGCAGATGATGAAACATATGAAATTATGTCCTTAGCCAATACGTCAACAATTCTGTCGTGCCTATAATGTACATTCCCTTATATACATAGCCATAACCCATTTTGGGCAGGAACCCCTTTTGGTGTTAGCATTATGTTATGCTTTAGCTATTGAAAAATAGCTGATCTACAAGCTCATAGGCGCCACCGAGTGGCGCGCTACGAGCTTGTAGATCTGCTATTTTTGAAAAATCGAAGAACGACTGACATAGAAACATAGCTTTTTCAGAAAAGTGTCATTTTCAAACAGACATTTTTAGAATCGTCGAAATGGGTTAAGAATAATATGTGACATAGTTTCAGGTAGCTGGAGTGTGGTCATGGTGCAGATGAGGGCATAAGACTATCAAATAAACTGGAGCACTCGACTCAAGTTGAAACGTCAGTGACCCCTTCCAAACAATAAAGAACGTTCAGGCCAGTCCAGTGCTCCACTTTATTTTATTTGTCTCCTGGAGTGCCGTGCAGGTGCTTTCTGCTCTCTGATGTAAGCTGTCCCTGCTGAGCACCGATGAGCCCTCTACCTTCTGCTGGCTTCTCCTTACATATACACTATAGGGCAGTGGTTTTCAATCAGTGGGGTTCGAGGTGGTCCCCATGCTAAATGATGGGAGAGGTGGCAACCAATCCTGGTCTTTAAACTGCCTGTAAAAACATGTACATCACCAAGAGGGGGGCGGCGTCTGAAAAGCTAGCGGCACCATTCTAGTTGGCTTTAAACTCTAGCCCACATCACTTAGAATAGAGTGACGGTGGTATGTTTTTGTAAATATTGAGCTCGTCCTTAGCGACAACACAGTGAACCAACACCAGGATGGATAGAAAGAACGTCGGCCCCAAATACCTTACAAGTACTCTGCGCCCCTGCTGCCATACAGCCGATATCCAAGCCATTCTACTAAACTCGTCAAACCATGCTGGAAAGCTGAAAATCTAATTCCGTTTTCTGGCTCATTCCCTCGACCTGCTGTGGCGCTTATTGACTGCACCATTGTGAGGTCGGTTTAAAAAAAGAACGTATACAAGCACACGCTGCACACCGAATAGTCGCTCAATGTAAACAAACCAGACAAGCCAACAAGTATGGCGGCCGCTACCACGTGACACATATGTTGACGCCCCCCTCAAGGACATTTTGGTACGCTCTATAGTGGCCAGCCGGGGCGCCTGATGGAGGGGAAAGGAACTGGTTGGAATAACGTGTTCCTTCCACGCGCTATATACGTCCAACCGGAGAAACTCTCCCCTGTCAGCATGAGGTCAGTCCGTTGCTCTCCCCAGGTTGGCGGTAGAGCCCAGGATTACATTAGATAATTGACACTGGGTGAAAAAATGGGTTACAAAATCGTGGGATAAAAATGATAAAGAAAGAGTCGGTAACCAAATGGACCCTTGTTGTTTTATTATTATTGTTAAACATCTGCATTACTTAAGTTAATTTACGAGAAGTCTACACAAGTAGAGAATGTAGAAGAATTGTTATTTCGATCAACGTTTGCCCGTCATCTCCTAATGGTATACACCAACATCAATACTGCATAGAATTGTGGACATACTCTTTACTTTTGGGTCTGAGAGGCTAAATGTCATCAAATGGTGTTCCGTGAGCGTGACTCAAAGGCTGAATAAATAATGGGCCTTGATGTGAAAAGGGTTGAAGACCACTACACTATAGGGTGTTCATCAGAGACACAGAGGGTCTTTGGCGTCTGCCTTTCATATAGGCAGTCCCCCGTGACACTCTGACGGTATCTGACTGGATGTCATGTCCGTCATGGGACCTCCCAGGCCACGCACACAGCTCTCCCACAGTGTCCGCGGGCTCCGTCTGACCTTGACTGACTCCACCACGGCTTTGGCTTCCACAGAGCAACAGCCTTGGCTTGAGCCTGATTTAGGCTTGAACCCACAGCCTCCAAACTTGGAGACAGACATACACTGGTTTTGCTCCGGACAGCAGTGTTTTCGACCGACCGTGCGCTTCAGAGAGGATGAAATACACACACACACACACACACACACACACACACACACACACACACACACACACACACACACACACACACACACACATATTAAATAATGGCTGGATAAGATTTGGTCTACAATTCCATGCTGTATTGATGGCGGTAGGTACCATTAGGAGAGATAACAGGAAGACATTGAGCAAAACAACAATTATTCTACATTCTCTAATTGTGTAGACTTCTTGTGAATTAAGTTATGCAGATGTTTAACTCTTCACACTCTTCTTCACACCCAAGAGTTACATATCTATAAGGGTCCATTTGGTTACTCATCATTTAGCTGGGGACCACCTGGAACCCTCTCAAGGACCACTGGTTGAAAACCACTGCACTATAGAGCACTGATTGACACATTATGTAAAATTATGTTTTAGTACGGTGATATTGTTCCTGCGGTTCTACATAATTACATAATAATAATAACCTGATAAAGGGTGCATGTGTTTGGTCCGATGTACTATTCATTATTAACGAACAGCGATTAATCAATTTACGATTAACTATTAGCATCCCTAGTCCGGCACCTATACCCGAAACCCAAACCCTAAACCTAACCTCACAGGAAGCCATGGGTTAGTTTGAACCTGCTCACGTCGGGAGCAACAGTGTTCGACTTTAATGTATGTCGGACTGTGTGTCTAACGGTACCGATGTAACGCACCCCCAAGATGAAGTCAAAGCCCTTTCAGTGCAGCAACAATTACAGGCCCGGGCCGTTATATCCTTAAAGCGAGACCTGGACTTGACTCTTGTGTAAAGTGGAATCATCTTTCCACTGAATGGACAGATAGTTAAAATGCCTCTCAGAGACGGATCGTTACGGATAACCACGAAGAAGAGTCGCCTATATAACACACAATTACCTGCAATCACAAAACCCCGGAGTGGAGTGGCGTGTTTATGCAAGTGTTCTTCTACTTCTGTGTGTGTGTGTGTGTGTGTGTGTGTGTGTGTGTGTGTGTGTGTGTGCGTGTGTGAGTGAGAGAGAGAGAGAGAGAGAGCGCGCGCGCAAGTCGGTTTGTTCTCTCTGCTCCTCGCTAGGCGCCTGGATGGCCCCGTCTGCCTGGCCAGTCATCTGTCACTATTACAGGACAAAGGCAGCGGCGTCTCAGAGCCATTACTGAGATTGCTGGAGATGATGTGGAGAGTCCTCCTCGGCACCGAGAAAATCATTTCCTCACAAAGAGGCAGGCAGGCAGGGCCGAGGAGGGGGGCTGCCTGCCTTCAGTGAAGACTGCAACGTACACCCGGGCCGTCTTCTGTCCAACTCGCCACCTGGAGACATGAACCCAGGGTGAGAGTGAGTTTGAAAACGTGACCAACGACAAAAAACGATGCAAAAGGATGCGACGCACACCAATCCTTGTAGTGGTGCTGGTCCACGGCAGAGACCTATAGTCTTTGAAAGACAAAAAAAAGGCCACACACACTATTAGCCAAAGTGCCGAAAATGTTAAACTGACACTTTGCACCTTAATCTTCCATATTGTATTCCAATGACAGGACTAATATATATAATGCTCAGTACACAGCAGCTGCTATGCTAACGCACCTTATGTGACAGAGCAGCCTCTGTCAGGGTAATGTAAGCCGTTCAACAATACACATTCATTGTATTGTTGCTGTGTTGTATTTGTAACAGGTTGATTGTCAGTCCCACAGAAGGTGCACATTCTGCTGACATGTGAATCTAACATACTTGTGTTTATCTATGCTGTAATTGGGAAGCTGCCTTGATTGCCTGAAAAGAGCTCTGATTGATTGCTTTAGGGAGAGCATCTTGGGTGTTGCTAATTAATGCTTTGTGATTTGCTGACTGCTTTAGCCAGGGGTGGAGTCAGGAGTCTATATAAAGAGGAAATGGTTCAGTCGAGAGTGGCTGCCAATGGGGAGAGGTTGACACCAGTACCTCTCTGTTTAAGTTATGTTTTGTTGTTTGAGTTCTTTCTTTTCTTCAGTTATTTCATGTATGTATGTTGTCCAGGCCTGGAACACATTAAACCTTATTTTTCACCTGCAAGTCTGCCTCATGTCCAGTACTGTATGTCATTTTAAAGGTTTTATTACTGACAAACAGCCGATCTACAATCCCACTTGGTAACACCTTAGTCTTATCTCATATGGTACTATGTGTAAATATGTTCTTTATTAATGTTTTGCTGAAAAGAGACCCACCGGTTGTACGGCTGTACAGCCTGTAATATAAGAGACCCTACGGTTGTGCCGTTTGTGGCACAAGCTTGTAAATATCTGAAACCCTTTACCTGTAATTTTTGTGCTAAAAGCACTCAAACGTTCTCTCTTTTCCTGCCAGATCTCTTTAACCCCCCTTTCCCTCTTCTTCCCTTTCTTTGTTTTCTTGAAAAATGATACGATAATGGGAACTATAAACAAAAAAAAGTTCCACCCACTTTTTTACATGTAAAACTGATGTGACAAAAAAAAGCAGATTCGCAGTCCATCGACTGAGCAGACACACCTTTTCTCTTTGGCTTTTAATAAGATCTGATCTTAAATGTTATGTTTCTTTATTTCTTTATTTATAATACATGCTATATTTCTTGTTTTTGGTTCTGATGTATTGTCTTGTTTTTTTTTCTTACGCACTTATTTGATCCCTGCATGCCTACGCACCTGTCTCTGAGCAGATCAGGTGTGCTTTGTGCTCCGAATTAGGCCGATCTACAGTCTGTGACGGCCCGGCAGCCCCCTCTGCCTCACTGTAGGCTAGCCGGCAGCCTCTGTGATGGCAGAGTGGAGCAGGCCGTCAGCCCAATTGTGCTCACCTGAGGTGGGCGGAGCTTAGGGGACTATATAGAGAGCTCTCCTGGCTGCAGCTCACTCTCTGTCTCTCTCTCTGTCCTCCCTGCAAGTAAGATTTGCTTGGGTTGCCACCTGGCCCAAGGGCCTAACCAACCTTTTGTCTAAGTTATGTTTTGCACCATACAAAACGCACACAGCTACTCTCCAAACATCCATACACTGCAGACATTACTGATAACTGATATCCTCACCTCCCACACTTCATTATTTTGCTATTCTTTAATTACTTTAATATAATAAATATCATTTAAAATGTTTATACTCACTAGTCCTTACCCGTTCTGAATATATGAACAGCAAATGATGTTCAGTGTGGGTAATGTGATTGGGTTGGCACAAAAGTAGGCTAATTAAACGTAAGTTTAATAAGGAAATGCTGTAGTACAATCATAAGTACACCATTGATGTGTGATGTAAATTTGGTGGTGATATTCTGTGTATAAATGGAAGTTATTGAATATTTTCGTTCACGTTAACATGCCCCCGTCAGAACTGTCAGAGCTGGCTTTCAGGTGCCTGTGCCACGCAACCCGCGCGTTGGCCGCGATGCTTCCCAAAGAAGAAGTTATGTCGACTGACGCAAGAGTAGCTAGTAGTATCGGGGTCCGAGTTGTTTTCCCCGTGTGGGTCTGTTGCGCAGAAAAATGTTCTTCATGGCATGTTGTTTGTTGTATGTAATATCTGACCATATGTAACGGTCAGATTTTATCTAAAGTGAAATTAAGGAATCAACAGTTATACATACAGAGTTGAATGAATGAGTGAATGATCCGAAACAAATGTCTGTGTCTCGTGCACACACGCGCGAGCTCCCTTAATCACGGGTTGTGAATGATCTCCTCTTAGGATACGATTGATAAAGGGAATGTAATGAAAATAGCCTAAAGAAGCAAGCAGAAAACAGTCAGAAACAAAACTCGCGTTAACGAGTCAATGCCACACAATTGTGACCTTATAGATCAGTGGTTTTCAACCATTTTCATTAATGTATTCGGCATTTGAGCCACAGACCTCCATTCGATGACATTTAGCCTCTCAGACCCCAAACTAAAGAATACGTCGTTGGATATGACTTCGTTGAAGTCCATGCTGTGTTGATGTTCATATGATAGGAGAGATAACAGGCAAAATAACAATTATACTAATAATTATTCATTATTATTAATAATTGCGTAGACCTCTTGTAAATTAACATTTTGCGTAAAACGCTATACCCGACATTTGTTTAATGCGTTTAATTTGCCGTTTTATTTATCCGGGACCTGGTGACGAGGCCGTCACGTTATGACAACGAAACCGGAAATCAAGTCATCATCTGGGCTGCTAGGGCTTCTGGGAAATTGAGCCCAATGCAAGTGAACGGGGGGGGTTTGTTTGGACTACAACTTGCTCTGCACTGTGGTTTGGTTCTGCATTGTCATGGCCGCTGCATGGTGCTGATGATCATAACAAGCTGACGGACCATTTTTCGCCAGATTTTCGTCATTGAAAGCTGCAAATACTTCAGCGTATGCTCTAAAGGTAATAAAACAATCTCGGCAGCGTAGAATATTTGATTAAATAGCGGGTAAA
>NC_139699.1:54556582-54611582 GCF_964188405.1 Protomyctophum parallelum
ATGTATATTATGGATGATCACTGGTACGGCACCCTCCGAGCTGACTTGGTAATGAGACGACCACAGATTTGCTCAGAAACATTCATTGTCTGTGGACAGACTCCAAAAGCTGAATATAGGAGGGGCTCGCGCCCCTCAACAAGATTAAAGTGAAGTCCAGGCGGCTATAGTCGTCTGTGCAGGGCACCTTGGCTGGATATACCCTGAAGAAGGCAGTTGCCGAAACGTTGGTTCCTACTCTGCATCCTAATAAATAATCGGCACTTTGGCTATCAGTGTGTGCTGCCACTCCTTTGTGTTTTTAAGACTTATCTCTTTAGATGTTTCTGCCGTGAGCTGGCACCACTACTAAGACTTGGTGTGCGTTTGGCATCCTCCTGCACCGCACCTTGGCTGGATTACCACGTCCGACTCCCCATCCGAAAAGGTTAATAAATGTATTACAAGATGTATTCATGCCAGCGAGATGACATCTTACGTCGTTATATTTACTGCCCGAAACAAACATTAAAGACTTGGCTGGCAAAAAAACGTCGTACATCATAAACCCTAAACAAACAATGACTTGGGCTGGCCAAAAGAATTACATCATAGCTAAACTGCACATAGACTTGGCTGGTGATGGGGAATTTATAATTATGGGCTCTAAACAAACTTAAAACCCAGCATCCGTATTGCTGGGAAAGCTTTTACTATATCAGCTCTTTTATGCGTCCCGTGAAATAACAGAAAACAGAACAGATCTAGCCCATTCTGAACGGGCACCCATTTTGGTGTCAGCATCATGTTATGCTTTAGCTATTGAAAAATAGCAGATCTACAAGCTCATAGCGCGCCACCGAGTGGCGCGCTACGAGCTTGTAGGTCTGCTATTTTTGAAAAATCGAAGAACGACTGACATTTTTAGAATCTGATCTCAGGTCAGAATGGGTTAATCAGACCAGTGTGTGTCCAGTGGAAACCTCGTATGAATCTGATCTCAGGTCAGAATGGGCTAGACACTAGCCCAGAGCCCTGGGGGACTACGCACGGCTCAACCACATGGGATTTGAGTGTTAAAAACAAACGTCCTCACCGGTGTAGTAAATACATACGTGTGTGTGTGTGTGTGTGTGTGTGTGTGTGTGTGTGTGTGTGTGTGCGTCACACAGACAGAGCATGCAGGCGATCTCAGGTCTAATGTGCTACAGCAGGTCAGAGCGAGGAGGCCTCCAGTCGCCATGGAAATGACGGAGCCTGATCAATACTCAAGGTTGTGACCTCTACATCGCCGCCGCCCCTCCCCCACACGCACACGCCTTTTCTTTGTTTCCGAACAGCCGTGTCTGTCTGTGTCTGCAGTGCACGCACGCGCGCACACACACACAGACACACACAAGGAACGCACGCACCATGGTCAGTTCCTCCGCGGACACCTCTCCAATTGCGCTGATTCCTTTATACTGTGTATGTCATCAATACACAGGAGCCACATACCCTAGCTTCTTCCTATGGTCAGAAAGTCTCTCTCTATTGGATTATTCTACTCTCAGTCTGTCTGACGGGTAGAGAGAGAGAGGGGGCAGGGGGGGGTCTGGAGGTGATAGCGAGTGACCTTTGCCCTTGCTCTGACAATTTTCCGTTTCTGCAAACTCTAGAGCATACTGTAGCAGTGGCGGCCATTTTGCCTTTACTTGCTCTGGTTCCACAGATGGAAAGCCCATTCATTCAGGAACCAAGCCACCCTGCAGGCTCCTGGCAGACGTACTGCTGACGTTTTTCAGGAAAAACACTGAGAACAAATCTAAAAAAACGCAGCAGTCTGCAGGGAAGTTAAAACATTTGATTCTGTGTCATGAACATAGTTGAAAACCAGAAAACAGTTATTTAAAATTAGTATATTTAAAACAATTGAATGGGCTTATTATGTGGAACCGGAGCCAGTAAACAAAATGGCTGCTATATATGCTCTATAGACCGCACCTCTGTTTTAGCGTGTTCTCTAGCTGAATAGCACATTCTGAAAAACCAATGGATTATCTATCGCCTCCATCAGCACAAGCCAACAACGTGCATAGAACAGAGGCAGGACACAGCATCGTCGTACAATCAATCATAATCACTTCCTCTGGAGGTATATATTATACTTTATATCGTTGTGCATATATTTTAACTTTTAAGTGACACATTTTGAGCTTGTAGATCTGCTACTCGACAGAGACAATATTCTTTTATAACGTCGTAGTTCAGTTGCTTACGAAAATGTACATTTGGGCCCGGGAGTCACATGTGGTGAAAATGGGCCTTCAAATCTTTAGGCTGTATTACATTACATTACAAACATAGAGAGTATAGAGCACCTAAACAAAGGCATGTGTATACCTCTGTTTGTGTATGTATTTAACCACTTATGCCCTGTATACTTTGTCATACGCCAAAAAGTGAATATAGCCGATCTATAAGCCAATATTGTAGCTGTGCTATTTTTGACGAATTCTGACAGTAATCATTGATATAGAGTTGTTTCCTCAGTCTCTCCGGCCTTTTAGTAAACTGAAAATGTCACAATACCAATTTCAACCAATCAGGAGAGAGAACTCATGCAGGACACAGGATAAACAAGTGGAATTGGACGTGATGACACAAAAGAAGTGAGCGGATTCAATTGGAACTGGAACACTATAATATTGAAGCTGATGAATGGGAACTCTTTCATGATTGGATGAAATTGGTGACCCACCTGAAGATGTCTTTTCTGCAGCAGTCTATCTGGAGAGACGAGATGAGCCCTAGCTGTTACTGAACAAACACTCTTGATTTACTATCAGAGTCACTAGACATTGCCACTCTCAAGTACTATAGGCTGTATAGTGACGGCTTGGGATCAACATCTGACCATATACTGCAACATTGGACGTCACAAAAGTTTACAACATCCTCATAATCCCACCCACAAAAGAAACGATGGAGGTACGATGGAGGTACGATGGAGGTACGATGGAGGTATGATGGAGGTACGATGGAGGTACGATGGAGGTACGATGGAGGTACGATGGAGGTACGATGGAGGTACGATGGAGGTACGATGGAGGCCCGCTCGCCTGCGACTCGCTCCCAGGTGCTTCGCGTGACGATGTCCGTTCACCCGACTCAGCGCCGTTTGGTGTGTTACTGTACTTCCGTGCTGTTTACATCTTTGGCCAATGAAGTATTCAATCAATCAATCAATCAATCAATCCAGATAGGGACAGAACGGTAAATAATCATGTCACACCCATCAGCAAGCAACGTCGTGTGCGTCCCCTCACGTCACAAGCAACGTCACGTCACAAGCAACGTCGTGTGCGTCCCCTCACGTCACACGTCGCTGTATGGTTCAAATCCGTCCCCATTCAATAAGTATTCACTTCATTACAACCGTTACTAACCCTATCCCAATAGTGTTTTCACTTCATTACCACCGAACAGCAGAACAGCCCCCATCCATGATGCCACCCTAGAGGCCCATGAGAGGTCACACACCTTGAGCCATATCTTGCAGGAGGTACCGTAGACGTACGTTCTGCTGTGCTTTGGGCTGGAGCTCTGTTTTCCTTGTAGTGATTGATAAGAATGTGTGTCCACTATAGTGTCCAGTAAAATGGGGGTGTTGGGCCCTGTAGCCTGGCATTACCAAGACCCTATTATCCTCCGATTGCTCTGAGACACACAGGCACGCACACACACACGCGCACGCACCCCCCCCCCCCCCCCCCCCCCTACACACACACAGTCTTGCACGTGCATACGCACTCACAAAAGTATCATAATGCATTTTGATGTTCTATTCCGTTCCTGAGTCACACCCCCACACAAACTCACACCCTCACAAACAAAATAAAATAAAATAAAACAATCACACACACACGCACGCACGCCAGGCACACACACACACACAGAGAAGAACAACAAGACATTGACTGCCCAAGCTCAGAGAGAAAAAAAACACTGCCAATCTTCAACCAGGCTGTAATTCTACGGCACAAACAAAATGAAAGGGTAATTTCGTCTGGTGGATTGGAGGAGGGGGGGCAGAGGCACAATCGGAGATAAAAGAACAAAGTTTGGTATTTGAAAGGCCAGTGATGATGATAGCAGCCCATGCGTCAGGGGAGGGGAGGGGGGGGGGGGGGGGGTGGTATAGAGAAGAGAGGAGAAAAGAAAAGTCTTTTGACAGGGGCTGACAGCTCCTTACGCCTGGCTGACCAGAAAGACTGAGCTGCTAAAACACTGCAATTTAGATAGTTTACTGTCCTTTGTGGAAACACGTGTGCAATCTGTGAGGGGTGCTAACGGGTTTAATGTCACTCACTGCCTGGGACATATCCCTGCCTCCTGCGTCGTTTATCGCTGTTTTTCCCCTTTTGTCCTTTCTTTTCCAAGCAAACGCCATGTGTACAAAACGTGAGCAATGGCTTATTTCTTTTATTTATTTTTGTTCTGTCAAATGCATTGACGGGATCGAACATCCATTTCAACCGGTCAAAGCTATATACCGCAGCGACAGTGAGGAGTTTAAAGTTCTTTTTTAATGCCTTGGCATAATTGAGATGTGTATCGGGGGCAAACCAAGGGAACAGGTGTGTGTGTGTGTGTGTGTGTGTGTGTGTGTGTGTGTGTGTGTGTGTGTGTGTGACTGCGTGTGTGTCTCAATATTTTGTACCCTAGTAAATTGTATGGTTGCACACTCCTTTCATAGCCTCTGAATGGTTACAGATTCTAAGCCAGGTTGGACATAATCACCCGGCCCATAATCACCCGTCCATATGGCATACAGAGATGCAGAACAACCTAAACACAATGCATGATTTCAAAGTTAAAGCATTAACACAACATGCGAAAAAATACATGTATAAAAAATTGAATCTCTCATTTTACCCTAACAAACAAAATTCATCATAGTACCCCGTCACCTATAAAAGCTAAACTGAGTTAGTCAGCATGCCATCTATACTTCAGGTTACAATTAAACATTAAAAGGAGTGAATTAAGTCACCAACTCACTGGTGGGAAGAGTTTCTCTCTGTATGCTTTTGGTAATCTAATCTGAGGTCTGTCAGATCATTCACATTATCACCGTGAAACAGACTGTCTCTCTGGGTACCACTCCTTGTCTGGTCAATCAATAACCGGCTGAGATATTAACATGTTTGCGTAAGGAGTGGGATAATAGGGCAGACGTTTTTTTGTTGTTGACGTCATCATTAAGTTATCTTTACTACAAGTTGACATGTTCCTCCTGCGATATGGAGCTGCCACCTCCTCATTGGTTGGCCCTATAGAACAAATACGGTTCGACTGACACGCCATCCAGAAGCTATTCATTTGAGGGAGGGAGAGATATTACTCTGCTAAGTGGAATTTATGGGTGTAGGCGGTGTAGCTATAGAGATGCCAGACAGTGAGTCTCTCAAAGTCAGTTCTGCCCTTTTTATAGACCTTTCACAGCCAAGACTGCTCGAGAATGATATGACTTCAATAAACGGGGTTGTCTCCCTTCTTGAAGACGATATGCCTTCACAAAAAAATATTGTTTATTATAGATTTAGCACCAAAGTAAGACAATCAAATGTTTTGAAATTTTACAAACCTTTTTAGAAAAAAGCTAATCTACAAGCTCACAACACGTTGCTATGCCTTGTAGGCTATTTTTCGACAAAGTATACAACTTAAAGTAAGTCATGTATGTTTGTGATAATAATCAAAATGTACAAAGTAACCAATGTTTTCAAATAATTGTAGTGGACATTTCCGTATACTTTACACTAGAAGTATTAAGTATAGAAAAATGTACACACTCAAGTCAAGTAAAAGTAGACTACCTTAAAACTGTATTCAAGTTCAGTATGTGAGTACATTTACCAAGTTACTTTAGTTTACACCAGACGTTCCCAAATGTTTTAAAGAGAAATTTGATATTTGCCCAAACTTGTGGGAAAAAATTGATCTATATTTCACTACTTTTTAAACACTTTTTAAATGTATTCATGGGAATTAAATTTTTTAAATATTTTATTCATGAAATACTTTTGAAAAATGGAGAAGGGGGTCCCATCGGGACAAGCTTCCGCCACACTCTAGCAAGGATTCATTTAAAAAGCCTTTAATATTCGACTGGGCTTAGTGGGCTATACATTTTATAAACAATTAAAAGCCACCAATCGCCGACCGGTTTCGACAGACACGCCTTCTTGACTTCAGGGGGCGTGGCTATAGAGGTCTGACAAGTTCAGGTCCTCTTATTCTCCCTGTGACCAAAAGGAACCAATCAAGTGGTTACAACTCCATTGGGGCTCTGTGCAAAAAATAAATACACCAAATTATATGGCCACATAATATTGTGAGAATTTTACATACAGGCCTACAAATGGCATTTATAACATGCACACATCTTAAAAGCATAATATCACAGTCACAAAATATATAAACCCGATTCCCACACAATCTTTTCACCATATTTACAAAATGGGTTTAAATTTAAAATCAATCTCCTCATTTAGACCTGGGTATATCAAATTGGAAAAACTTTTGAAAAGAATGTTGGAATATTTATGTAGGAATATATATTTAAACAGTGCTTTACACCGCTGCTTACATACAGCATCACCACGACCTTCGCCATGCACTCTCCCCCCATGTGACTTCCTCCATACAGTCAGTGAATGAGCTGTGCATCTTTTGTCATCCGCCGGCGTCCTTTGTTTGCAAAAGTATTCCCAATCAATACGTATGGAGAGGGGGCCCTTATCCCATTTTGGGTGGGAACCCCTTTTGGTGTTAGCATTATGTTGAAATTTAGCTATTGAAAAATAGCAGATCTACAAGCTCGTAGCGCGCCACTCGGTGGCGCGCTACGAGCTTGTAGGTCTGCTATTTTTTTTAAACTGACATTTTTAGAATCTGATCTCAGGTCAAAATGTGTTAAAGAACCACCATTCTTCTGTGCGTTAGAATCTGATCTTGGGTGGTGAGAATGGGTTATGGTCTCCTGGCTGAGTAGTGTGGCAACGAGAGGCCAAAGAGAACCCCTTCACCGGCCGCGTGCGCCCTTTGTTCAACGGCTGGAGCCTCTCTCTCTCTCTCTCTCTCTCTCTCTCTCTCTCTCTCTGTGTTATGAAGACCAAAAGGTGTGTAATGTCATAACCCGTGACAGTATACCAGTACTGTACTGTACTGTACTGTACTTATACTTCAGCATATTGTAGGAGAATCTGTAGCCTACGTAACTTGAATATTTCTGTTATTGTTCAATACTTATGGCTTGTTATATTGTACTTTTGACTTCCGCTGTATTTTTAGGAAGGGAACGAGAACATTACACATTAACAACTGAAGCCCCATTTCAAATACAGTGAAATTAATTTACCGATCTGCACACGCTCACAAGGTATCGCCATTGATGTCTTTTTGAAGATTTGTGGAATATGTAGATTTTTTTTACAATATAGTGGTATAAAAATAAAATATACTTTTACTTGTACTTTTAATAATTATATGCTTAAGTACTTTTGAATTCAAAAGCAAGCTCAAGTATACATAATGACAGAGAAACTTTCACTTGCAGCTGAATAATATTTAGTAAGTAAATATAGGAGTAACTATACGAGTACTGGGGTACTTTGTCCACCTCTGCTTATAACAAAAGAATATAATGAGGAAGACCTTTGCCTAAAGGGAAGGGGCACACATTGGTGGAAAAAGTACTGCGATTTTGGACTTAATAGTGTAAAAATAATACTCTGTTAAGTAAAGGTCCACTAAAACCCGTACTTAAGTTCAAACGTACAAGCATGTCCATTTCAGAGCATGTAGCATGTATCATGCTACTGGACTATTGTGGATCATTCATTTGGCTATTCGTAAATATGGTAGTTGACCTACAAGCTCACAACATGTCGCTGTCACGATCCGTGACGTTTTCTGTTGTGCTTTTGTTTTGTAGTATTTTTGGTCCCTTGGTTTCCTCTGTTGCTTTTGTTACCTGTGTTGTCTCACCCCCTGTGATTATTAGTTTTCTCCACCTGTGTCTTGTTTGTCTCTCAGCCAATCCCTGTGTTGATTTTGTTAGTTGTTCACCTGTGTCTAGTCAGTCTTTGTTTATATATATGCCCCAGTGTGTTTCAGTCCTTTGTCAGATCCTCATTGTATGTCATGAGTGTACGTCCTAGTTTTTCTCCTCGTGTTCCAAGTACCTAGTACCTTTGTTCCTAGTTCCTAGTTATCAATAAACTCTGTCACAGTGCAGGGCAGAGAAGGTGTAGGACCCAAGTGCAGACAGACAGGCGGAGGCAGAGGATGTCAAATGCAACAGAGTTTATTGATAACTAGGAACTAGGAACAAAGGTACTAGGTACTTGGAACACGAGGAGAAAAACTAGGACGTACACTCATGACATACAATGAGGATCTGACAAAGGACTGAAACACACTGGGGCATATATATAAACAAAGACTGACTAGACACAGGTGAACAACTAACAAAATCAACACAGGGATTGGCTGAGAGACAAACAAGACACAGGTGGAGAAAACTAATAATCACAGGGGGTGAGACAACACAGGTAACAAAAGCAACAGAGGAAACCAAGGGACCAAAAATACTACAAAACAAAAGCACAACAGAAAACGTCACGGATCGTGACAGTCGCAGTCTTGGAGATGTGTTATTTTCACAAACATTCAGAGAAGAAGAAGATTTCTGATGAACAATTTGATGAAATATTAATCACAAAAAATGTGCAAAGTTTAGTCATAAAATGTGCAAAGTTTAGTCATATAGTCTTTGGAATGAAACATTCATTTAGTTTTAGTCATATTTTAGTCATCTGAAATGTTTTCGACTAAATATCATACGATTTTAGTCGACTAAATCTACAGTTGTTGTTTTTTGTCGATGGCAGAATGGCAGATTTTACCTCTGGTTGCATGCTGGAAATAGCATATCTACAAGCACACACCATGTCGCAGCGCGACGCGTTGTGTGCTTGTAGAGCTTGTAGACCTGCTATCCCCAACCAAATATAAAATTACTTCTCTTTTATATTAGTTCTCTTCTCCACTAGTACCTGATGAATTGAACAATGTGGACCCTGTTGTAAACAAGTGTAATGCTTAATTGGGTCGTCCACTCACAGTGAAATGTACTGTAATTCTGCAAACTGTTAATAAATATTTCAATCAATCAATCAATGACATTTTAGTCTAGTTTTTATTTGTTGACTGAATTGTCAACCAATTGTCTTAGTTTTAGTCACCGTAGCTTTGTGTGTTTGTTTTTTCTTTTGGGGGGGGGGGGAGGGGTTTCGTCAGTGAAAGAACTATGGCAAAAAGGTTTTTGTCATAGTTTTAGTCGACGCAATCAACACTGGAGGCAGGCAGCGATAAGGGGGCCATCAGCACCACGAGATGAGGAGAGAAACGGATGAAAACCTATAAATGAAAATCAATACAAGAAGGCAGGAAGGCATAAGAACCGAAGGGAGGGGTGGAGGGGGTAATAGAATAGACTAAAGATAAATAATGAGGACAGGAGGAAAGAGAGGAGGCAGAAAGAGAGGGAGAAAGATGATGACGGAATACAATCACATGGAATATATTTGTTATTTTTGCGACTGTCCTTCCCGTCAGAGACAATGGGATTCGTCCTCTGTATGTATGGATAGCTCACAGATAGCTTATTTTGTGTGTTCTGTGCTTTTGCTGTACAGGTACAGCTGTTTTGCTGTATACCTGCCTTGTCTCACCTCCTTGTATTATTGTTACCTGCCTTGTCTCACCTCCTTGTATTATTGTTACCTGCCTTAATTGTCTCACCTCCTTGTATTATTGTTACCTGCCTTAATTGTCTCACCTCCTTGTAATATTGTTACCTGCCTTAATTGTCTCACCTCCTTGTAATATTGTTACCTGCCTTAATTGTCTCACCTCCTTGTAATATTGTTACCTGCCTTAATTGTCTCACCTCCTTGTATTATTGTTTCCTGCCTTAATTGTCTCACCTCCTTGTATTATTGTTACCTGCCTTAATTGTCTCACCTCCTTGTATTATTGTTACCTGCCTTAATTGTCTCACCTCCTTGTATTATTGTTTCCTGCCTTGTCTCACCTCCTTGTATTATTGTTACCTGCCTTAATTGTCTCACCTCCTTGTATTATTGTTTCCTGCCTTAATTGTCTCACCTCCTTGTATTATTGTTACCTGCCTTGTCTCACCTCCTTGTATTATTGTTACCTGCCTTAATTGTCTCACCTCCTTGTATTATTGTTTCCTGCCTTAATTGTCTCACCTCCTTGTATTATTGTTACCTGCCTTAATTGTCTCACCTCCTTGTATTATTGTTACCTGCCTTGTCTCACCTCCTTGTATTATTGCGACCGAAGGTCGCAGTTAACTATTTTTCCCGTCAGTGTATCACTCAAAAAATGGTGCCCAGGTCTCGTGACATCACGTGACATCATCAGGGATGGAGATCCCATGATGTCACAGTAAATGTGAGCTGCAGTCGCAATTATGACGATATATGGAGATCCCTGAATTGTCATCAATATTAGTACATGGATATATTAGTAAGAACCTGTTCTGACATTCCATATGTCGATCCTTCCCCATCCATCCTTCCTCTTCGATGTCTCCCTTTTGACTGATACATGTCCATTTAAACTCTAGATGGGCCTGCCCAAAGGTTATTTGCCGAGAATTAAGGCCCCCGGCCCTACGTGGGCCCTCATCAAACACTGTACACTCAAGACACTGCGCCCGCTGCCACCCTTATTGGGGCTGACCTGTTCTGACATTCCATATGTTGATCTGACCTCATCAAACCCTGTACACTCAAGACACGCTCCATATATGGTCAGTGCACGCTTCTCGACCTCAGGCGTCTTACGAGGTTACAGGCTACAGCCTGTAGCCTGTCTCTATTGGGCAACTGTCGGATCCTTCTATTTGGAAGAGGGGAAATAAAGTTGCCTTGCTTTGATGTCTACTGTGATACTCACTGCGTTCGATTTCTAACACAGGGGGAATTCTCTGAGCCCTCTTCCAGTCGGCAGTCACATACTGACATCTGATACTGATGCTGGCGTCCAGTGCACTGCATGCTGGAAAGTAAATATTGTACTTTTTACCCAACTACAGTTATAAAAAAATGTATTTGACAGCTTTAGCTATGCTGTTTATACTGTGCAGATTTAGATTGTTATATAGGCCTGTGCTCATTTCCATATTTTAAAGGCGCAGTGAAACGGAAATGGTGAACAACATGAAAATGGTGTTTCAACATGAAACACCGGTCTGAAGTTTCTGAACCAATCAGAGCGTTCTTCCATATAATGTTTTCAGATACATATTCTAGCGTGATGATTAAGTTGAAAGCGAGTAATACACTGTCTGGATGTTACCTGTAATGGAAATTAATAGCAGCTGTGATGGACGGACGCACAAATATGGGAAATTAAACGGGTGAGCTTCATTGTTATTGGCTTTTATCGATGTGTATCTCTACACGTCATCACGCAGCACGTTTTCGTTTTAATAAATAAATAATGCAATCGTTTTTATGGACCTTTGATATAAAAACACACAGAAATGAGAATTTTCAAAAATAATTGGCATCCATTGTTAGGTATGCCCATATAATGACCACGGATATGGTCTAAAAGTGTGAAAAACGTCTTTTTCATTTCACTGCACCTTTAACTCTTTGTGTTTTTTGTCAATTAACGTTTTGGACATAGCCAGCCAAATCGAGACTAACATCCAATCAGTGATATTAGTATCGCTACGCGAGGCTAGCTGTCACCTGTGTTCTGTTGGCCTGTTAGCCAATCCCAGTGTTGATTGTCTGTTTCAGTTAACCCGTGTCTAGTTAGTCTTTGTCTGTATGCCCCAGTGTGTTCAGTTCCCTGTCAGTTTATATTCTTATATGATGTGGTCACGTCTTCTAGTTTGTTCCTTCTAGTATTTGTGAAGTTCCTATAGTTATTTTCCCATTGTGGGTTTTGAGAATAAAACACCTTGAACATTCTCTTCTCTGCCTGTGCCTGGTCATTCTGCATTTGAGTCCTAGACCTTTGTGTCCGTGATTGTAAATTTGCAGACAATTTAGATTGTTATACCAATGCTGAAGATTCTCGTTCATAATTTTCAGACCGGATATATTATACAGCATCTGTATGAGAGTGAGGGAAAGGGATATTAAATGGTAAAACATAATGTCTGGCAAAAATAGTATAGGATAGGTTGTTTTTTGTTTGTACGCTTTATACACTATGAATCAGGATGAAACTGAACATAGTAGCAATAAAAAGTGGAGTCTATGTGGATAATGGTCTTGTTTTAACGATGCAATTTGAATTGATCCGACGCAAGTCCATAAACATTGTACAGTCTGTCGATGTTTACCGCATGAAACAGACCGCAAATCTGGGTTCAAACAACGATTGAGATCATCTGATCTATGTAAGATTCTCTCTCTCTCTCTCTCTATTGGGCAACTGTCGGATCCTTCTATTTGGAAGAGGGGAAATAAAGTTGCCTTGCTTTGATGTCTACTGTGATACTCACTGCGTTCTATTTCTAACACAGGGGGAATTCTCTGAGCCCTCTTCCAGTCGGCAGTCACATACTGACATCTGATACTGATGCTGGCATCTGCACGTCCAGTGCACTGCATGCTGGAAAGTAAATATTGTACTTTTTACCCAACTACAGTTATATAAAAATGTATTTGACAGCTTTAGCTATACTGTTTATACTGTGCAGATTTAGATTGTTATAGGCCTGTGCTGTCTGGCAGAAATCTCATTTCCATATTTTAACTTTTTGTGTTTTTTGTCAATTAACGCCCTACTTGATCTCACACAAAAATAACAAAAGCAGATCGACAAGCTCAAAACAGGGCACGAAGCGATGCGTTTGGAGCTTGTAGATCTGCTACTTTTGCTATTTTTGAATTTGAATCCTGAAAAGTAACAGTTTTGGACATTGCCACGCTATAGAGATGATATAACCAAATTATTCTAAAAGTTTAGAAAAGTCATAATATCGCGATGTGAGTTTGTAGATCTGGTATTTTTTTAATAGCCTAAGTATAAAACAGGGCTGAATTGGTTAATGATCAATATAGTCCCAAGAACAAGATATATTATTCTGAAGTTTGCATTCTGCATAACGATTGCTTTTACTTTTGCTACTTTTAAAGCAGCATTATAACTTTCCTCTTCTACCCCAGATTTGAACCCGGTCTCCTATTATGCAAGTGCTAAAATGTTCACCATTGAGCTAACAGAGCCGGCCTGCTTGCTCAGGGGATAAATTAAGTTATATTGTATTAACTCTTGCCATACAGATTGGACAAAATTATATTTTACTAATTAGAAAATGTACACAGTGAGGCTTTAAGTATACGGTATTTTAATGTTAATACTTTTGTACTTTGACCTAATATTTTTACCGCAGGAGGACTTAATTCTATATAGTGGTATTGATACTTTTACTTAAGTAAATCTGAGTGCTTCTTCCACTGCTGTCTGTCATCATACTGATATCTGATACTGATGCTGGCATCTATCCGTTTATCTGTGGATCAACTGTACATGTGTGAGTGTTTGTTTGTGTGTGTGTGTGTGTGTGTGTGTGTGTGTGTGTGTGTGTGTGTGTGTGTGTGTGTGTGTGTGTGTGTGTGTGTGTGTGTGTGTGTGCATGCGTGCATTCATGCGTGTGTGTGAGAATGAAGGTTTGTAAAAGAAGCTTTTTAATTGTATTTGGAAACACACAGTGATGGGCCTGAGCGTCCAGGCTATTGATATGTTTCTGTGGCTGCGTGTGAGCGTGCTACCCTATCATACCCTGAGATATTTCAACACACTCATCGATCAACACCATGACAATAGGAAGATCAAATGATACAGGACTGGGTTACAGGAAGCCGTGTGTGTGTGCGTGTGTGTGTGTGTGTGTGTGTGTGTGTGTGTGTGTGTGTGTGTCTGTGTGTGTCTGTGTGTGTCTGTGTGTGCGTGTGCGTGTGTGTACACATGTGTGTGTGGACTGAGGAGAGTTAAGGATGGAGAGACTGTGAATGAAGACCGCAATGGAATATAAGCCGATGTATTTCTTGCGCTTTATCCTTTTTGATAATGGTGCAGCCTCGAAAACCCAGCCAGATTGTTATAATAATGGTGTGACAATGTATATATGTATTTTACATAATATGTTTATTATCATTAAAGAGGTCAAAGTCAAACGAAAGTACCAAAAGGAAAATAGCTGATGCGTCTGCAAAGTGCCTGCCTCAGAATTAGGCCCTGAGTCTGGTGGTTATTGCCCATTACAATCAGAACTGCAGACTCACTCTCAATCTTCCGCCGTAGTCTGATAACCCACCTCTTCAGACTCCATTTTAGCCTGTAGCACTTGCCATAGCATTTGCCCTAGTCTAGCCTCGATGACCTTACAGGCGTATGCAGGGCTCAACTTATCTGAATTTTATTCAAACAGAACCGCGCACGCACAACACATGCACATGCATGACGTGCCTGTGCACATGCACGCGCGCATGTGTCCTCTTTTTGGTCATTCAGAATATGGTATGCCTATCTTATACACAAAAGTGTAGTGTCTCACTTCAAACATCTCACCCATCATGTGTTGTGTAATAAACACTGCTGCATAGCACTATAGTCTAAACTATACTCCTGGATTCATCCATTGCAGCAGTCCAGCTGGGATTGTGCTAGTTAGTCACTTTATTGACACAAATGTATAACACATTGGGTCCAAACATTAATCGAAAACCCATGAATAAAAACTTTAACAAGGTGCAATACATTAAAATATTCACCCACAAAGAGTGAGCTCAAAACAATAAACTTGCGTGTCCATATTTCACTCTGGTGTCTTGTGTGAGGGGAGTCAGGGGACACCAGTATACCAGTCTCACATTGACAAATGCGCTTCTCAGGTGGTATGCTACAGTATGTGGCTACATCCCATCAGGCCGCCACAGGCCTATAGCGAGATTAGAGCATAACTCTCTAACCTCGGTTTTGAAGGAGAGTACAGTATGGCACAACCTGCCATGTTACTCACTCTGCACTTCTCTCTGGGAGAAGAAGGCATGGGGGACTGGCAGCAGTTTGTGAAGACGTTTGCGCGACCGCACACACGCACACGGCACCTCTCTCACACTCTTTCACCCTCTCTCTCTCCCACTCTCCATTCATTTCAGTGCCCGAGTCAGTGTGTCCGCCTTTCCACACACACAAGCATCTCCTCCTCCTCCTCCTCCTCCTCCCTGTGTGTTTATTTGCCGTCTTGCGGCGGTGAGGGGGGGGGGGGGGGGGGGGGGGGGGGTATATACGTGCTCGGAGCGAGGTGTTGTTGTTGGCCTCCCAGCAGAGAGGAGGAGGAGTCCCGGTGCGTGTGTGTGTGTGTGTGTGTGCTGTGTGTTTCAGCTCAAGGTCTCTCGCCCCTGCCTCGCCTCATGCATGGTCTCCGGCTGTGGTGCTCTCTGCCTCGGCGCTCCTTTCCAGCTGCTCCTGAAAGCTCCACTCAGCCTGAATGAGCCGCTAACCTTGGCACCAAATCAATATCAGCCAAAACCCTTTGAAGAATCACAGATGGAACTGGCCTCGCTGCTCTGTAGCTTCCTGCGCTGTGCACGGGCGCGGGCACGCACACACGCGGCCACAGCGTGTGTGTGTGTGTGTGTGTGTGTGTGTGTGACTTGTGTGTGTGTGTGTGTGTGTGTGTGTGTGTGTGCGCGCGCGCAGGTGCACACGTCTGTGCGTGTGTGTGTGTGTGTGTGTTTTGTGTACTCAAATTACTATAGTTGTGAGGGCCAAATGTCACTAGTGCACTAGTATTTGAGAAATAGACAATTGTGAGGACCATTTTCCCAGGTTTTTATGGTTAAAACTGATTTGGGGGGTTATAAGCGTTCAAGCGGTTATATTTAAGGGGTTAGTGTTCGAGTTAGTATTGAGATTAATAATTAGTTGCATGCCACTGTCAGATACACCAACAGTAGTAGATCTACAAGCTCACAGCACGTCGCTGTGCCAAACCTTTTGTTGTGCTTTATAGATCTGCTATACTTGAAAAATGTAAAAATGTTGTGGTGTCCTCACAAGTATGGTAATTGAACTACACGCACGCACGCACGCACAGTCACAGTGTGTGCTGTGCTTGTATGTGTGCGTGTGTTTATGTGTGTGTGTGTGTGTGTGTGTGTGTGTGTGGGGGGGGGGGATTGAAAGGGGCTAGAGGGTCTGAGAGAGGATTAGATGTGTTTTTGAGAAGGTGATTGAAGCTCTTAAATTCAACTCTTGTTTTTGGCCAGAGGACCCCTTGGGCAAGATCTGAGTACTGTGTGTTGTGTAACATTTGTGCGTGCGTGCGGGTGTGTGTGTGTGTGTGTGTGTGTGTGTGTGTGTGTGTGAGTGTGTGTGTGTGTGTGTGTGTGTGTGTGTGTGTGTGTGTCTGTGTGTGTGTGTGTGTGTGTGTGTGCACAGGCGAGCGTGCGTGTGATTGTTTGTATGCATTTTCACAGCCTGACAGGTCTTCCCAGGGTTTTTTTTCCCTTTCTCAAGCGATTCCCTGTGCTTATCTAGTGTTGCACTAGATGCATACTAATGACACTGTGTCTGTGTGTGTATGTGTGTGTGTGTGTGTGTGTGTGTGTGTGTGTGTGTGTGTGTGTGTGTGTGTGTGTGTGTGTGTGCGTGCGTGCGTGCGCGTGCATGGACGTGTGCGTGCGTGTGTAGCACGCAGACAGGTCTTTGAGGGTCAGTCCAGTCAGTGTGTGTTACAGAGTGATGTGAAACCTTTCCCTGGCGTCAAGGTGCGTAAATCGTTCGGCATCTCATGATTCAATTCCAATTGTTGGGGTCGCGATTCAATTAGAAATTTGAATTACGATTAGGCCTATATGGAGATCTCAGATTTCGGGATCTAACTCCAGTTGTTAAAGCATATATAATATGATTATGTAATTTTTATTACCTTGATTGCGAATAACACACAAAGGCTACACTAAAATATGACGTTTATGCTAAACTTTCACACAAACAACAAAAGTTGTGTTTACTGTTTATATAAATAACATGTCGAGGCTCAGGCTAGCAGCCAAGGAGAAAATGATGACTATAAGAATCAATTTTTGGAAGTTTTGAATCAATACAGAATTGTAGAAGATTGCAATTGTGATTATTTTGTGAATCAATTATTTCCCACCTCTTCTAAAACGTATTGGGGTAAGGTATCATGTCAGACTTGCAACGACTGAAAGGCTTTCATTTAAAAAATACACCACTTCCACACACATGCCTTCACGCACGCATACACACGCACGCACATGCCACATGAGCACTTTCTCATACAATAAAGAGAGATTGGGTCTGTACTCACAGCACACAAACTATTTCACATTTCACAGAAATGTATAGAAGAAATTATTTGTTGGACAATATCGCACTTAAATAAATTCATTTGATGTCTTTGCACGTCCTTGAGTGAGTGCTTTCAGTCAATGTGTTTATTTTCACACAATACATTTTATACAAAGAAACTCAAAGTTGCATACAGAAAAAGGACAATAACGAGGACAGAAATGTGCAAAGTAAAGTAAAGAATAAATATAACACCCACCCCCGCTCACATAGCATTCACACAACTCAATTCATCCACGATTGCCCACCCCATCAAAATTGGTCCAGTGCAGTGCAGTACGCCCACGATTTCAGGTTTGAACCGGAAACAAACTTTTACTTTATTTGGACAGGACAATGCATATTAATGGACGTCACATGGACGTAAAAACACCGGATATATAGCACAGTTGCTAATTTTCATCCGCAGTCCTCACAGGAAACACAAAACGGAAAAACAGACAGTCAGACAGTGGAACACATTTACATGACATTGCATAGGGAACACAGCATAAAAAAAGAAATATACCTAAAATAATCATGAATGGTTGCAGCTTTGGTTTTCAAGCAACCATTTTTTCAGATTGTATTTAAAAGAGGGAATCCAAGGCCATTCCATGCTACACAACCCTGTACTGAGAGGACATTTTGGCCGAATGTTGTTTGCCGGCACTTGACACCTTTACGCGTGTTTCAAGTTCACATCTGTATGCTGAGCCAATCAAACAAAGCTATAGGAAAATTAACTGGAGCGACTTGACATTTCCTATAAAAAATGCCAACACGCTTCCCATTTTTGCCATCTCGGGTCCTGACTATAAACACTGGTGTGCACTGTGCCGCCTTCTGAAAACGGAGAAACAGCACAGGGCCGGCAGAGGCTCAGCTGCTCAGGGGTAGAGTGGCTGGTTGAGTGGCTGGACGGGACTGTATAAGGTTACCAGTTTGATCCCGGGCTGCCCCAGAGTTAGTGTCGAAGTGTCCTTGAGCAAGACTTTGAAGCCCTAATTTCCCCCCGATGAGCAGGTTGGTGGTGCCTTGCATGGATAAAATCACTACATAAATGCACCATTTACCATTTACAATACCTATTGGCAACCTGACCAACTGCTGATGCAGTGACAAAGCCTTCCTTCCACCCATGACAACAGAGACCAATGTTGTTCATTGGAGTATACCCGGTATTCTGCATTTGGCCAGTATAGGGCAAGGAAGTACAGCTTTTTGTTTTGGGAAACAGTCCCTGCACAGCCAGATACATACAGCTATATATTGCGCCACCCCTTACCCCTTATCCCTAAACTTATTTGCCATTTTTAAGTGGTGCAACTGTTGTGTAATTTCCCTCTACACTGACAAGAGAGAAAGGAGCTAAGGGCTCTAAAGCAAACTGTAGTGTAGAGTAGTTGTGAGAGCCATATTTAGAACAGAAAATGTCTATGAGTGAATTTGAGTTATTTCATTGTGTGTACTATTCAAGGACATTTCTTGAATACACATTTTGTGCAGCTTAAGTCTAACTGAGTTAATAGAGCAATTAAGAATTCAGCCTATTGGAGTAGAAGCCAGCAAGCCAGTTAATTCAGTGTGCATTAGCAGCAGCTGTGTCCAGCAGGTTTCTAGTTAGTTCAGAGCTGGAAGCCTGAGAGCAGCTACAGTTTTTTGACCCACTTTGGAAAATACTAACCCACGTTGGAAATATTAAGCCACTTCAGAAACCATACTAGACCATTTCAGAATCGTTTTTGAATCACATGTTGTTTGTTTTTCTGTACACTTTTTTTGTCAAGTAAAACGTTAGACTACAAGCGTGGACGTGGATTATTTTTTGGAGTCAAGCTTGCTGCTTCACGGGCTTTGGAACTCACAGTAGTGAAAACCTTGTCATCAGATGAAGACGAAGAAACGCAGGCAGAGAGATGAACTGACGGTCTTAGTCTATTTAACAGTTTAAATAGTTTATTTCAGTTTTGTAACGATTTCATCTCGTGTTCTACCATAATAAACGCTGAGATCCTGAGAACATATTCACGTTGCAATTCTCTTTTCTTCCTCTCCACACTGGTCCGAGGCGACACACATCGGGGATTTTAAACGACACAACCACTCCATTGAACAGCAATGTGTTTAGAGTACCAACAGGCTCTGTTGGGCTTCACAGGTGCTGGAAGCTGAGTTTTTAGCAATCATTACGTGATACCGGATGTGACAGTAGGCCTACAGTACAGTACAGTACAGTACAGTACAGTACAGTACAGTACAGTACAGTACAGTACAGTACAGTACAGTACAGTACAGTACAGTACAGTACAGTACAGTACAGTACAGTACAGTACAGTACAGTACAGTACAGTACAGGGACCCCCTGGGGACCCCCACACGGTATAACGGCGGTGGTTCGCCGGAAACCGGCCCGACCCCCTGGGCGTGTTCCTGTGTGGGTCTAGAAGTTCCGGCGACCCCCCACACAGAGTTGCACCACTCAGTTCACACAGGTGTGTTATTTTGTTTTACTATTTTAAAATATAGTTCAAATAGCTGATCTACTAGGTCACAACGCGTCAATGTGGATTGGCTATAGTTGAACTGTTTTAAAACTGTCTTAAAATAGTAAAAAGGCAAATAAGTTTAGGGATAAAGCTAGGCGTAAGGGGTGGCACAACCCCTTACTGCTATGAGAACGGTTCTCATAGCCACCTTGGTGTGCCGTAGGCTATACACTATACACGCACAGATGTGTGCCCACGCATGCACACGCCCCCACACACTTCCCTTATACTGTCGGTATCCTCATTGAGACTAATCCCCTCACAGACCCCTCATGTTGCTCTTTGAACACAGTACAAAGCGTGTACTGGGCTTAAAACAGCAGCACAAAGACACAAATAAAAAACCACAGAGACTTCTGACCTTTCCAGCAACGGGATTACAGTTTTCAAACGGCTTTCAAGAAATACAACCTTCAGCATACATCCACGCGGCTTTTCAAAAAAGCCCCCGTCCCTGATATTCCTTCATCTGGGGCTTCACTTCCCCAACTTGGGTCTTATAGCCTCGGTAAATACCACACATGCTGGTTGTTGCACACATATACCGCATGGGCACATAAGGGCAGGCACGCATCTTCGCGTGCGCGCACGCGTGGCTAATTCATACTTCACCGCACAGCGGTGTCGTTTGATGGAAATAGCCAAAAATACACAAGCTCACAACAGTAGGCTGCTTATAGATCTGCTATCCTACGTCCAGGTATATAAATCCACAGACAGGCAGGCAGGCAGACACGCACACAGACACGCACACAAACACACCATTGCCAAGATTATTTTGTGATGTTTCAGAAACAATAAGATTAAAAAAACCTATTGATTCCCGGGGGTAAATTCAGGTGCGATCGCAGCAACAGCAGTGAAGCACAAACACCATCCACTCTATTCTGTATTGTACAACAGATTCCACCACAGCACCCAGAAAATACATGTATCCGAGTTCAGACCACCAACAAATCCAAAAGGTTGTGTGCTGTAAATGTAAGAACAACAACAACAACAACAACATATTTTATTTAAGTACACACAGCTATAAGACAGATTCCATCTTAGCCCATAGCACTTGCCGTAGCACTTGCCCTAGCCTCGACGACCCTACAGGCATATTCATTCAGGCGCAACTTATGTAACTTAAATAGCATTTTATGTAGGCATCTGCACTCTATAGTGTACTGTACGCGTATAATAATAATATATGAGCCTATACAGTTTATATTAGCTTGGATGATGTAGTAGTAGTAGAAAAAGATTGTGGCGTTTTTATTTTATTTTATCATGAACATTAGTGAGGACCAATTATATGAAAACAGGTTGAAAAGTGGTGAAGTGGTCCTTTATTGAACTGCAATTCTTCATTTCATCACTACTGTTCCATTATATTTCCACTCCTTTAAAACACATTGACTACATACCTGTAACCCGCTAAACCTACATTTTATTCAATTGTCTTTCCCTGCGTAATATAAACCCGCTATTTGTTTTATATGTTTAAATCGCCGTTTTTTAATCACTTTTACGCTTTGTCGCGGACCTGGTGACGAGGTTGGCACTTTATGATGACGTAACCGGAAATCAACCAACCATCGGCTTGCAAGGGCTTCTGGGAAACTGAGTCCAAAGGTAACTTTAAACACCGACAGTCAACGTAACATGCTATTATATGAATTAAAGCAATAAAGGTGTTAATTAGTTAATTACTTTCCCTCCATTGAAACAACCCCGGATACTTTTTGGTAATTGACTTTGTTTGAGTTGGATAGTTTTTAAATCAACCTGGGTTGGTTCTAATTTTATTCAAAAGCATAATTTAAATGGTCATTATGCAGAATGTCCCATTTCATAATTTGTTACCAAATATTAAAAAATGTGTCACACATGTTTCTAAAATACCAGATCTATAGTAGATTGTGTTTAAAGGTAGTGTAGACAAGTTTCCATGCAGTCAAAATTTAAAATATATATGAATGTATTTTGTTTTTTCCCTCTATCTTTCCCTTTATTATGATGCTGAGGTGTTCTCCTGCAACAGCACACTCTCCCTTTGGCCCCCTCTGGCTGAATGCACTGTTCAACCCAGCAGTATTATAATGAAAACGCGATGCGATTTCATTGCAAGTATAATATTATCCCCATATCTTAGTTTCATCATTGTTCATGTGAAATAGTATGTTTATGATTTAATATGTAAGCCTATTGAAATTATGAGAATCGCTATGTATAGCGCATGGTTGGGTGGTCCGGCCGGCTTGAAGCATGCATTCAACCCGTGCTCGCCAACGGTGACAAGCCGTCGCGGATCATCACAGCGATTCTTCTTCATTGCAATGAATAACCGTGGACAAAGTAGTTCACATGAACGATGCTGTAGTGGCTGGGGCATTTGAGGGGCAATATGTTTTATATGCACGATTACAAATAAAAGAGAATTGAATTGAGAGCCAGTGAGTCTCCTCCACTACTTCCTACTTCCTCATTTGCGGGACTCGTCGTGTCAGTCTTGTGATATTGTGATTACGCTACAGTTACCCTTAAAAAACATGTCAACTCAATGTCATTGTTGTAACTATGATATCGATAGAAATTCATAACTTTTTAATGTCATATTTAGCCATACGAGCGCAATATCCATAGCGTCCCTCCCAGCAGCAACAACAACCCCATAGCCTGAAGTGACCTGGCTCAGCCAATAGAATGACGGGGGGAGGGGGGTGGAGCTAGATTTTAATTAGTTTGGAAACATTCAATCAATTCTGTGTACAAACACTGGAAACCTGTCTACACTACCTTTAAGATATCAAAAACGTTCCCATGCAGTTGCAGCTTGTAGGAGTAAAAAAGGAGTGTGCCTCTGAGATGTAATGAAGTAGAATAATGTTTTGAAAAATGGACACACTCAAGTAATGTAAAAGTACCACAAAGTGTACTTGTATAGTAAATGTACTCAGTTATTTTCCACTGCCGACAGTGAGGATGCTGCTGTGTTTTGTCTCATGGTGACATCACAGATTAGCACACTGGTCCAGCGGTTTCCAGCATTGGGAGATGTTTTTTTTTTTCTTCTTCCCCCCCTGTTCACAAATATTGATTGAGCTGTCGGCGCTCCAAGCAATAACATATGTTGAATTCTGTTTTGTTTCCCTTCCGCTAGCTGCTGTTTGCCTGCGAGCTGCTTAGTTCCTTGTTTCCCTGCAGCTCTTGATTGATGCATATCCCATTAAGACGTGAGGCCATTCTACAAATCTATCCATCCATCTATCTATAAATGCACCACGTCTCTATACGTGTGTGTGTGTGTGTGTGTATACGCACGTGTGTACTGTACGTCTGTAATCCACGTAACTCGAGAACCGTTCGCCTCACCTCATCGACCCACACGTCCCACCCCACCACAGGGGGTGCAGCAGTGCCTGGTGTTGAGTCGGTCGGACGCACGGTTGTCCAGAACTTCCCCAAAAAGGCCTCTTACCATGCATATATGGAGCTGGCCTGTTCTGACATCATTGTCTCCACCAGGCCGAAGGCCTAGGGGGAGAGTATGTTTTGCACTCCGTCCGTCCGTCCGTGTGTCCGTCCGTCCGTCCGTCCGTTAGCAGCTAATCTCGGCCACCGTTAACCCGGTCGATGCCAAATTTTGCACACACACTCCCTGGATGCCAACGATGAACCTCTGACCCAAACTTTCCAGAACGGCCTGTTATAGCGCCACCAGGAGGCCGCTTTGTGCAAAACAAGTTTTTGCACAGTACACCTACAGATTTTGTCCAAACATCACGCAAATTGGTACACAGTCTCTCTACAGCCATTCAACGAAACCGGTCTTTCAGATTTCTCACACTCCATCCTGATTGGTTAAGATTGGCTTCCAAAGTTCACAGGAGTGCTCAATTTCAAACAAAATACTGCAAATCATGAACACATCGCGTGATCTCCGTGAAATTGTGCACCCACATTCCCACTAGGCTGAGGACAAAATGCCACATGAACAATTTCAACTCAGCCTCAAGGTGGCGCTATAACTGGCCAAAAAGTGTTTTTACCTCTAACTGCACGGATCTGTGGATAACTTTGTATGCCAACTCCCTAGAGGCCAAGGAAAAACCTTTGTCTGGAATTTTTCACATCTGCTCTTTATAGCGCCACCAGGAGGCCGACATTATGTAAAACACATTTTCTATTATTACTCCTTCAGATTTTATCCAAATTTCACGCAAATCGCTACACATGATCTCCATAGTCATGTGATCAAGACAGGTTTGTTTGATTTCTCATATTCCATCCTGATTGGCCACGATTGGCTCCTACAGTTTTCAGGAGTAGCAAATGGCCACAACTCCTCAACGCAGCGTCCGATTGCAATGAAACTGTGCATGCATATTCCCACTAGGCTGAGGAAGAATCCTGGTGGAGACCTGTGCCGATTGGCACTTTATCTAGTTTAGACATGTGCTTAGACTCCATATTTGGGCATGCCTGACAAAGAACTCCATATATGGGCATAAAAGGGACGCAGACATAATATTGGTTATATACATTATAATACATTAGGCTACATAAACGCTGCTGCCGCCTACAACAAGGCATTGTATTTACATCACGGTTTTACATTCACCATCGCTGATGAGCGGCGCATTGTTGTAGGCGAGGAGGGAGGATTGTTCATTGTAGGAACTCCATTGTATCATATATGGCTCTGCATCAATGTAATAAGCATAATGCGTTGTGAGACAACGTGAACCATGATGTCATAAGTTCTGCGGATTCACCGTTTTGCCTGTTTACATGGAGAAGGGAGAAAAGATTTCCACTCTGGAAGGTGTTTTCACTTTTTTGAGTTTTCACCTCCTGAAAACACCGTTCTCGTATAAAGGGACACCAGCAAACGACACTTTATTTTGCCGTTTTCTATGAACACCGTTCTCGTGTAAAGACCACAGACAGATACAGGTACAACGGGTATTGCATAGCTGGGTGGGGTGTACAGTATCTCCAACTTACATCATTACCGAAACGGTGCTGTACAGCCGGACACCGGTCTAGTACCTTCTAAATATCAGTAGTTCTCACAGACTCACACTTTCAAGATTTTTCAAAAATGTTAGATTGGTGAGTTGAACTTGTATATCTGCTATTTTTAATAGCCAACGCCAAATTCAAAAGTCACACAGATGCTTCCCCAGTTTTAATGGCAACTCAAACATACCAACGCAAACATTCAGATGCTGTGTGTGTGTGTGTGTGTGTGTGTGTGTGTGTGTGTGTGCGTGCGTGCGTGCGTCTACACAAAGCACAGGAGATGACAAAAGACTGCCCACATGCCAGAAAGCTCACACAACGATGCCAAGGCCTCCACCACAACAGTTGTGAAGAAATAAGTTAAAATAGCCGATCTACAAGCTCACAACACGTTTCCCTGCAACGCGTTGCGTACTTGGATATTTTCCGGCTATAGCCTATAACAAACGGAAAAGTATATATATATCCCTTAAATGGTTAACACTTGCCTTGGACAATGGGGGGGGGGGGGGGGGGGGGGGGGAAGCAGGACAATGGACGTATAGGAACGTGCAGGCGTGCATGGGTGCGTGCATGGGAGCGTGCATGGGTGCGTGCGAGCGTGCGTGCGTGCGTGCATGCGTCTGTCTGGCCTATGTAGTCGCACTGCCTGGTGATTGTATTCCTACCTCTTCTCTTCTCAGCCTACACACATGCAGCCCATCCCCCAACACACACACACACACACACACACACACACACACACACACATTTTTTTCTCACTCCTGCTCGGCCATTGATGCCTCCACGGATCAATATGTGCAATTCGGGAGAAATACTGCATCGCCATGGCAACCGGGCCCCCTAGCTGTCCTATACGGAGAGGAAAAAAACGCAAAGGCTGTTTTCTGTCCGTTCTTCTACATTCTCTCTCTCTCTCTCTCTCTCTCTCTCTCTCTCTCTCTCTCTCTCCCTCCCTCTCTCTATACTCACACACAGAATAATAATAATAATGGTTCTTAAATGGTTCTTTAGGGTTCCATGCAGAGGCACCATAGAAGCGTTTAGTGCAGTGGTTTTCAACTAGTGGCCCAGGGACCACCAGTGGTCCTTGAGGGGGTTCCAGGTGGTCCCCAGTTAAATGATGAAGAGTCGGTAACCAAATGGACCCTTATACTGATCCATTTGGTTTAATTTTACGCTCTCTAAGAATTATTTTTTTGTTAACCATCTGCATTACTTCATTTGCAAGAAGTCTACACAATTAGAGAATGTAGATTTTTTTTTATTTTGATTGTTTGTCAACAGCATGGAATTGTGGAAATCTCATCAAATTTCATGAGTACTGATGTGGTTGTCCATTGCTCAAATGGCGAATATATAATGGGACTTGAAATTAAATGTCAGGATGTTGTTCTTGAAACTTATTTTGAAGTAATGATATGGTGTTCTTGATTCTTATTTTGAAGTGATGCTTTTGTGTTTCCTGTCCTCCTTTGTAGTAGTTTCCTGCCTTGTCTCACCTTCCCTGATTGTTGGTTCTTTGTTCCACCTGTGTCTTGTTTTTCCCCCAGCCAATCCTTGTGTTGATTTGATTTGAGTTCACCTGTGTCCTGTTAATCGTGTTCCTATTTAAGCCCTGTGTTTGGTTGGGTTCTCTGTGCTGGATTATTGTCTTGTATCCTGAGTTTCAAAGTCTGTTCGTTTGATAGTGTTGCTCTCCTGCAAACCTCTGTCTAATTAAACTTCCACTTCAAGATTCTGACTTCCTCGCATTTGGGTCCTACTTGGAAACCACCTCCTGACATTAAATGGGTTGAAAACCCCAGCTTTAGTGCATGCAGTGAATGGTTCTTCATGTTCTCACATCTCAAAGTGCAGACTAAGTTTACTAGTGGTTTACCGTATAAGTGGTTAAATGTCTAAAAGAAAATACACATTCACATGAATCCAACATACCGATGACAGTGCTGACTATGACGTCTATATGAAGCTATCCATGAACTCTATGAAAAGGTTTATTCAATACAATAATGTATTGACGGTCCTGCCTGAGTCATCTCTCTCTCACAGCTAAGGTGTCCATGGCCTTGAACACATTGAAGGCCCCTGTTGTTCCATGGCATCACTATGAAGTTTCCATTTCAGTTTGACCCCTTTATTTACCACTATGCGTTGTTGTCAGTGGTTTCTGTGTGGAGGCATCTACAGTATCTGTTCAAGGTCTCAATTCACAATTCTGTTCAATACTGTAGTTGTTTATGTGACAACTCAGACTCTTCTGTTCCAGAACGGAAAAAAGCTCAAAGTGCTAAATTGTGCATTTATAATAGCTAGTTCCGTGAGTGCTGGTTTTCTCTTTGAGAAATGTTGAGAAATGTATAGAGCCTTGCAGGCTGCGGAGCAAGGTTCTATATAAATGCAGTTATCTTGAATGTATACAGCACACAATTGTGTGCTACATTCACCCATTCGCTCACACACACACACACACGCACACACACACGCACACACACACACACACACACACACACACACACACACACACACACACACACACACACACACACACACACACACATGCTCATCGGGAGCAGTTTATGCGTTATGTTTTGCCTAACAACCTAAAAAAACATGCTTTTGGGCAGAAACCTATACATTGTGCCCATGGACACAGATAACGACATTGACTTTAATGTTGTTTCCGATCTTCAGATCTACAAACTCAATGCATCACGCAATCACGTTGTTGTGAGCTTGTAGATCAGATACATTTGCTACGTTTGTCGTATACCGCAACATCATCTGCAGCTTCTGCCCACGTAATCACAACCTCAAGTGATGGACTTTTCCATTTGTGTTCAATTGTTTGCTTGCATTGTGTTAAATATTAATTTGTGCAAGGTGAGTACAGACCTATAGGATGTTGTCATTAAAGACGCTATACTGTACTGTGAATGGCATCCTTTGGTTTGTCTTATTACACATTAACATATTACACATTTTGTTTAATTAGAGGATACAGGAGAAGAGTGATGTTGATAAGGCGACATAAATACATTTAAAACCAGGAAAGGAAAACCAGGATCTGAAGCCAGGGCTTGTGTGTGGTGTGTGTTTGTGTGTGTGTGTGTGTGTGTGTGTGTGTGTGTGTGTGTGCGTGCGTGCGTGCGGCCATGCAGTCGTGCATTTCCAATTAATGGTGCATGCCTCATGGCAAACCACCGGAACCCCAAAGACAGAGAGACCTGTCATGGCATGATCCACTTTCAGACGCCGTATCCCATAAATATTCTGTCCACAATAAAGCGATTAGCCCTGATCCGCCGTTTACATTTGAATCAGCTGCTTTGTATAACGTCCAGACTGCAGTGTTGTTCACTACACCGCTCAGACTCTCAATCCTGTGGACCGTCGTTTAAATGTCTCCGTCCCTCATTCTCCGTTCCTCTTCTCTGACATATTTTTCCTTGGTTTACGTCGAGGTGCGCGCGCACGAATGTGTGTGTGTGTGTGTGTGTGTGTCTCCCTAGTGGAGGCCCAAGGCTGAGTCCGCCACGCTTCAGAGGAGTGATGGACAGCAGCCATCACCGGCAGCACGGCACAGTGACAGATATGCTACTAAAAATATACTCCTCTCTTTGCTGCATCCTCCCCCGCCTCCCCCCCCCATCTCGCATGTCCTTGCTGCCGCGTTCCTTTGCTCCCAGTCGGCTTCATTTACGTTACACCAGCACCAAAGTTATACTGTATGTACTGTACTTCATTTACCTTACACCAGCACCACAGTTATACTGTATGTACTGTACTTCATTTACCTTACACCAGCACCAAAGTTATACTGTATGCTACATGGAAGTTGTTATTGCACACAAGGCTGACCTTCCACTGGGGTGCACACGTTTGTTAGACATACCAACAGTCCGACAGGCATTAGTCCGACAACACCGTCGCTCCCGACATGCGTGGCAGGTTGAAACTAACCGCGGCAGGTTAAAACCAACCCGTGGCTCCTGACATGCGCGACAGATTTGAAACTATCCCGTGGCAGGTTCAAACTAATCCGTGGTTGGCTAAAACTAACCCGTGGCTCCCGACATGCGTGGCATGTTGAAACTATATCCCGTGGCCGGTTACAACTAACCCGTGGCTGAGGTCAGGTTTAGGTTTGGGGTTTTGGGTATAGGGTGTGAGTGAACGTCGGACCAAACGCATGCACCACTTTCCACTAACTGCGTGCTTCACCATTCATGCATTGGTCAATATCGCCGGCGCTGTCATGTCAGTCAGGCTGACCTTGTACTGTTCATTGAAAAACCATCCCATTTCATGAAATGGGGAAAGGGAAACTGGGTCGGGAAGAAACCACCTAACTCCAACATTTTCATTTTTCAGGAAAAAAAAAAAAACATATATTTTTAAAACAATGCAATACTGCCTCATCAAAGTTGGTATTGTGACTTTTTATATATAATATATTGTCAATTACTTGCATGAGAGGGGGAGAGGTGGTGGAGTTAACTGCTTTTGTTTTAGGGTCCAATGGATTTAAGAGGTTTTGTTCGAAGCGCTTTCTAATACTTTCATTTGTTCAATATTTTCTGAACTAACACGCAGACATAAAGGGTGTTCAATATGGCATTGATTTAAGGAGATAAAAAAACCTAAAAAAGAAATGGAGCAACGAGGTTTCCAGAGGCGATATTATAGCCTATTCATGAAGGCCTCCCGAGAAGTTCTCAAAGGGACAACAACAACACAATGGTCTCATCAAACCATGCACCGCGAAGGTTGATAAATACAAGTCCCTCAGTCAAGTCGTGTGGGTTTCAATATTATTGAGCCTGTACTCAGCATCATCTCTACCTCGTAGCCACATCTCCATATAGCCCGAGGAGAACTGCTCTATGGAAGAGGGAGAAAATCAATGGTTTGAATTCATGAAGGACATTCAATGACATTCAGGCTCAGCATTTGAAGAAGAAAAAAAATGCCTCAAAAACATTCAACAATGCCTCCGGGGCTTGTTAGAAGAAGGGAGGAAATGTTCCATGGAGCCGACTTGCGTGGAAAGAATAACCTGTTGTGAGTTGTTGAACGTTGTGTATAGGCCCGGCTGTGAACACCCTTGTTTATACACACCATGCACCATTAAAGACCACGCACTGACGCTATACACAATGTGTTTTATTCATTATGTTCTTCATGCATAACAAAATGCAGCCAATGTTCCATTCAATACACCGTGAAGTTTCACAGCCTGCATGATTGACACACAATGTATCACCACATTGTATACTTCCACCCATAAAGCGTCTTTGGGTACTTAGAAAGGCGCTGTATGTCAATGTGAGAGTGTGGAGTGGACTACTATAGTCTACACAACAAACTCTGGTGTCCTGGATCACTGCCTCATATGCACTCCATGATCCTATACCCGGCAACAGTGTTGTTAGCGCCGCTGTCGTGTCGCGGTGTGTTTTGGTATAGGCGGTATGATTCAAATTTGAGTTCCGGTGGCGTAAAGACCTGCTCCCCGCCTGCCTCTGATTGGCCTACCAATAAGACTGTCCCGTCTTTTGCTCCGTGGTGGGAAATATTGCCCCGTGTTGTTCGACACCTCAACTCGCGCGCTATCCACGTTTTCCCACCGCCAATGTACTGGGGCTCCTTGTGTGTGTGCTTTGCTTCCTTCAGTGTTGCCATGTCTTCTTATTATAAGTATTATTCCCCTCTTTCTGTATCTCTCCCTCTGCCCAGTTGTGTCTGTCTTTCCACTTCGGCCACTCCCACTTCCTCACCTGGTTCCACTCTCATCAGCCCAGCCCATTACAAACCTGTGAACTCTGCTACAATCAACCCGCCACCTATAAATACTGGACTCCTTGCACAAACTAACTGTCAGAACATAAATCTTTGTCCGGCGCTCTACAGTGTTGTCCCTGGTTCCTTGCTAATAGCTCTTCCGAATGTGTGGCGGTTTTGGATGCGGTCTTGCTGCATTTTGTAAGGTTTGCCTTTTTGACTCACTGTTTATTGCATTCTGCTTTTGAAGAGTTTTGCATGCGGTCTTGGTGCATTTTGTAAGGTTTGCCTTTTTGACTCTGTTTATAGCATTCTGCTTTTGAAGAGTATTGCATTGCATTCCTTATTTGTGTGCTTGCAGCTACAGCTAACATACTTTGTTGTAAGCTTGACCTTGTTTTCTTTTAATGCATCTGTTTTATTTTGAACTTTCCTCTGCATTTGGGTTCAGTCTTTCTGCCACCGTGACATTGACTTGCAAATAAATTATTGGTAGTAGCTAGTGATGTTTCTTTTGGGCTTGATTCTAAAGTGTATAGTAGTAGTTGCTTATTTGGGCTTGCTTCCCCATTTTCTGGTATATTGGTATATTTGATACATCCACTACTGTTATGGGGATGTACTTGGAACATTAGGTTCTTCTCATTAAGGGTGCGTGCGTGCGTGCGTGCGTGCGATGTACCCTACCTGGAACATTAGGTTCTTCTCATTAAGGGTGCGTGCGTGCGTGCGTGCGTGCGTGCGTGCGATGTACCCTACCTGGAACATTAGGTTCTTCTCATCATCCCACCAGGTCTGCACATGCATCAGAAGGGAAGTTACTCAACGGCTCATCAAAGGCAGACCAGTCACCGCTGTAGAGAGAAATCAATGACAGGATCATCAGTGAGGCTGGACCATGTCCACATTCAATATTCTGAAAGGGAAGAGCAAGGAGAAAATGCATCCAAATACAGGTAATTAAACCCAGCAGCACACTTCAAAGTGGGAGAGATCTGCGTGTATAATGAATGAATCAATGTGCTTTTCATCTTCTGCTGGTGGTTATATAAAGCGAAACATGTACTGTTGTGTCTATCCACTCACGAGGAGACCAGTATATGTTGCTTAATTGACCCAAGATAAGACCTACAGTACGGTATAAGGCCGATTCTACAAATGCTTTCTAAACTAAAAACTTTCCAGATTTTTCAAAAATGTAAAAAAAAAAAGAATAGCAGATGTACAAGCTCGCAGTGTGTGACGACGCGATGGGTTGTGAGCTTGTAGATTGGCTGGCTAACCAAATATTAAAAGTCCATAGACTTCACTGGCCTACGACGTAATTTTGGAGAGCCATGCATTGGAGGGGCTATTGCTTAAAATCTTAACTCAAAGGCTTAATCTTAATTTAAACCACACCTCTGCTGCTCATTATGGTACCATTTCTGTCTCATTTGTCTAGATTTTCTTATTCTATGGCCTAAATTCCAGAGCCCTACTATCTAGAAAACTCCACAGCAAGCTTTTAGTTTCTGGTCCATATTAGCAAAAGGCCGATGCACACCTCAGAAGGCTATAGTGACAGGTCAGTAGTGCAATAAAGCATACTTAAAAAGGTTATCTTTGAAAAACAAACAAGGGTCCCGCACACTGTCAGAAACTTGCCAAAAATGTTGCTCTTTATTGGTCAACGTTTCGGTCGATTAGAACTTCATTGTCTAGGTGAATCGACCGAAACGTTGACAAGAGCAACATTTCTGGCGTGTTTCTGACAGTGTGCCGTCTTCAGTGGACAGTGGACCCTTCTTTGTTTTTCAAAGATAACCTTTTTAAGTTTCTGGTCCATGACATTTTTTCACTGAATCACAGAGGAAGGGATAAATTCCTGATTGCATTGTGAGACCCCAGCTGCCATGCATGCCGTCTCTGTCTATATTCTGTAATTCGTCATACATCTGTCTCAAATAAATATCCTGTTGCCTGTTGTTTAATCTACAGCAGGACATTCTCTCCATGCCGTTCTCCATTTGCTCCAACAATGTTATGCTATGTTACTATCACCGGCATTTAAAACTGTCCGAATTCAATCAACAGAGAGCATTTTAGCATTTGTTTTGGATGTAGTTTGGTTGAAAAGTCACTTTAAACTAAAGTAATCTCATCAACATCCATACCGTTTAAACCAGCCACTGACTGGCTTTCCTACTGGGGATATGACGTAATTTCGCCTAATGGTAATTGAGAACTGCAGGCATCCCAACAGGACGACTATATGGCATTTACATTAATATCGGAGAAACACATCTCGACCTTCCGGGACTGGAAATATCGTTCTTTTGATTGTTACAGGGCTTTTCTCATCTGTCACATTATTGATCAGTTAATACAATTAAGGTTTGGAATTAGGTTTTAGTGCAGTTATAGGCCCCTACAATTGTATCCATTTTCAACCTATCTTCATATGATTGAAGATTGGTCATATTCACTACATTAATTATATTATATATTATACACTTATTACACACTATTATATAGTATACTTCTTTTTCCGGTTATAGGCTCCTTCAAATAGAAATAATGCGGTTTCTGTTAGTTTGGAAACCCCATCGATGATGTCACTGGTAGCAGGTTTCTGAACTGTCCATAGCCGTTCTCTGAGACACAGATGGTACCATAGTATTACTAGACCAATTATATGAAGATATAAAATGGGTAAAGTGGTCCTTTAACTATATTTAGGAGCATGGGGTGATACAATGCTGTATGCCCTGCAGTGGAGTTGGTACAACGTTACAATAGGCTCCACAGTGGAGATGGTACAATAGGCTCCATGGTGAAGCCAACAGTGCAACAGGCTCCAAGGGGGAGTTGGTTCAAGAGTGCAACAGGCTTCAGCAGTACAACAGGCTCCACGGTGGAGCTGGCTCAACATTGCAATGTAGGCTCCACGCTGCAGCTGGTTCAACAGTACAATAGGCTCCATGGTGGAGTCAACAATGCAACAGGCTCCATGGTGGAGCCAACAATGTAACAGGCTCTATATCGGAGCTGGTTCAACAGTGCAACAGTAGAACAGAAACGTCGGTATGGAATGGAATAACCAGTGCCATGAGCCCCACGATGGAGCCGACTCAAGTCACTCAACGTTAACAACAGTGCTGCTGTCTTCATGGAGCATCCAGACCTTCACAGCCGCGCCGCCCGCGCGGGTCATGGACACATCCTGCACATTCCTGGACATTTTTACACACACGCACCACCCCCATTGCCTTGATTGCCTCCGTAGTGCAACAAGAGAGCGAACCTAAGTGAATTGGGTGTCTTCAATCTTCCCCAATCACTTAGAGCCTGTGCATCAGTCCATGTCATCCATCACGAGGAGCTAGAACATGCCTCGTGCAAATAGTGCATCAGCACTCTGCAGCTATAAGGGGCCTCGATCGGAGCTCCGCGACCGCTGGTCACCCGCCGAGCGCACATGGTGGAGGAGACGAGGCTGTATAAGCGTCTCTGTGACTCGCCAGAGGTGAGACGACCCCCAGCAATTATACCACGGCTCATATGACACACACACGCACACACACACACACACACACACACACACACACACACACACACACCGCAGCTGACCTCTGGTAGAGCGCTCTTAAGCGCGGCGGTTTTATAACGCTGACTGGCAACAATCTAAAAGGCAGCGTGAAACCCATAGCGTCATCATCACATGACGCCTGCGTGGACGGATGGGGTCTCATCAGGACAAGGCAACGGGAATTCTGGGAAGTGTATACACACAGCCGATGTAATCTAGAAAGGTAGATTTACAGTGGTGGACAAGTGTATAATGATCTGTGTGCTATACTGTATGTGTGAGATGTGAGAGCATTGGAATGGTATTGGTAGTGTGTGTGTGTGTGTGTGTGTGTGTGTGTGTGTGTGTGTGTGTGTGTGTGTGTGTGTGTGTGTGTGTGTGTGTGTGTGTGTGTGTGTGTGTGTGTGTGTGCGTGTGTGTGTGTGCGTGTGTGTGCAGAATGGTGTGTGTGAGTATACGTATGCGTGTGTGCGTGTGTGCATGCCTGCGTGCCTGCGTGTATTATACTATACTTGTGAGGACCAGATTTCCCACCCAAATATAGTAACATTTGAGAAATAGACATTATTTTGTCAGGTCAGTTTTACTGGTCTTCACAAGAGAAATGGTTGTTTTATGATTCAAATATATTTGGCGGTAAGGGTATACAATCAGGAAAGGATTCCGGTTGGGGCTATTAGGATTAGGCATTAAGAGGTTAGGCCGTTAGGGGTTAGAGTTATAATGCCTGATTTGTACATATCCTATAGCAGCAGTGTCACACACCGGGAAATATTATAGCTCTCTTTTTGTGCTTGTAGATCTGCTATTGTCCGTTTATTTTCGTCCTAAAAATTGGGATGTCCTCACAAGAATAGTGATACTACAAGTGTGTGCGTGCGTGCGTGCGTGACGGTATAAGCGTCGTAGAGTGGAAGACTTGATGCGGTGTCGCCGTCAGGACAACGCTGGCCTGGTAACCTTGGCAACAAGTCAGTAGGACAGTTGAGCTTATTACTAAATGCTTGACCCGCGCCTTGGCCCTCTCTCTCTCTCTCTCTCTCTCTCTCTCTCTCCCAGTGAAGGAGCCATCTCCTGATGGCCTAACCTAATCCGCAGATGGAAGCCATGTTTAATGGATTACTACACCGCTCCTCTCAGTCAGCTTTCTTCTAAAACAAACACACACGTCGTGCACGGCACTGCTCACAGGGCTGGGCAATTAACCGGAAAGATATGGAAACCTATTTAGAGCCAAAGAAATGACTTCATCTTGGTCATATTGTAGGTTAATTGAATAGCCCAGAAGTATAGGTTTTTATTTTATTTTATTTTTTAATATAAACGTATTAAATGGGATGTTATTATGAAGTGCTGCCATTTTCTTTTTATTTCATGTCAACGAATCAGCATGAAAATTGTTTTGTTTATAATAATCGACTGCATTGATTTGTATTGATTAACCACTTAACCCTGCATAATTCGACATAAAACGGTGGCATGCAAAAATATCGATAATAGGACAAGCTCATGACGTATTAAACAAAAAAGAAAATCATTCATTGACTAGTAATATTGATTTCAAGTCATATGGTCCTGGCCTGCTACAGGCCCTTGGATTGCTACACCCATAGACATATAAAGGCTCTGGGGCGTCTGTATCTCGAGGGAAGGCAACATGGAGGCAAGCTTCCCTGAGATTCCTTGCAAAGAATAGCGGAGGCAAGCCAAGTTTCCAGGTATACCAGTGGCGTGCACAGATAGACACTAGGGGGTGCTGGAGCACCCCCTGCCCTTTTGGCAATTTTGCTCTAAAATAAAAAATAAAAAAAATAAAAGGTTTATTTTTTTCTTAATTTGTAGTGTGTGGAGGACCATGGTGACATTGATCAAATCTTGATAAAAAAAAACACTTCTACTATATTATTTAGGCCCCCACAATCTAAAGCTATGTTTCTATGTCAGTGGTTCTTCGATAAAAAAAAAATAGCAGACCTACAAGCTCGGCGCGCTATGAGCTTGTAGATCTGCTATTTTTCAATAGCTAAAGCACCAAAATGGGTTCCCGCCCCGAAATGCGCTGCACAATGTGCCCTTTTTTCACTTGAGCACCTGCCCCTCTAGATGTCTGTGCACGCCACTGAGGTATACGTAACGGGAAGGGGATGTTCGGTATAGGCCAATCAGAGGCGCGACTCCCTCTGTCCCTGCAGCACTTGCTTTGGCAATGTAAACGAAAGTCCCGGAAAAGATGTGCTGCGGTTGGACAGTAGTCACTTGAGTGGCAGCGACGCAGCGTGCACTTCCACTTGACTTCCTCCTCCCGTTGGAGACAGGTCGCTCTTAATGAACTGCAGAGACCACTGAGGCATCTATGTTTGTTATGGCTACACCACTCTCTGTCTGCCTTATGCAAAACAAATAATACACACTCTCACACATCTGAAAGTGCTCTGTATTTAGGACCAGGGTATTGACAAGAGTGGTCCGTAAATTAATGTTAAGTCGTCCAAGTTATATCCTTACATTTATGTAATTGTTTGCCACTGCATGAAAATATTTGCCTTTTTCTTTTATAATTCTTATCCCACGATTTTTGTGACCCATTTTTCACCCCTGTGTCAATTATCTAATGTGATCCATGGGCTCTACACAGTACACACCCTCCGCCAACCTAGTCCAGGGGGGACATGGGGAGAGCAACGGACTTGAACTCATGCTTCCTTCATGCCTGAGTGTCCAAGTTGCTCCTTTACACCTGACAGGGGGGAGTTTCCCTGGTTGGACGTAGAGTGTGGAAAGGAACACGTTATTCCAACCAGTTCCTTTCCCCTCCATCAGGCAACCTGGTTGGCCAGGATTACTGCATGTTTTTTGTGAGGGTACCTATACCCTAGGGGACACGGGGAGAACATGCAAACTCCACACAGAAGGAAGGGAGGAGGAGACACGCCGGCAGCACCCACAGCACCCCGAGCTGGAATCGAACCCCAGGACCTTCTAGCTGTGAGGCGACAGCACTACCAACAAAGTTAAACTGCATGAGCCTTGGGCCTTTAGGACACTGTAGTATAGGTTTTAATTAAAAAAGGAATCACTGTGAATCTCACTGCCGATCTTATCATCTTCATCATACATCGTCGCATTTCCGGCCAATCAGAATTTGCGTCCTCACCTTCGTCTTCAATGTTTGTGTTTACACAATGTTTGTGTTTACACAAACACACAAAATTGTCCATTCATTGTCAATGGCACCAAAAGCTGGACATATAGGAGGGATTATCGCCCCTCAAAAAAAAGAAAAAACTAAGAAGAATCTTTCATATTACTTTTAACTGTCTGAAAACAGTAATGCAAATCCAAAAATAAAATGATGTATTTCCCACCTAAACATGAAGGACTGCCTCTGTCCTGGCTTGCCCTAGCGTCGGCTGGCCTGCCTGGGAAAGCTGCCATCACACTCACAGCCAGAGGAGCCAAGTGCCTGTGTGTGTCTGCAGTCTGTGTGTGTGTGTGTGTGTGTGTGTGTGTGTGTGTGTGTGTGTGTGTGTGTGTGTGTGTGTGTGTGTGTGTGTGTGTGTGTGTGTGTGTGTGTGTGTGTGTGTGTGTGTGTCGTGCGGAGAGAGAGAGAGAGAGAGAGAGAGAGAGAGAGAGAGAGAGAGAGAGAGAGAGAGAGAGAGAGAGAGAGAGAGAGTGTGTGTCTAGGCATGGGTGAGTAAATTGTGACAAAGGTGTTATACAGGAGGAGGATGGACAAACCCACAGCTCCCCCTGTGAAATGTCTGTGTACTGCAAATAATAATAAAAACCAGGTCAAATAAAAAAACAAAACAACCCACGGCTGACTACATAATTATAGGAGTCCTAGGACCATAGCAGAAATCATTGAAACAAAAAAAAATCAACCTGCATCATTATTCAAGACAAAGGCTGGGATATATTTTAAGTCGACAGTTGTCCACTCCTTATAATAGTGTACACAGGGTATAGCCTTAGACTTAGAGCACAGCACATGGGTCTATTATGTGCAAATAGTATATATGGTCAAGCATTTGGATTGACAAGAGGCATTCCACTCAGTCAAGCTGACTGTTTGCTGAAGCAACATTTCGGTCAACAAGAGACTTGAAGGAATTATATAAACCAAAAAAGGACCGCAACAAAAACAGAAACATCAAACATAAGGTACGCATAGTGTCACATGGTATGTAACATATCTATATACCAGGGAAACACTGTAACGCAGTGGTTCCCAAACTTTTTAGCCTGTGTGACCCAAAAGAGAAATGTGATGTTTGCCCGAGACCCAAACTAGTGAAAATAGCAGATCTACAAGCTCAAAACGTGCCGCTTCGCGCAACGTTGTGAGCTTGTAGGTCGGCTGTTTTCACTATTTCTTAAACATTTGTTTTCTAATTTATGGAATGTCTTAGAGCTTTCTTTTAATTCTTCCTGAGATTACTGAAAACATCTTTGAATTTTGTTTTTAATTCATGAAAATGAACATGTTTTTGAAAATGTTTTGAAATAATAATAATTAAAAAAAATGTAGTGAACAAAAAAATTAAGGGACCTGCATAAAAATGTGTCCGTGAACCATACAAATGCGTCCCGACCCAGTGTTTAGGGAACCAGTGCTGTAAACGCTTTCCAATGTACGGCTGTGGACACTGAGGCACTCGTCCGAGGTGTATGGAATAGACGTGCTCTCGGATGCTTGCAAACATGAAACCAGACAAAGAGCGAGTTGTGTATTCATCTGTATTGATTCCTCTCGCCAGGGTTCGTGACAAATATTAGAAGCGTGCCGTGGAATTTCCACCACAGTGGCGGGCACAGAGGCCAAAGCGAGTCAGATTTGCCTGACACCGAAGATAGCAGACCTACAAGCTCACAGCGCTTTGTATTCGCCAACGTGTCGTGAGCTTGTGGCTCGGCGTGCTATACAGCGTACATTAGACTATAAGTCCCTCGTTAACAGTTCGTTGCTGTCAGGAGGAAACCACCTAACTCCATTTTTGAGGTTTTAGATTTTATTTTGGGGGGGGCATAAATCAGTGCTATTGAACACCCGTCTGTGTGTTGTTTCGAAAATATTGAACCAATGGAAAGTAGCCAGTCCCAGCAAGGGATATTGGTTTGGTTAGGGTTGTCCCAATCCGATCGCGTGATCGTAAATCGGGGCCGATCATGTCATTTTCAAATGATCAGAATCAGATCGGGAGCAAAAAAAACGTGATCGTATAGTATTAATATCATGATATTAGACTGGATATTGTCTGGTGATTTTGGATATTTTACTATTGTCATAAGGCATGAGTGTTCTGTAAAAATATAAATATCGGATCGGGAAAAATCGTTATTGGCAGACATGATCCTAGTTTTGGTCAAAACAAACCTTTTTTTTAAAGGTTAAAGCACTGTAGAGTGTTATGTGTTCAGTAACAGGGGTAGGCTATAGAGCGTCGCAGTCCCGCCCCCTCGTGAGACCCGGAAAAGAAATACCCGTTCATTTTCCTCATAGACTTTTCAGAAAGTATTTATTTAAAGACGTTTACGCCGCGGACAAAGCCAACTCTTGTCGTGACAAATAATGACAATATAAACACAATGTTTTGGGCCAAACAAAGGCAAAAAAAACGGCAGGTTACAACACTTCTTTTTGTTGTTTTTCTTCTTTGTAATTATTTGTTTGGTCCAAAATATTGTGTTTGTTGTCATGATTTATCACGACTCGAGTTGGCTTTGTACGACGCTTAAAAGGTCTTTAAATAAATACTTTATGAAATGTCTATGGGAAAAATGCATTGAGATTAATTTCCTGGGCCTGGCGTTGTCATGAAAGGGGGCAGGACTGCGACGCTCTATATCCCTGTCTCTTCAGCTCTTTAATAAATAGAAAATACATTTTTTGAGTTGCAAATTTTCCATTTATCGGCATCAATTTTGTAGTGTTCCAGTTCCAATTTCACCTGCTCATTTCTTTGTTTCATCACTTCCAATTTCACTTGTTTGTCCGTGTCCTGCGTGAGTTCTCTTCTCCTGAGTGGATACAATTGCTGTCATGACCTGAAAATGGATTGTCTGTTTATTAAAGAGCTGGAGATCAGTTCAACCACTTCAACCCTATCTTGTTATTTGACTATTAAAAATGTAGTAAAAGGTGCTTAGGTCAAAACCTCTTAACTCCATTGGACCCTCAAACTGCTAATTATCTAAAGCAGCTAACTTATACCTCTCCCCCTCTCATGGAAGTAATAATTGACAATATATAAAGTCACAACACCAACATTGATGAGGCACTGCAGTATTGCTTTGACAGCAGAGATATTATATACATTTTGGGCTCCCTGACATGAGAACGTTTGAGAACCATGCACTGCTGTATAGCAATTGGGACAAAGGCGTTTAAGGCCAAAGGCAGTGCAGGCCATATCAGGTGGTCTCTCTACCGACAACCTGCAGCTGAGGTATAGGTGGCAGACAGACAGAATAGTCCCCTGAGCCAAGCTATCGACAGGACAAACATCAAGGAGACTCCCCTGTCCCCCATGCTTCTCACTCTGTCTGTATGTCAAACTGCACACCCTGTTGACCTCCAGCCTCACCATCCTCTTCTCACACCGCTGGTCACATCAAAGATTCACAGAGTAGAACATCCAACCACTACTACATGAGACATGCACGCAACACGCACGCACGCACGCACGCACGCACGCACGCACGCACGCACACACACACACACACACACACACACACACACACACACACACACACACACACACACACACACACACACACACACACACACACACACACTAGAAACAGTTGAGTCTAGATGTGAATTTGTAGGTTAAAGTGCAAAACAATCGTTAAAAAAACACTGTGGGCTTGATTTCTCCACTTTCCACGTGTACTATTAAGTATGAAAAAGAAAAAGAAAGAAGAAAGAAAACATATAGTATAGTACAATCATCCCAAAATGTGGTCTGCCAGTTTGATTTAATAAATAATTAACAGGCTGCAATGCTTCCCTGCCTTTTTCTGATGTTGGAAGGGCCACATTTCAGCAAAACAATTTGCCTCACCAAATTATTGATTGCTTGAAAATGTCACACAGGGCAATGCATGACCAACGAACAGGGACTGCATGGGGGAGTGTGTGTGTGTGTGTGTGTGTGTGTGTGCGTGTGCGTGTGCGTGCGCGTGCGCGTGCGTGTGCGTGTGAGTGTGGGGAGGGGGTGTGACTGCTCCACTTAAACACTGAAGGTTGGGTCAATAGTATGTAAGCGTTTAACCACGTTCTGTTTTGGGACAGTATGACATTATAGGGGAAAATGTTCAAAGATTGAAGGTGTGAGCTTGTAGATCGGCTATGATCTGTAGATCGGTGACGGATGGATACCGATCGACAAAGTATAAAATAGGGACTAAAACCCAATAAAACCGTGAAAGCATCTGTGTCATTTTCGATTTTAGCTATGTATACTGTTGAGCAACAGTATACATATAGTGTGTGCATATCATAGACTGTAAAAAATATGGACAAAGCGTTCCCCAGGTCTAACATGGACGTAAAATGAAGCCTGTAATTCCTTGCACTGTAAGTCGCCATATTTCTAGATCCGTTTGGGCCCAGCTGGCCATTGGCTGGCTCCGTTTGGGCCCAGCTGGCCATTGGCTGGCTCCGTTTGGGCCCAGCTGGCCATTGGCTGGCCCAGACAACGAGGTGGGACTTCCCCCCTTACTCTTCGTTGGTTTTATTTTGACTGAACAGGGGGTGGCTCCCGTTCATAGACTGTAACGGTAGCCACGCCCCTCAGAACATACGTGACTTTATGGTCATTTTTTTAATAAATGGGACCATAATTTTCCAAAAAGAATATTATGAGAAATGAGACTTTAAACTAGTGACTGGAAGCCGAAAGTAGCCTATTCATGACCATGTTTATTAAGGTAATACAGTCTAGGTGAAGTTGGGCCCAAATACAATTTACAATTACAATTACAATTTAGGCATTTAGCAGACGCTCTTAATCCAGAGCGATTTACATTACGCAAGAACAAAAAAAGCATGGGAATAGATCACATAAAAACATTTATCAAGAAACATGCGTAAGCTAAGAAAGTAACAGAGGAATATCTATATAATGAAGCTATACATATAAACTATACATCTATACTACTATGCTATACATATGTACTATGACGTGCTATGACTATATACAATGCAATTATAGTGCTGTCTACATAACATGCTATAAGTCTGTATCAAATGCTATCTATGGCTAATCATGGGCCTATATGGAGCTATGGGGGTTTTTTGGGCCCAATGACAGCGCCACAACAGGCCATTATATGAACTTTCAGGAAGTCCCGATTTCCTTAGTGGCTTCACGAAATATCTGTCTGACTGCCCCCCCCCCGGTGCATATACATGCACACACAAATCGTCTCTTCTTTGGGGTCCATGATTGCGAAAAACATTTTCATATTGGGGGTCCATGGGTAGTCCAGTCCTACACAGCCAAATAGGCTACATATGATTTTGGGGCGTCCATGCCACGAAAAGCTTTGAGAACGAACAAATTTAAGGCATTTGTAGAATCGGCTCGCTTAACTTTTTTGTGTGTGTGTACGACACTGATCTTTATAACATCAGAGTTGAAACCTTATTGCGAGGCGTGCCCATAAGCTCTACACACGCCATCAGGAGCGAGCTAGCGGCCACACCACCACCACCCGCCCGCACCATATAGGTCTCAGTTGCATTAGAGTGCAGAGCTATATGACAGTGTAATACTATAGTAGACGAGCACTAGCACTCTCCCTGTCTTCATTAGCGGCAGTTAGAATTCCTGCAGCCTCTCTCTGTGTGTGTGTGTGTGTGTGTGTGTGTGTGTGTGTGTGTGTGTGTGTGTGTGTGTGTGTGTGTGTGTGTGTGTGTGTGAGCTGAGCCGACAGTGGGGGTGGGTGGGGGGGGAACTGTATCCCCATGCAGCGCTCGCCAACAACCGGGGGCAGACGGAGGTGGCGCCTGAGCAATTTCATTTCGTTTAAAAATACTCCCCCCCCCCCCCCCAAATGTCGTTAGGGCTGCATTAAAGGATCCTGTGTTAAAACAGGCGGGCATGGAGAGAGGATTGAATCAGCGGCCGCCGCCGCCGCCGCTGCTGTGGGCTGGCGCTTCTCCTCACAGCCTCTCCCACTCTGCATTAACGGGCTGTTGGGTTACACTCGCTCGGGCCAGGAGACGCGGCGCTGCAGTCGGGGCCTCGACACTATAACTGCATTAATAACCCTGTGTTGTTAGACAACAGGCTGTATGGATGCAACATGGCTGCTCATCTGCAAGCGTTGTGCGTGCACACAATACATGTACGCTGGCTGCTGCCAGTGGTGGACAGGAGGTCACAGGAAGTACATTTAATCGAGTACTGTGCTTAATTTTTTTGATACTATTTTTTTATACTTTGATACTTTTATGATACTCGTGAGTGACTTTCACTCCACTACATTGAGACAAGGGCAGATATTGTACTTTTGACTCGAATCGACAAATGACCCACTTAAAGGGCAACTTCACCCCTTTTGCGACCAGATCTTATTGTAATGGTGTTTAGGACACAAGATGCACTTTCCTGGGGTTTTTGTGTGTAATATGTGTTTTTAGAGATTTTATTATTTTATTCAATTTGTCGTAAAAATGTGGTCTCACTTTATTCCTGGACTATACAAAGTCACACCACCAGCCTCCCCCTCTCCACAAGGAGGGGAAGTGCACTAAAGCATTATGGGCATTGTGGGAATTCAGCAATCCAGTCAAACCCTAGTCAAACACACATACATTCTTTTTAAGGCCATATATTGCAATTTTCTAATTGTGCTACTGTTATCTACTACAAATAGGGCCTGCAACTGCAGTTTCTTCCAGCGGTAATTTGTCGGTTTAAGCCCTGTTTCAAATTTGGCGAATATCAACAAGATCACAATGCTGAGCTTGTAGATTGGTAGATTGATTATTATTATTTTTTTTAATCAGATTTTTTTTGCATTGCTGTAAGTTTTATACAGCAATGCATTGATATCAATTACCAGAATTATTGCTCGCTACGTTTGGCTTCTGCCAGGCTTTTTCAAGACATATTGCGTTTATTATTTGTATCACTCCCTCGGTCGATCGTCGCTTTAAGTGAATGACTTAAAGGACCACTTTTCAACCAAATAATAGGTCCTCATTAATAATCATGATAAAATGGCACGATTTTTTTCTACTCAGTCTTTGTCTCAAGGGCTGTCGGCAGTTTAGAAACCGTCCTCCAGTGACATCATCATTAGGCGGAAACAAGTTTTTTGTTACAAAAATGTTTAGATTTTCATTATCGTGAGAACGATGGCTTCCATTTTTTTGCATTGCAATTTTTCAGGACAAGAAAGCCTGCCGTTTCTATTAGCTTGTATTCTCCATCGATGATGTCACTGGAGGACGGTTTCTGAACTGCCCACAGCCCTCCTATGAGACACAGACCGAGTATAAAAAAATTGCGCCATTTTTTTCATGATTATTAGTGAGGACCTATTATATGAAGATAGGTTGAAAAGTGGTGAAGTGGTCCTTTAAGTACTGGAGTTAAGTATACTCTGTCCACCCACTGGCTGCTGCCACTGGAACCAGCCAGCGGCTCGGACGAGACAAGGTTAGTCAATCTCTTCTTGTCCTCCTTGGGATTTAAGGCTCAAGTATGACGTTGTCACCCACACCCACACTTTCTGATATGTACAATAAGGCCATTACACGCTAGCAGGGAAGCTGGAAGTACCCTCACTAAAAACACCGGGACAACGCTCCACACGTCCCAAACTCTTCTCCCTTCTGGCTCCAAAACTGTGGAATGCACTTCCCATTGCAGTCAGAACTGCAGCATCACTCCCAATCTTCCGCCGTAGTCTGAAAACCCACCTTTTCAGACTCCATCATGGCCCATAGCACTTACCCCACCCCCTTAGATAGCATTTCTGTAGACTTAGATAGCATTTGATACAGACTTATAGCATGTTATGTAGACAGCACTATCATTGCATTGTATGTAGTCATAGCACGTCATAGTACATATATGTATAGCATAGTAGTATAGATGTATAGTTTATATGTATAGCTTCATTATATAGATACTTTCTTAGCTTACGCATGTTTCTTGATAAATGTTTTTATGTGATGTATTCCCATGCTTTTTTGTTCTTGCTTAATGTAAATCGCTCTGGATTAAGAGCGTCTGCTAAATGCCTAAATTGTAAATTGTAAATTGCACTTACAATATTCAAATGATACATCCTCTGTATCGCTACTTCGAACTCGAGAACCTTGAAGTGGAAAAATCGATTATTCTTCATAATCGATTAAATCTATTAGTTTGATTACGTTGTTGTACCCCTACCATGCATACGACCTGTGGAGTATAGGGCTCTTTCAGAAGTCTTCCAATGTACGCTTGACTATGGCAGGCAAAACGTCTGCATGCTGTAGTGTATATGTGCCTGCTCTGTTTTCCACTATGTCAGCACCATAACTCACCAAGTAAAGCTAGACTGCTGCATACATTGACATACCCCGTCCGCACTATGACCACACATTCCATCGTGGTATACCGTATGTATATGTCCATGATGGCCTTGAGAACAATAACCTGCCGCCGTCTGTTGTGTGCTGGGTGTTGCGGGTCGGCCCACGCAGCAGCGATGTCCTCTAGTAGTAGTAGTACAGAGGACATGCATGTGGGCACGAGAGCTTTCACTTTCAGTATTAGGGCACCACCAGCCCAAGTTATAGGGGAGTGGACGTACAGTACAAATGAAGGATGGGCGTTTGTGTCAACATATGTGTTCAATCCTTAATATATTGGTCAGGAGGTGCACACACATCCAAGAAAATTAAATGGGTGCTCGAACAAAAGAGATGAAATGAAGAGAGAGGAGGAAGTCTGCGCACCGTTTATATTCCCATAGCAATCATTGCTATAGAGAAGTGGTTCTCAGAGTGTGTCCATTTAGAACCCTGGAGGAACCCTCTGGGTCCCTGGACCGGTGTTCATTTTTTCATTATATTTTAATTTAGTCTTAGTCTTGGTCTTTTGAATAACACACCATTTAGTCTTAGTCCTATTTAGTCTTCTGAAATGGTTTAGTCTTAGTCTAGTCTTAGACGACTAAATATCGAAAATCTTAGTCGACTTAGTCTTAGTCTTAGTCGACAAAAATAACACTGCCCTGGACCTCCGTTTGAGAACCACTGCTATGGAGTGTTTGTTCAGCAAAGTCTCCCTGTCTCTCCAGCTCTTTAGTAAACAAAAAACACATTGTGGTCAGGATACCATTTTCATCATATCAGGAGAGAGAGAGCTCACATAACAGTATATAGGGTAAACAAGCAACATTGGAAGTGATGAAACTAATAGAACCCACCAGAAAATGATTTTGTGTTCACGAAAGATAAACACAAAACAAACCTATAGGGTATGCTTTGGAAAATGGCGAAATGGACATAGTGGCCCGGATTTGGTATTGCAGTTTGGACCCAAATCATGAACGTGCTGGTCCATTGACTATCATTGCGCACGTTCATGATGACACGTGAACGCTGTTTCATACGTGAACGATGTGGGTCCAATCCATCCCAGAATGCACTCTGTTCCTACCCGGAAGGAGGAGTGAAATCGCCTCATGCGCTTTTGAGCAACGTAATGCAAGTGGATGGGAGGAGAACTCCGGTGCCGTCTCTATTCATATATACTCTAAGGTTGTAATCAATGGGCTATGCATTCAAGACCAGTGTTATGGTCATTCAGTGCCTGGGGATTACATCAATGCATAAGACCCGTTGGGAGAGTCATAGGACTGTGTCCTTATACAATACAAAGGAAAGCGATCATCACTCAAGGTTTAACAGACTATTATTTTCACCCCCCCCCCCCCAAAAAAATAAAATAATAGCGAGTCCTTCAATATAGCACTGAGGTCCACCCTTGAAAAATTCATCTGTGTTGGTAGAGAGAACTATTGATTTCCCTGCAGTCTGAATGGTGTGGATATGATCAACCAGCTCAGCTGAATGCAAGTGGGATTTTTGTCTGGCTGTCCTGTCTTCCATCTACGGTATTTGTTTGTTTGTTTGTTTGTTTGTTCAGCCTGCCTGCTCTTGGTCTTGGACCACGTCCATCAATCTCTCAGCCCCAATTTGAGTCTGTCTGACTGGGTGGATTCCACTTCCTTTAAAGCTTCCTCTTTGTATGTGTCGCGAGCTGCATGTGGAATGCACTTTGAGATCAATTGAGACACAATACATCAATGGTTCCCAAAGTTTTTGTCAAGGACCCCCAAATTGATATGGCTTTGGCCATGGACCCCCGGAAGAGAAGATGTGTGTCAAAATAAATACACATTATTCAACATTTTCTAATACTTTATTTTTATTTAATCAAATACCACGCAGCTCGCAGCACGCAATGAAATGCGTCATCCATGTAATCGCAATGCCCATGGTTTGATGATGTCGACCAGTGTTGTAACTCTCTGTCCTATAAGTGCCCTGTCTCTCCACACTGTAAGCAAAACTAACAAAAAAACAAATCTAGGCCCAGGCCGTAGCGTAACGGTCTGGGCACCGGACTGGTGATCCAGTCGCGGTGTGCCGCGGGTTCGATTCCCGGACCCGACACGGCCCTTACCGCATGTCATCCCCCCATCTCTCTCTCCTGTTTCCTGTCAGCCTACTTTCTATCCCTTAAAAAATCAATAAAGGCGTAAGCCGCAAAAAAAAAATCTTAAAAAAGAGATTGTAAGACATTCGTCTTACCTATGGCCAGTGATTAATGTAGAGTAGAATGGGGGCGCATACGTTGGTCTGGCGTACTAACAGTCCGACAGGCATTAGTCTGACACATGTGTGACTGGTTAAGACTCGCCCGTGGCTCCCGACATGCGTTGCCGGTTAGGACACATGCGTTGCCGGTTAAGACACATGCGTGGCAAACACTAGCATGACTTAAAGGTATATTCAGTGATTTCACTTAATTCAAATATCACTTATTTTTTTGTTTTGTTGTGATAATCCTCCCTACTATAGAGTGTGCTGGCCATATAAGGAGTTCCTCCCTGTCCCCAGTTAACCTCTGGGGGTCAAAAAACCTTAGGTTTCGTTTTTGGCTCTCTATCCTGATTGGATGAAAGGCTTAGGTCCCAGCCAAAAACGAAACCTAAGGGTTTTTGAGTGAAATCACTGAATATACCTTTAAGACTCACCCGTGGCTCCCGACATGCGTTGCCGGTTAAGACACATGGTTGGCGGGTTAAGACACATGCGTTGCCGGCGCTGCTTAAGACACATGCGTATAAGACACATGCGTTGCCGTTTAAGACACATGCATGGTTGGCGGGTTAAGACACATGTGTTGCCGGTTAAGACACATGCGTTGCCGTTTAAGACACATGCATGGTTGGCGGGTTAAGACACATGCGTTGCCGGTTAAGACACATGGTTGGCGGGTTAAGACACATGCGTTGCCGGTTAAGACACATGGTTGGCGGGTTAAGACACATGCGTTGCCGGTTAAGACACATGGTTGGCGGGTTAAGACACATGCGTTGTCACTTAAGACACATGTGTGACCAGTTAACACTATATGATTTAAGATTAAGACTCACCCGTGGCTCCCGACATGTATAGCCGGTTAAAACTCACCCGTGGCTCCCCTGTGAGATTAGGGTTAGGTTGTATATACATCAAAGTACCACCATAATATATGTTAAAATGCAGGGGCATATACCTGCCCTTTTTGTTCCATTCCTAAGCCAATTACTCTGACAGAACTGATGATATTTCTAATGTGATTAATCCGTTCTCAAACATTCTATTAACGGCTAGGTGTGCTGTCATGCTCATTTCAGCACGGCTGGATAGCCTATTTCAACCAATTGCTTGGTCAGAAGAACTACCTGTAGTAATATCAATATTTCATTCCACTTTTGTCTTTTTTCTCCTTTTTTTGGGCAACTCACTCCTCTGTGTATACCACCAGAGGGGGGCTCAAGTACCACCAGTGGTACTAGTACCGTACTAGTACCACCGGTGGTACTAGTACCAGTGGTTGGGAACCTCTGGTATACATCATCTGCCACAGTGGGCAAAGAGAAAGGGTTGTTTATCAATGACACTTGAGCAAACTCTAATAGAGACATGATGCCAGCACGCCGATATATACCTTTGTGTTGCTGTGTTCAAGAGGCCCTTTATAGGTTTCCTTATAACCAGACTATAGCATCATTTTAAATGTCCTTGGATGGTGCAAGACTGTTGTTGGTATACTAGACAAAAGCAGAGAGAGAGAGAGAGAGAGAGAGAGAGAGAGAGAGAGAGAGAGAGAGTGCACGAACACAGACTCACACAAAAGAATAAAAGAAGGCTGTATCAGCGACTTCTGCACGCACGCACGCACGCACGCACGCACGCACGCACACACACACACACACACACACGCACACACACAGTATATAGTTGGAGGTCAGTGGTCAGTCCTTGCTGTAGTGGAGGCTAAGTGTCATGTCAGGCTAACGGATGGACACTGACCCTCCCCTTTTCTCTCCGATGGACTCTGGAAATCAAGATGGATCCATGGCTTCCTCACATTTGCACTGGGGTGAAATGCCCCGGGCATTCATCACCACCGTGACACAAAGAGAAGCAACGCCTCGTGCGTTTTTTTCTCCCGTCAGCGCCCTAACAAGACGACCGAAGAGCGTATCGTCACTGTCGTCCAGAAAGCTTGCGTCTCCAATGTTTAAACGTTTAATATTTTTGTTTAATGCCCTACTTTTGATGCAAAAGTTGCGAAAATAGCCATGCTCACAATGCATTGTGATTGTAGATTTGTTATGAGTTTTTAAAAATGTCTGGCTTTTCTTAAATATTTAAACAATGCAAAAGTATTTCTAAGGGCCTGTGAGTAATACAAGTATACAATTTGGTTCCATTGGAATTTGGTTCTATTTTCCATGACCTTAAAAGTAACACTTTTGGACAAGGTTCCTGTCCTATAGAGCGATGATATCTCTACTGTAACTTGCCCAATTCAGACAATTAAGGTTAGATTATTATTAATTAGGCAATTCATTGATTTGCTCACAAACATAAAAAAAGGTAACATTTTAGTACACTGAGGGAGCGGATGGATCCGGCAGGTATTCATTCACCTTCAGGGCTGGGGGAATTTCCATGTTTTTTTTTTATCCGATAAGACCATTCATCAACATCTTTTTTATGATTAAGAGGTTTCTTTAACTGTCCACCCCCCCCCCCCCCCACACCACCACCACCCCACCCCACCCCACCCCCTCAAGGCCCCAGGTGGTCAGGGGGAAGCTCTTGCACACACATATTGCACACGTATATATTGCCTCTCTGAGTGTGCAACGCGTGAAAGAGTGCGGCATTAAATTGTGTGAATTGTTGAGTGCATTATAGATGTGGTGTGAGAGAGAGAGAGAGAGAGAGAGAGAGAGAGAGAGAGAGAGCACAAATGGTTCCAAATGAGTCCTTTCATCGGGGTGATCACCGCCCTGGTGAGGAAACCTTGAGACCAAACTGAGTTTTTGTCTCCACTGTGTCGGTCCCCCCCCCCCCCTCCTCCTCCTCTGTAACACCTGTCTGCCTGTCTGGTTTTTCCCACAATCGCAGGAGGGCTGCAACTATCGATTATTTCTCTTTTATTCCGCAATTATTCTGTCGATCACTCCTCCGATTAAGCATGCTTTTTTTTCCTTTTTCCTTATCTACAAATCAATGCACCCCGACCCAGGCTCGATACCAGGATGAAATGACTGAGGGGGCAATTGAAAATGGCGAGGGGGCACATCTCCTTTTTGAGGGGTGATAGCCCCTCCTATGTGTCCAGCAGAGTCAGGCAAGTGGTATAGACGGAAAACTGGAACTCATTTTAGTGGACAGGAGCAAGGTCGGTGAACGGAACAGGACAGCACGGCATGCCTGGCAGCCAGAACCGGCGACGGTATAACGGCAGACGGCATCAATGTTCAAATATTTTATATTTTTGCCGTTCCGTGCCGTCCAGCAGGTTTTGCCGTTTTCCGTCTACCGCTTGCCTGATTCCATGTGAATGCAACGTGTGGCCTGGGGTTTGCACTAGAGTTCGGTAGAATAACAATAAGAGCATAGTTGCACCGCTCAGTTCACACAGGTGTGATTTATTATATAGTAAAACAATAGGCCTATGTAATAAAACCTAAACTAAGGGGGCAGAATTTGCAACTGAAGGTGCCCTAGGCCCCAACCTTTTAGTATATGTGTGTTGTGTTCTTGGTGTGTTTTTGGTGTTGTGTTAACCCAGGACGAAGTATCTTCGTCTTTTCTATAGTAACGCCCGACGCCCAGGACGCCCGACGCCCAGTATTGTCCAAAAGACAAATTTATTGATATGAGAACGGATCGCATGGCTATACACAGCCTGGGAGCGCCTGTTGGGCAATCCTCGATGTTGCATAAGAATGAGTGGTCATCTAAAAACTCCCTCCCCTGTTTAGCCAACGAAAACGAAAATCTTAAAACATGAATAACTCGCGATCTAAATCATCCCGTCTAATTATCCTGTGTTAGACGGCCCTCCGCGGTCCAGTCGTGCTAGATTTATTCTTACCTCCCGTTGTTGTCGATCGACTCTAGAGTGGTGTGGCTATTGTTAGCTGCTACACACACATTCACAACAACATCCGGTCCGTCGGTAAAAGTGGTCCGTGTTTATAAATCGGCTGGGCGCTATAATGTAATGGATTAAAGAACCCCGGGCATTCTAGGTGTTTTAATCACCCCCACCCCCACCCCATGCACAGGCTCATCATCTGCAATCACCTCACCTGTCCATCTGCACCGTCACGCAGATATAGCCGCCACACTACCAGAACTGCGTGTAACTAATTATACATTTACTTAGGTACTGTACTTAAGTACCTCTGTACTTAAGTACAGAGGCAAATATTGTACTTTTTACTCCACTACAATTATTAGAAAATGTAGTTACTACAGTTTCTTTGTAGATTTTGATTATTATTATTACAAAACATACAGTAACCACTTCGGCCCTACACTTTTGGTATAGAAAACGTTGAATTCCAAACTTATACTTGTAACAGAGTATTTCTACATTGCCTTATTGATACTTTTACTTAAGTACAATATTTGAGTACTTTTTTCCAACACTGGTGCCACCTTGTGCCATTATCATGGTTTGCCCATTTTGTGCCAGCTTTGAGCTCTGGCACCAGGGTGCTTTGCCAATCAATGTGCCATCTTTGAGCTCTGCATGGCACCAGGGTGCTTTGCCAATCAATGTGCCAGCTTTGAGCTCTGCATGGCACCAGGGTGCTTTGCCAATCAATGTGCCAGCTTTGAGCTCTGCATGGCACCAGGGTGCTTTGCCAATCAATGTGCCAGCTTTGAGCTCTGCATGGCACCAGGGTGCTTTGCCAATCAATGTGCCAGCTTTGAACTCTGCATGGCACCAGGGTGCTTTGCCAATCAATGTGCCAGCTTTGCCAACTCCTTTGTTAGTTTGCATGCACCGCCAGATTGCCTTGCCAGCTACATGTATCGATTATTTTCTTCACGATTATTCTGTATATATCGATTAACTTTTTAGATTAAAGGTATATTCAGTGATTTCACTCAAAAAACCTTAGGTTTCGTTTTTGGCTGTGGGACCCAGCCTTTCGTCCAATCAGGATAGAGAGTCAAAAACGAAACCTAAGGTTTTTTGACCCCCAGGGGTTAACTGGGGACAGGGAGGAACTCCTTATATGGCCAGCACACTATATAGTAGGGAGGATTATCACAACAAAACAAAAAAATAAGTGATATTTGAATTAAGTGAAATCACTGAATATACCTTTAAAGGTATATTCAGTGATTTCACTCAAAAAACCTTAGGTTTCGTTTTTGGCTGTGGGACCCAGCCTTTCGTCCAATCAGGATAGAGAGTCAAAAACGAAACCTAAGGTTTTTTGACCCCCAGGGGTTAACTGGGGACAGGGAGGAACTCCTTATATGGCCAGCACACTCTATAGTAGGGAGGATTATCACAACAAAACAAAACAATAAGTGATATTTGAATTAAGTGAAATCACTGAATATACCTTTAATCAACTTATCAAGAATTGTCTCATATAGTATATTATTCATCATACATCCTGTAGTGTACTGTTAACTTGTTAAAAACATATTAATCAATCAATCAATCAATCAATCAATCAATCAACCAATCAAAATAAAATATATCACGCTAAAGCTTTGCCCACAAAGTATAGAGCCCGTATATACTTGCTAGTCCACCGAGCTATAGCTGCCACCTCTGGGATACATTATACCCACCTTCACCTACCCGCCCCCAAACATCTCATAACCCCTGCCAGGTTCAAATAAAGACTTCATTTTTCGCCTTACCTCTCTTGTCCGCGTCTGCAATTGGGTTAGCCGCCTATATCTGTGGCCGTTTTAACTTAGGACTGCAACTACTGCATGGGGCCATTATCCTTTCAGTCTTGAACCTTTCTCTCATTCTCGTTGTTGTTGCCGTTACCGTGTGTGTGTGTGTGTGTGTGTGTGTGTGTGTGTGTGTGTGTGTCCTCCCCCTCCCCCCCTGTCTTGAAAGCCCTCGGAGCCTCTGGGAGCCGCGAGAAATCAATACTCTTCAGCAGCTCTGCCTCTTTATTCATTTAATAACTCACTACCATTGCATTACTGTTCTACTGATCTCCCATCACAGGGCCCAGATTGACACCTTTGTGCTCTTTTTTTCATTTTTTTTTTTTTTTTTTATCACACTGGATTTTGATGTAATCAGTTCAACCTGCAACCCCTTACGCCTGACACATGCATCAAATGGACCCCACAGCTATGAACATGGGAGCGTCAACAACATTGCAAATATGAAAAAAGAGGAGTCAAAAGAATATGCGTTCGAGAGCGCGACGGAGGAATGCGTCTGTTTTTGTGTGTGTGTGTGTGTGTGTGTGTGTGTGTGTGTGCGCGTGTGTGTGTATGCGTGTGCGTGCGTGCGTGCGTGCGTGCGTGCGTGCGTGCGTGCGTGCGTGCGTGCGTGCATGCTTGCATGCATGCATGCGTGCGCACACTTGTGTTAATGAACTGAATGTCCCCCACAAGTGCAGTATAGTATTTGAGTCCATCCATCCATCCATCTTCAACTGCTTATCCGTAGTCGGTGGCGGGGACAACAGCTCCACCAGAGAGCTCCAGACTTCCCTCTCCAGAGCAACATTAGTAACTTCCTCCTGGGGGATCCCGGGGCGTTCCATGGCCAGTTACTCGATGTGATTCCTCCAACTGCGGGATGCACACGCAGATGCGGTCGTATATGTGCTGCTCCTGTGCTTGCGGTTATGGTTAGGTTAGGGTTTGAGCCGAGGTAGGTTGTCGGTCTAATGACAGTCTGAACAATAGTATGTCGGAACTAAAGCCTGTATCCCCCAACTGCGCCTTGGTCTGCCCCGGGGTCTCCTCCCAGTGGGACGTGCCTCGAGGACCTCCCTATAGGGAGACCCCCGAGAGGCATCTTAACAAGATGCCCAAACCACCTAAGTT
>NC_139699.1:54616582-54949082 GCF_964188405.1 Protomyctophum parallelum
GTATGAATAGGCCTTTAAGAGATATTAAACCATTAAACCAAAAACTACTGTTTCACAATGTAGTTAATTGGAGAAAAAAAACCTAACAATTAAAATGTGTCATTTTAGATTTTTGCATTGGCTATTCAAAAATAGCAGATATACAATGATATACAATATGTCACTTTGTGCCACACTGCCAGCTTGTACATCTGTTATTTTAGATTTTCAGTGTGATTTCAAGATAAATACTGATTTACAGTATATCAAATATTGTACATAAGACTCCACTTAGTCCACTACAATTATCTGACCGCTTATAATAGTTACTTTATTCTGTAGATTTAGATTAGTATTATTCAAAAACATGAATTAACCAATCAAGCTGCGAGCTTGCAGATACTTTCGATTAGTCTATATAACTTTGTACTTTCACTCAACAATTTTGAATACAGGCCTTTGGCTATATTGCATTGCTACTTTTTCTTGAGTAAATAATCTCAGTAGTTCTTCCACCATGCACAAGCTGCATTTTTGCCAGGCTTAGCTCTATACAGAGAAGCTGACATTAAATCATGCATTGTGCTTGTTTGCATGTGCACACAGCACGTGCCATGTCGTGTGTGTGTGCGTGCGTGCGTGCGTGTTATTGATTGGCTTACACAGCTTTATAGCACTCTGTTGTAAATGTCATGTTTTTACAGGCTACTGTTTGATATAAACCTGATTAAAGTATTTGCTTGCTAACACAGATTGCAAGCAGCAAATGGTTAGAATCAGACGATTACTCAGCAATTAGGAAACAAGTGCATGCGACTATATGGCTGGTCTGATAGAGAAAAGTAAACAACGCGTTTCCTTTTCTCTCTCTGTCCCTGTCTCTCTCTGTCCCTGTCTCTCTCTGTCTCTCTCTGTCCCTGTCTCTCTCTGTCCCTGTCTCTCTCTGGCCTGTCTCTCTCTGTCTCTCTCTGTCCCTGTCTCTCCCTGTCCCTGTCTCTCTCTGTCTCTCTCTGTCCCTGTCTCTCTCTGTCCCTGTCTCTCTCTGTCCCTGTCTCTCTCTGGCCCTGTCTCTCTCTGTCCCTGTCTCTCTCTGTCCCTGTCTCTCTCTGTCCTGTCTCTCTCTGTCTCTCTCTGTCCCTGTCTCTCTCTGTCCCTGTCTCTCTCTGTCCCTGTCTCTCTCTGTCCCTGTCTCTCTCTGTCCTGTCTCTCTCTGGCCCTGTCTCTCTCTGTCTCTCTCTGTCCCTGTCTCTCTCTGTCTCTCTCTGTCCCTGTCTCTCTCTGTCCCTGTCTCTCTCTGTCCCTGTCTCTCTCTGTCTCTCTCTGTCCCTGTCTCTCTCTGTCCCTGTCTCTCTCTGTCCCTGTCTCTCTCTGCTCTCTGGCTCTCTCTGTACCTGTCTCTCTCTGTACCTGTCTCTCTCTGTCCCTGTCTCTCTCTGTCCCTGTCTCCTCTCTGTACCTGTCTCTCTCTCTGTCTCTCTCTGTACCTGTCTCTCTCTGTCCCTGTCTCTCTCTGTCCCTGTCTCTCTCTGTCTCTCTCTGTACCTGTCTCTCTCTCTGTACCTGTCTCTCTGTCCCTGTCTCTCCCTGTCCCTGTCTCTCTCTGTCCCTGTCTCTCTCTGTCCCTGTCTCTCTCTGTCCCTGTCTCTCTCTCTGTACCTGTCTCTCTGTCCCTGTCTCTCTCTGTCCCTGTCTATCTCTGTCCCTGTCTCTCTCGCTGTACCTGTCTCTCTCTGTCCCTGTCTCTCTCTGTCCCTGTCTCTCTCGCTGTACCTGTCTCTCTCTGTCCCTGTCTCTCTCTGTACCTGTCTCTCTCTGTACCTGTCTCTCCCTGTCCCTGTCTCTCCCTGTCCCTGTCTCTCTCTGTCCCTGTCTCTCTCTGTCTCTCTCTGTCCCTGTCTCTCTCTGTACCTGTCTCTCTCCCTGTCTCTCTCTGTCCCTGTCTCTCTCTGTCCCTGTCTCTCTCTGTCCCTGTCTCTCCTGTCCCTGTCCCTGTCTCTCTCTGTCTCTCTCTGTACCTGTCTCTCTCTGTACCTGTCTCTCCCTGTCCCTGTCTCTCTCTGTCCCTGTCTCTCTCTGTCTCTCTCTGTCCCTGTCTCTCTGTCCCTGTCTCTCTCTGTCTCTCTCTGTCCCTGTCTCTCTCTGTCCCTGTCTCTCTCTGTACCTGTCTCTCTCTGTCCCTGTCTCTCTCTGTCCCTGTCTCTCTCTGTCCCTGTCTCTCCCTGTCCCTGTCTCTCTCTGTCCCTGTCTCTCTCTGTACCTGTCTCTCTCTGTCCCTGTCTCTCTCTGTCCCTGTCTCTCTCTGTACCTGTCTCTCTGTCCCTGTCTCTCTCCTCTCTGTCCCTGTCTCTCTCTGTCCCTGTCTCTCTCTGTCCCTGTCTCTCTCTGTCCCTGTCTCTCTCTGTCCCTGTCTCTCTCTGTACCTGTCTCTCTCTGTCCCTGTCTCTCCCTGTCCCTGTCTCTCTCTGTCCCTGTCTCTCCCTGTCCCTGTCTCTCTCTGTCCCTGTCTCTCTCTGTCCCTGTCTCTCTCTGTCCCTGTCTCTCTCTGTCCCTGTCTCTCTCTGTCCCTGTCTCTCTCTGTCCCTGTCTCTCTCTGTCTCCTGTCTCTCTCTGTACCTGTCTCTCTCTGTCTCTCTCTGTCCCTGTCTCTCTCTGTCCCTGTCTCTCTCTGTCCCTGTCTCTCCCTGTCCCTGTCTCTCTCTGTCCCTGTCTCTCTCTGTCCCTGTCTCTCTCTGTCCCTGTCTCTCTCTGTCCCTGTCTCTCTCTGTCCCTGTCTCTCTCTGTCCCTGTCTCTCTCTGTCCCTGTCTCTCTCTGTCCCTGTCTCTCTCTGTCCCTGTCTCTCTCTGTCCCTGTCTCTCTCTGTCCCTGTCTCTCTCTGTCCCTGTCTCTCTCTGTCCCTGTCTCTCTCTGTCCCTGTCTCTCTCTGTCCCTGTCTCTCTCTGTCCCTGTCCCTGTCTCTCTCTGTCCCTGTCTCTCTCTGTCCCTGTCTCTCTCTGTCTCTCTCTGTCTCTCTCTGTCCCTGTCTCTCTCTGTCCCTGTCTCTCTCTGTCCCTGTCTCTCTCTGTCTCTCTCTGTCCCTGTCTCTCTCTGTCCCTGTCTCTCTCTGTCCCTGTCTCTCTCTGTCCCTGTCTCTCTCTGTCTCTCTCTGTCTCTCTCTGTCCCTGTCTCTCTCTGTCCCTGTCTCTCTCTGTCCCTGTCTCTCTCTGTCCCTGTCTCTCTCTGTCTCTCTCTGTCTCTCTCTGTCCCTGTCTCTCTCTGTCCCTGTCTCTCTCTGTCCCTGTCTCTCTCTGTCCCTGTCTCTCTCTGTCCCTGTCTCTCTCTGTCCCTGTCTCTCTCTGTACCTGTCTCTCTCTGTCCCTGTCTCTCTCTGTCCCTGTCTCTCTCTGTCCCTGTCTATCTCTGTCCCTGTCTATCTCTGTCCCTGTCTCTCTCTGTCCCTGTCTATCTCTGTCCCTGTCTCTCTCTGTCCCTGTCTATCTCTGTCCCTGTCTCTCTCTGTCCCTGTCTATCTCTGTCCCTGTCTCTCTCTGTCTCTCTCTGTCTCTCTCTGTCCCTGTCTCTCTCTGTCCCTGTCTCTCTCTCTCTGTCTCTCTCTGTCTCTCTCTGTCCCTGTCTCTCCCTGTCCCTGTCTCTCCCTGTCCCTGTCTATCTCTGTCCCTGTCTCTCTCTGTCCCTGTCTCTCTCTGTCCCTGTCTCTCCCTGTCCCTGTCTCTCCCTGTCCCTGTCTATCTCTGTACCTGTCTCTCTCTGTCCCTGTCTCTCTCTGTCCCTGTCTCTCCCTGTCCCTGTCTCTCCCTGTCCCTGTCTATCTCTGTCCCTGTCTCTCCCTGTCCCTGTCTATCTCTGTCCCTGTCTCTCCCTGTCCCTGTCTATCTCTGTCCCTGTCTCTCTCTGTACCTGTCTCTCCCTGTCCCTGTCTATCTCTGTCCCTGTCTCTCTCTGTCCCTGTCTCTCTCTGTCTCTCTCTGTCTCTCTCTGTACCTGTCTCTCTCTGTCCCTGTCTCTCTCTGTCCCTGTCTCTCTCTGTCCCTGTCTATCTCTGTCCCTGTCTCTCTCTGTCCCTGTCTATCTCTGTCCCTGTCTCTCTCTGTCCCTGTCTATCTCTGTCCCTGTCTCTCTCTGTCCCTGTCTATCTCTGTCCCTGTCTCTCTCTGTCTCTCTCTGTCTCTCTCTGTCCCTGTCTCTCTCTGTCCCTGTCTCTCCCTGTCCCTGTCTCTCCCTGTCCCTGTCTATCTCTGTCCCTGTCTCTCTCTGTCCCTGTCTCTCTCTGTCCCTGTCTCTCCCTGTCCCTGTCTCTCCCTGTCCCTGTCTATCTCTGTCCCTGTCTCTCTCTGTCCCTGTCTCTCTGTCCCTGTCTATCTCTGTCCCTGTCTCTCCCTGTCCCTGTCTATCTCTGTCCCTGTCTCTCTCTGTACCTGTCTCTCTCTGTCCCTGTCTCTCCCTGTCCCTGTCTCTCCCTGTCCCTGTCTCTCCCTGTCCCTGTCTCTCCCTGTCCCTGTCTCTCTCTGTCCCTGTCTATCTCTGTCCCTGTCTCTCTCTGTACCTGTCTATCTCTGTCCCTGTCTCTCCCTGTCCCTGTCTCTCCCTGTCCCTGTCTCTCCCTGTCCCTGTCTCTCCCTGTCCCTGTCTCTCTCTGTCCCTGTCTATCTCTGTCCCTGTCTCTCTCTGTACCTGTCTCTCTCTGTCCCTGTCTATCTCTGTCCCTGTCTCTCTCTGAACCCTGGACGAAAATTACATTAAACAAACCCGAGAGATCTCGTTTTGGCAAAGGTGTTTGCGTGCACGAATCCTGCCACTTCGCATGTGTGGCAAATATTGTGTTAAATATCCCTCATGGTTTTTAAGGTTTATTTATATAAATAAATAAATAAATAAAAATAAGAAAAATAGCACATCTACAAGGTAATCAATGTCTAATTTGTCCTTTGGGTCTTGAGCTCTACAGACCAGCGGTTCTCAAAGGGGTCTCAAAAATGGGGGGTTGATGCTCTAACCAACGGTACCAAGTGAAAAATAGCAGACCTACAAGCTCATAGAGCTTGTAGTGTAGGTCTGCTATTTTGGAAAAATCGAAGAGCGACTGACATATAGAAGACATTTTTAGAATCTGATCTCAGATCAGAATGAAAACTGTCAGGATGAGAAGATATTTTTAGAATCTGATCTCATAGGTCAGAATGGGTTAAATTAACACAGATTAACTCCGAAGGCCCTGGTGGCCCATGCAGCAGCCTATATAGGTGCCCAGACGGTTGAGCTATAACTGTCCGGGCCGCGTGCTTCAATTGTAACACAATCAAGAACGACACAATTTGTTGTTCGCACGCCGCAGTGAATGAACGTGCACGTGTTCGACGCACAAGTGGCCACCGCCATATAGCACGGATGCCGCGCCCTTCCATCCGGCCAGTCCAGATCCCAAATGAGGCAACAGTGCTAACCGCTATACCCACAGTTACACACCTACCCAATATTACTCACCACTACCCACAGTATCACTATGACACTATTACTATACCCACCTTAACACACCTATACCCCCATGACACTGTCTATTAACCCATTCTGACCTGAGATCAGATTCTAGAAATGTCAGTCGCTCTTCGATTTTTCAAAAATAGCAGACCTACAAGCTCGTATCGCGCCACTCGGTGGCGCGATATGAGCTTGTAGATCTGCTATTTTTAAATAGCTAAAGCATAACATGATGCTGACACCAAAATGGGTGCCCGGTCAGAATGGGTTAATAACTTAATACTCACCACTATGACACTACTATACTGTGTCACCAGCCACATACCAAGCCCCCAGAACAGCTGGACAATGAAGCGCTCTGCCCTATTCGTATAGGCCAGTCAATCTAAGATTTGACCCGAAATAAATTGCAATAGTAATTTTTTTTATCCTTAGGGTCATCCAAATAACATTTTAAAACATGATTATTTACACTTTGGATCATGTTAAATTTCAGGGGTTGAATGTTGGGTATACCGTTGAAAACCTATATGCAAAAAAATTCAAACTAGGGGGTTTTCATGACTCTGAATTCATTGCAAGCATTAGTTTTGCACGAGAAAAACTTCCATAGCCGTCTTCATGTAGCCTGGCTAATAAGCCAGACCGATCAGCCGTTGGCAAAATAAAATTGCCTGCCATCCCGCGACAGTGTTGTGTGATATTAGTCTGGCTTAATAGCCGCAGGCTAGTCTTCACGGGCAAGTAGCTATGGCCGTTATTAGCCCAAGGATCAACCCTCACTTCACACAGGTGTGATTTGTTTTTTTTTCGTTTTTTATATCTATGGAAACAAATAACTAATAAGCAGGAAATCGTCACAGCCACACCCCTACCCACCACATCACGGCCTACCCACCTTACCACCCCCACCCACATTATTACCACCCCAATTATTAGCACCCCCACCTTAACAACCATACCCACCACTCCAGTTAAACAACAGATTCATGGAGGTAACAGAGTAGAGAAAGTGGCCTAATCAAACATTTTGATGACACCACTGGGAAAACAGTTACGACAAATGACGACACATTTCAAGGCCTATGTAATAGCCGCTTCTATTAAGTCTGATATAAAGTAAAAGGCAACTTTTTATGTCCCGTTACTTAATGGGCCATTACTCCATTTGAATTTGAATTGAAGCACTTGGCTGTGGGATCAAATGCAGCAAATGAAAGCAAAAAGGAGATACCTGCTCATCACTGGCTGTGTTGCATGAGGGACTGACATTTTATTTTACAGTATGCAGAATGGGTACATTTTAAAATGAAAGCACAAGTCAATAAAACAAACTGTTACTTTGTAATCCATGATTAAGCATTACATTTGTTTACAACCGGGTCCACCATTTTCAATTCATCAGAACATTTAGAGATGTACAAATATACACTAATATAAAAAATAAAATAAAACAGGAAATCAACATATGAAGAAAGTAAAAAAGGTAAAAACGGATTGATTGATTGATTGATTGATTGATTGATTGCCGTGCTTGCATGTTTCAGCAATGGCGAGTCATCCGTAATTTATGCTCTGTGGTAGGACGGTGATGGCGTGACGCACGCAGTAAATAGCAGATCTACAATTGCACTCCATGCAAGCCAATCTCCATGAGCTTGGATGGAGATCGGCTGTTTTAGGTCACATTCTCACCTAATACTTCGGTAGACTCAGATCCGTATGGGCGGGGAAAGGGGATACTTGCATATTTAATTGGCTGCGGTTTGCCTTCACACTGTCATTCGCAGCAATTGGAAACGCAGCAGGGGGGACCTTTATCAATGTGTTCCGTTCATAAACTATAGCCTACACAGTGAAATCTATGGTGATAAAATTACACTCATAACGTGCATGTGTCGTGCCGCCTGGGACCCCCCCCCCCCCTCTCTCTCTCTCTCTCTCCGCACGCAGCCGCCACACACTGTTCTTTTGGGCATGGAGGCACAGCGCTGCATGAGCGCACTGATATAACTCCCCAGTCCCACACAGTGACAGCACTCCATGTTTACGGCACGCACAGACAGACAGACAGAATATTATGTAGGCTATAATACACTGCAGTGTTTTTATGTGTTTTCTTAAGCAATTGATTAATGTAGCCTACACGTCCTCATTTCGATCAGGGCTTCAGTCTCCTTATTCGACCACGTCTATCCACAGTAACGGGACATCTTTGCGCTGCGTAAAATATGCCTTAACCGTCTCCAACTGTGTTCAGCTCCTCACCCGCCACATTATGTTTGCTTCATTTCCTTTATTTACTGCGGATTGCATTCACACCTGCACCGAATCGTAGTCAAGTGTGATTCGAAGCGAAGCGAAACCCACGTTTTTGGACGGAGTAAAATGCGGTTATTTGCTGCGCATTAGGATTCGAATGAGCCTTCACACCTGCCAAACGAAGCGCACTTTCTGACAATGGGCAGCAGGATTCGTTTTAATCGCAGCAAAGCTCTCTGGTATGAATGCGACCTTAGATGCAGCAGCAGCAGCACCATACGACAATCGACAAAGCATCAATCAGGCTTTAGTCAGTCAGTGACAGACATTGATTATCCAATTGCCAAACAAAATGAGAACAACCATATTTTGTAATCGAGTCTTAACAATAGGTTACATGATAATCAACAATAGGCTACATTTGTCTTCTGGGCAGCAATAATTTTTATAGGAAAAGCTGTCCTGTCCTGTTTTTGACCCCCATAATGGGTGCTGTATCATAATAGGCCTACTGTACATGTACATGGGTATCTGTGTTAAAATGTGGTGTTGTGATAATGCAGTAGTAGTCTACAGAGATAACTGGCCTTGTGTTGTAAACATGGTTTCCCGTTCAAATTTAAGAACAAGGAAATAAGCTATCCCCTCCTTTAATTAAGCACTGTTATTAAACAATTGGGCACGGGTTCAAAAACAACAAAACAAAATAACTGCTAGTGATATTTTACTAATGCATCTGTGATATTTCAATCAAAGTGTACACTTCCTGTAGCTTCCCAGTCTTACTCACTAAGAGTTAAACAAATATTTATCTTTATACCAGTGGTTTTCAACCAGAGGTCCGGAGGATGGGGGGGGTTCCAGGTGGTCCCCAGTTAAATGATGGATAGTTGGTAACCAAATGCACCCTTTAAGATGTTTAACTCTTTAGAGAACTAAAAGTTCAATTATTGTTAAACATCTGCATTATTACTTAATTTATACAATTAGAGAATGCAGAATAATTGTTATTTTGATCAACGTTTGCCTGTTATCTCTCCTAATGGTACCAACATCAATAGGCCAGCCTACAGCATGGAATTGTGGACCTCTTATCCGACGACAACAAAATCTTCGTTAGTTTTGGCTCTGACAGGCCAAATGCCATCAAATGGTTTATGGTGGTCCGTGGCTCAAATCAAATGCTGGATAAATAATGGGCCTTGATATGAATAGGATTGAAAACCACTGCTTTATATGGTTCAAGTATGGCCATATGCCTCCATCTAGTGGCGGAAAGGTCAATACATGCATATAGCCTATACATACCCAGTGGTGGAAAAAGTACTACATGTTTTTGTATCAATACTGCAATGTAGAAATACTCTTGTTACAAGTAAAAGTCTGGAATTCAAAATTGAATACTTGAGTAAAAGTACCAAAGTATTGGCATCAAAAAGTAAGAGTAGGCTACTCATTATACAGAAAGTCCCATTAAAGATTTAAAATGTATAGAACTAGAATTTCGCCGCAGTGCAATAGGGGAAGAAGGAAATTGCGGGATTTGACAGACGACTTTATGTTTCAGCTGTGTTTTTAAACCCAGTATTGTGCCCTGCACATGTAGTAACGGATGGGTTATTATTATGTGTTGTTAACTTAAAGTATATACAGTATGAATAGAGACGGCACCGGATTCCTCTTTTCCAGTTTTTCATGTATCTATGAGGTGACAGTACTTCATTAGACACCCTGGAGTTGTTTTTATGTGCAATGGTGTATTAACTTTGTATTTAGGGTTTCTTCCTGGAGGCTGAACCCTTGACAGTCAAACGGGACAATGAAGTAAACAGTAATACAGTGACACCACACTATCAGCCCCACCCCTAACCCCTCCCCCTTTAACATACAGCTGTTGGTGCGGCTTCAGTTCAGGTGGATCACCACCCATCACCACCCACCAGGCACTAGGCAGACCAGGCACACTTAATGAACTGGTGGGCGTGTCCACATAAAAGCATGATTTTAACAAATACTGTACACTTTTTGGAAAAAGATATATGGTGGCACTCCATCTTTAATAGTCCTAGAATGTCTGCAATCTTACATACATTTAATATATTCCAATTACCAATACGCACCCAGTAATTAATTCCTAAGACTTTGAGTCAGATATTGTTCTCTAATTTCATAATATATCCATGTGAAAGTTCTGGCAGAAAACATATGTTATGTCAAATATCGCCACTTTTACATGAGGAAAAGCTAGACTGACTGGCTGTGTATTTGGAATACATTAAATTTATGTAAGACATCCTAATATAGGGCTATTAACTTGCTAATTTAGATTATTCACCTAATATTCAAACATGTATGCACCAAGTAAAACCAATTTACAGTTAGTCGATTTTATGTAGGCCTATTTGTGTGCTTGTGTTCCAGACAAGTGAATGGGAAATGTACTTTCAGTGCCTCAAAAAGTTAATGTCAAGCCCTGAAATATATGTTTAGCTTTTAATTTATTGAGAAGGATCTTACAGTCTAAGTCTGTTTTGATGTCCATAATATAATATCTTGTTTAGACTTTCCCCATTTTGTGCAACTGCAACTAAGCTACCACTATCATGTTGAAATATCTTCTAGGGATATAGACCTTTTCAAAAAACTAATTAGAATTTGCCACATTGAGTGTCCCCAATAGTGAATTGTAGCCTGGGCTACAAGTGAGAGTATTGAGAGCAGGCCCGGCGCCAGGATAAAATGACTGAGGGGTCAATTGAGATTTTTAGGGGGCGATGAAAATGCTTCAATTTGGTGCACTTTGAGATAAAAATGAAGAGGCTAGATCTATAAAGAACTACACACATCATATTAGATTATTATCATCTTTACTGTGCTATTATTCTGATATTAACCTGCAGACCACATTAAGTGAACTGCGTCTGTGCTCAAAGAATACATTCTTCAGCGTGTCCACAATAGTCCACAGCCCACTTTGCCACTCTCTCTGATCTACTGCATCAATAGCACCCCCCCAATGGCAGACAATTCAATTCAATTCAAAGGGCTTTATTGGCATGAGAAAACATACGTTTACATAGCCAAAGCAGAAAGAACAATACAACAATACAGCAATACAATCAAAACAAAAATGATACATTTGAAAGTCAGAATCTTCAATAGATCAATTTATATGTACCAAGATCACTCGATGCAGGTATAGTGCAGGAATATAAACAATGATTAGTCTTTAGGGTGGTTGTGTTCCATTTGATATCCTTCTCTTATCACAGCAACTCACAAATCTTGCTGCTGTGTTTGCACATTATTGTACTTCGCCCAGCAGATATGGGAGTTTTTTGTCATTGGTCATGTTTTCAAAATCTCCGTGTGTAATCTGTGGGAAGTATGTCTCTCTGATGTCTTGGTACAATGGACAGATGGTTAGGAAGTGTAGCTCGGTTTCCACTTCATTTTGTGTGCAGTGGGTGCATAGTCTGTCTTCTCTCGGGATACAGGTCTGCCTATGACGGCCTTTCTCGATCGCGAGACTGTGCTCACTGAGTCTGTATCTAGTTAAGATTTTTCTTTGTTTTGGGTCGGTCACGGTGCTCAGGTATTCTGCCACTGTGTATTCTCTGTTTAGGGCCAGATAGCATTCTAGCATTCTAGCACTCGAGTCAGACTCAAGTTTTTTCATATAAATATATACACGAGGGAAAACAGAGACTTCAGACTAGACTCGGACTCTTGGTCAAAGACTCGGGACTCGACTCGGACTCGCTGTCATAAGACTCGGAACTCGACTCGGACTCGCTGTCATAAGACTCGGGACTCGACTCGGACTCTGAGGACTCGCTGTCAGAAGACTCGGGACACGACTCGCTGTCAAAAGACTCCCGACTCCCGACTTGACTCGGTGTTAAATTCCTGTGCCTCAGGAATGTCGTACTTTCTGTTCTCTCAATTTGAGAGTATTGAGAGTTTGCGCCCACAGTGGTCAACAGACAGCAAATGTGCACAATCTTGTCGAGCCAAGTATAGGTCTCGCCTTCACATGGGAGGCAAAAGCATGCTGGAATGGTGTGATTTAACATGTTGAACTTGTTGTGCACAGTTTCAACAACCATCCGCACATTGCTCCTGAGGAGGTGAGCTATCCTCTGTGTCTGCCACACATCCATTTCATTCAGATCATGGCGTCGTCCATTTACGTCAATTTCTGCACACATCAGTCCTACGCTCAGCCTCTCTTTGGCGCCAAATCCACTATCGGCCAACACCATGTCTCCTTGCTGTAGGTTCTGGAGAAGACCACAGAGCACAGTCGCTGCCATGTCAGGGAGAGCACCCATGAACCCTGTGGAAACGGAAACGGGGGCTCCATATGGTGCAATGCCAATGACAAATTTCTGGGTGTGTGAATGTTTGTGATGGTCTGGGTGTGTGTGTGACATGTCTCTCGATGGTCTCTCGGTAGCAATTTCAAAGCAGTCGATAATAAGCACATAACGCTTTCCAAGCGCCTCCTCAAATTGGTGAGGCAAGTACTTGCATATGTCATCTCTATCTGGCCATTGCAAATACTGTCCAAGCTTTGAAAACAATACATCTATGGTGTTTTTGAATATGATGGCTGCATTTGTTGGGTCTATGCAGAACATGTGTGCAAGATGCCCATTTGGCCAATCCAACCTCAGTCGCATGAGAGTTAAAACGAACTGTTGAAACTTAGACAGCTTTTGGTCAGGCCGCAAGTATGGACGCATATTCGCCAGCAATATCATCAGCCGAACAAAGGATGGAAGCCCGGTGTAGTACTCAACTCTCTCATCGTTGTCTTCAAAGTACTGCTCATCAAATTGCTTTTGGGAGAGGTTTTTCTTCACCAACCTGTAATCCTCCAGCAAGCGGTTAATGTTATCACGCCAAAGGTTACAATAATTTAATTCCTTGTCCACCTCTGGTTCTGCTTCGCCCACCTGTGACACATCATCAGATTTACCACAGGTCGTTGACAGAGGCTGTGGTAGGACTTTATCCACCTCTGGTGTCTGTGGAGCTGGTGCTGCAGATGCAGTGCAGTTCACTGGCTGCAGTGTCGTCGTCGTCTGGTTAGGCCGCTCAGTGCTGCACAGCGATGCCTCTTCTCTTTGCCCCAGGAGTAACGTAGGTGTCCAGTCATTGTCCCAGTCAAGCATTTCATCAGCTGGTTTGCCTGAAAAGAACACAGATACATTAGTTGTGTAGCATCAAGGGTTGGATTGGGGCTAAGTCCCTGCGACATACTATCGTCATGTCCAGGGGGTGTACTTGTACGTCAAGCTGCCTCACTCTACAGAAACAGCAGATAGGCTCCTGCCGGATGGGCCTCATGGATCTGCAACTTAATTAGGCTTGCTTGCTTTATATGCTGTGTAACAACCAGACGGCAAGGACGCTCTGCTGGATATGAAGCCAATAAGATTTTCAGCACTTTATCAAAATTATCATTAATGTCAGTACCCCCCCGGCCCCCCCCACCCCTGTTGGCTGTAGAACAATTCCCACAACATTGATTACAATGGGGATTTGACCAGGCTTTTCTCTTTATTTGATTACATTACTAAACCAAATACTTAAGTGACTAGTTTAGAGTCTTCTTTCAATTACGTTGAAATGCGTTTTTGTAAATTAATGTTATGTATTAATGTTATGATGATGATAAAGTAGGGTATGTTTCTAGGGCTGTCTCTACTGAGTAAGACCCTTCAAGCCAATACCACTTAATTATTTCCGTCACTTTTCAGGACTGGAATTTCCAAGATGGTGGATTTGAATTTAGCTGAAAAAGTCCCTTCAAAGTGGGTCTGTAAAAACTATGGGTGACACGGTTCCATTCGTCCATATTTTTTATAGTCTATGGTAACCACATTATAATATAACTTGACTGCACTAGTCTAAACTAGACTAGTGCAGTGGTGTGGTTACCGAAGCTGGTGGTAACCATTTAGGTGCATGTGTTTTGAATAAAACTTACCAGTGAGAAAATGCTGTGAACAAACAAAATGTTTGGCAGTGCTGTTGAAGGTGATGTCTGGTTGTCCTATTGCCCACACCCAAGCCATGCGACGCCTCTTTGTAACCTCGGAAATCAGTTGTCCATGGTTTTGCCTCCAGGCTGGAATGCTGAAGAATTGCACTCCATTATTGAGGCGTTTACATTTCCGGTCGTGAGTATAGTTCTTGCATCCGATAACGCTGCACTGTATTCTCATTGTTTCTACAAACTGGAACTGGAAAACTGTTGATCAACTCAACTCTACCTCAACTGCAAGAAAAACTTAAATCTAGTCAAATCAAGCACATGCAAATACGGTACCTGACTAGCCTACTTCAGTTCAGGTATTGTCCAGAAGAGTGACACACTCCTTGCTAAATACTCTCATGGGGTGTATGTTGGCCCAATCAGAGTGGAGGGTGGGGCAGACGAATAAACAAATGTCCACTAACTTAATCAAGTGTAGGCTACATTAAACCTATCTCACGTACGTACGTACGTACATACGTTTCCAAATGTAAAAGACCAATATTATTATGAAGAAAACAAGATGGTAAGACAGCTAAACACAAATAGAATAAAGTTTACCTTCAGAAAAAGCGTTGTTTATAGCTTCTGAGGTAGGATTTTAGGTATTAACATGTAATGTCTATGGAGTGACGTCACGTCAACACCATTAGCTCAGAAAAGGGGTCCTATTAGACTACTTCAACTAGTCCATAAGAGAGAAGTTAAACTTTGAAAGAATTCTATATTATTTATCCCTCGTGGTATGTACATTATGCTATATTTGACATTTCACAACATACCACACCTTTAAACTCCACGATCTGTCCTACAGCACTGCTTCTCAACATCGGTATTAGGGACCATACATTCTGAGAGTGTACAAATGTATGGACCAGTAAGGGTGTTAGGATTTGACAGTGTATATTGGGGTTCCAGTATAGTTTATTTCATATCACTAATATTTCTATTGCCACAGAAGCTCATTTGATAGTTTGATAGTTTGCTCTGGGCCCAATGAGTGCACACATAGAACCAAAGTTGTGGAACCGTAATAATAATAATAATAATAATAATAATAATAATAATAATAATAATACATATGAACACTTTTCATTTATTTTAGTTTTAGCAATGTTTTCATCATTCCCTAATTCCATCGTAGGGTTTGTATTTTTGTCTTTCAAGCAGTGGAATACTTCCAAGGCTAAAGCACATTACATTACATTCATGCACTTTAAATTGACTCTAATAGCACAATAGGGTTTTATATTTCACTCTTTTATCTTTCTTATTCCTGATACTATAGTTGTGTACCCTCCAGCCCTGGCAGAGTAGTTCTGTAGTAGTTCCAACGGATTGTGTGGTTTTTCCCTAGTGGGACTGATCGAGGGTAGCTACTGGGACGTAAGTCGGGACTTGATCACTCCCGGCTGGGTCGCCTGAGTGAGGGGTATGATGTTGAGAGACCCGAAACCCTGTTGACCTCAGGATACATCACTGAGGATATGTCCCATGGTGCATCTATGTGATGTTTTTTAGTTATAGTTGTTGTGCAGGGATTTGTGCAAAATGCTTTTTAATGCTGGCTATAAACTTGAACCTTAAAGCAGAGTACACCATAAAATCTAATTAATAATTAATAATAATTATAATAATTTATATACATGCGTTTAGATGTCTCTGTGTATAACCTAGGGTAGTTGGTGACTTACAGACAGTAACAATGTGAATAATCTGGTGTGTGTTTGTGTGTGTGTGTGTGGGGGGGGGGGGGGGGACGACGTGAGTCAATGGCTAGGTTTCCCAAACAACACTTCTTACACCATTGTGTAAGATAAGAAGTGTTGTTTGTCACTGAATGACAAAGACTCATGCTTTGACTTTCAGATGTAGCCTGATTCAGTCAGAAAAGTAGTGCACAACAATGGTGGCCGATTAGCATTCAAGATGTGTCTAACTGCCGCATTGAGTTGTAAGGGAAAGCAGCAGATGGCAAAATAGTCACTTTACATTTCATAGCAAAGGATTTTCCATGTGGTCTCTGACTCAAAATAATTAGTAATAATTAGTAAATAAAACTTGCAACATTTCAGTGAACACTGTATGATGTTGTTTTACACATGTTATTTACTACCGGCTAGTGCATGAACAATTATAATGGTTAATGGGTAAACATAAATATGATAAATATAAAATGTGATTAGTACTTATTCACCACTGTTAATGATGATTTGTGTCATTCAACATTATTTGGAATCATCTTGTCTCTCTCTCCTTCAACAAAGGAGGCCTCTTTCTTTCTTTCTCTTCTTTTGAACATCATCATTCAAATATCACAATAAAACAGTAAATGGTCAAAATCACATAATATCACAAAATATAGAATAAAAAATGAATCAAATAATCTGAATGAACAAAAAAATGGTGTGTTCTAATTCTTCTAAAGGGAGCAAAATGCTGGACATGTCCTGCACCGGCTAAAACGGTTACATATTTACTTTTGAAAATAATAATATATTTACAGCTATTTTCATTATGATGCATCTCTGAACCCGTGCTATCTTAGGTCTATGTTTAGTATGTTATCAAAGTCAGCTAATTAACCTCTGAAATTAATCTTGATGCCCCCCCAGCCCTGTCAGTTGTTTGTTTTGTGAAGTAACAACACAACACTGACTACCTGAGTAAACCTGTATAGGTATAGGTAAAACTCTTTCTCGTTCTCTCTCCTAATTCACTCACAAAGTGAGATGACATCTTGATCGATTCCTATTCAGAAGAAGAATGCACATCACAGACACAACTACTTATTGTGATACTAAACCACTGGTTCTCAAAGTAGGCCTAGTCTGGTCTGTGTGACAGGGTGATATGGATTAACCTATAGCCAACCACGCCACCTGGGGAATTACGTCCCCCAGGAGATTGATTGATTGATTGATTGATTGAAATATTTATTAACAGTTTGTAGAATTTACAGTACATTTTAAGCACAAACTCAATACAAAGACTGTCAACTGTGAGTGGACGACCCAATTAAGCATTACACTTGTTTACAACAGGGTCCACATTGTTCAATTCATCAAAACATTTAAAGACATACAACCATTTAGAGACATACAAATAGACATTTCTATGTAGCTAAAGAACAGAACAGGAATTCATCATATGGGAAGCAAAAAAGGGAAAATATACAAGCACTGGGAAAATATACAATATACAGTGAGGGAAATGGGGTGGGGGGGTGGGGGGGGATTCAGATTTTACAGAGGCCAGTTTCGAATTGCAGCCATCCGTAGGTGCCCTTTGAGAGCGGTTTTGAAGGAGTCAAGGGATTCACATGTCTTAATGACTGTTGGTAGGGCGTTCCACATTTTGGTGGCATAGGAGCGAAAAGAATTTAGTCCCTTGTTTGTGCCGAATCTGGGTTGTACATGGTTTGTTGCACTCCCTCTGGTGTTGTGGGTGTGGACTTCGTTTACATTAAGGAAGTATTTAGACAGGTACATGGGTATCTTGGTGGTGTATCGAATCTTGTGGACCAGACCCATTGCAAGATGCTGTACTCTGTCGACGACCCTAAGCCATCCCAGCCTGTCAAAGTGGGCAGGGGTGAGGTGGGTTCGGGGGGTGAGGCCAAGTAGGAGCCTGACCAGTTTGTTTTGGGAGGTCTGGAGCCTTGTTTTAAGGGCCTTTGAGGTGCTGTGGTACCAAGAGGTGGATGCATAGTCAAAGAAACCTTGTACGAGGGCTCCTGTTAAGGTCTTCAAGGTGTTTTTGCTGACCAGTGAGGAGATCCTGTAAAGGAATCTTGTTCTTTGATTGACTTTTTTGATTACGTTGGTGGCCATTTTATCACCGGAAAGATTAGCCTCCAGGATGGAACCTAGGTAGGTAATTTGATCTTTTCGTGTGATATTGTCACCCACTCTAACCAAGAAGCCATCTGCCTTGCTGAGTTTACTATTTGATCCGAAGAGGATGGATTCAGTTTTTCCCAGGTGTAAGGATAGTTTGTTATCAGCGAGCCAGGTGCAGATTCTACCGAGTTCAGAGCTGAGGGTCTTTTCAACCTGCAGTTTGTTCCTGTCCGAGACCAGCAGTGCTGAGTCATCTGCGAACAGGAACAAGTTGCAGTCACAAGCTGAAGTCATGTCGTTAACATAAATTAGGAACAGTAAAGGCCCTAGTATGCTTCCTTGTGGGACACCACAGCTCACTGGGAGGGGAGGGGACAGTGTTCCGTTCACCTCCACCATCTGTTCTCTCCCCTCCAGGTAGGATTGCATCCAGCTCACTGATGTGCTATCAAAACCAATAGCTTTAAGCTTGTTAACCAGTATGGAGTGGTTCACGGTGTCAAAAGCCTTTTGGAGGTCCAGCATGACCATGCCGCAGTATTTTCCAGCATCCACCTCGTGTTTGATGTGATCGCTCAAATAGAGGAGGCATGTGTCAGTGGAGTGGGATGTTCTGAAGCCAGATTGGAACTCGTACAGCAATTTATTAGTGGCAAGATACTTTTCAACCTGTTCATAGACTATTTTTTCCATCACTTTCGAGATGGAGCTTAGAATAGAAATAGGGCGGTAGTTGCCGGGTTCTAATTTACTCCCTTTTTTGTACAAGGGGGTTACTTTGGCCAGTTTAAAATCTTGGGGGACCTGTCCCTGTTTGATGGAGAGGTTAACTATGTGGGTGATGACTGGAGCTATGGAAAAGGCTGAGTCTCTGAGAAATTTGGAGGGAATATTGTCATGGCCAGTGGCCTTGTGGGGTTGGAGGGCACTCAGTTTTTTAAGTACCTCCTCGGTTGTTACCATTGCCATTTTAAAATCATCTTTACAAACACCAAGGTTTTTGTAGAAGGCTTTGATGTGCTCTACACCAAAACGCCCAGAGTGGGAGGGCAGTTTGCTAACCAGCTTTGTTATATTTATTAAGATATAACGCTGAACACCCGGAGCACTTAATGACTCCCCAAAACAGATTTGTTATACAAAAGGCAGGCAGAAACGTGTTTACCAAAAATATGAAAAAGGTTTAATTGGCAATTATTTAGTTAAAACATTTCATCAATGATCATCAAGACAATTCAGATTCAACAATAAGAATAGATGCATATATGAAGGGGAATAAAAGGGGGTTAATACCACCATGAATATACAACCAGTAGAATGCATGTAGGCTACACAGGCCAGTAGGTCTACTGTCCAATGGAATATATTAAAATAGTATTCTCTTCAGATTGCCAGGGGCCAGTCTAAGGGCCTATATACACACGGTGAAGGTTAACTAACAGGACTAAGAATTAAACCAATACTGGTTCACAATAACCCCAGGCTAAGGCGACAATCGACCAAACTGTGGAAACAATAAACCATATATAGGGGACATGGGGAGAGCAACGGACTTGAACTCATGCTTCCTTCATGCCCGAGTTTCCAAGTTGCTCCTTTACACCTGACAGGGGGGAGTTTCCCTGGTTGGATGTAGCACGTGGAAGGAACACGTTATTCCAACCAGTTCCTTTCCCCTCCATCAGGCGCCCCGGCTGGCCAGGGGGAGGCAGTTTAGAGACCAGGATTACTGCATGTTTTTTGTGAGGGTACCTACCCTAGGGGACACGGTGAGAACATGCAAACTCCACACAGAAAGGCCCTTTCGCCAACCCCGCCTCGGGTATGGGCACTGATGATGCGGAGGAGACACGCCACCAGCACCCACAGCGTCCCGAGCGGGAATCGAACACAGGACCTTCTAGCTGTGAGGCAACAGCACTACAGACTGTGCCACTGTGCCCCGTAGGTGGCCGTGTTAAACTATCCTTTAAATGTAAAAGTTCACTGAGGCAAGAACAGAGGTGCACAGTGAGGTAACAGGTACGCTCGCCCCTTTTCCAACCCGCGAAAAGTGAAGACGGCTCGCCCCAAAGGTGTGGATAGCTCAGTGAGACCTGTGACACGCACCGTCGTAATGCCCAGAGCGGTAGACCAGGTAAGAAGAGAACTGACAACAACAAGATTCCATGTTTATATGCCTGTGGCGTCAAAGACACCAAATGAACATGTACTAGTCTGTGGAGGATCGGGCTGTCAACATACCTGGGTGGTCGTGGTGAAGTTTCACCGCACGCTGACACCGGGCTCCAAAAGGAGTGAGTAGGTCGAGTCAGTATAGCCCCGAGGCTAAAGAGTCAAGAGTCGGTCAAGTTCAAGAACAACAAACAATAAATGCAGATGATCGTTTAAAACAGCAAGAGCAGGAACGTACCTGCACCTGCTGTGCACATCAACACGCTATCACCCGATGGGGCAGCTTAGTTTAGAATTCCCACTTCAGTGGAATAACTCCTGTGAAGAGTGTGGTGTGGCGTGGCGTGCCACCAGTGATGCCAGCCTGCCGCTGCCGCCACTGAAACCTGCCGCCGAAGCAGCGACAGGACATGCAGCTACTACAACGGCTCTTTTAAGAGCCAATAAATATTCCTCTAAAAGTGTCAGCAGCAGTAACCAGCAGCCAGCCGCCTGTGATGACTCTGAAGACAGTCAAGACACTGTCCTACACCGCCCTCCCCTGGCTAAACCAAGCAGCAGCAGTGGTTGTATCGGTGCTGTGAAACCTTCACACAGACGAAACTATCAGGCTTCCTGGAAAGAGACTTTCCCATGGGTGATGTACAATTCTATTAAAGACAAAGTGTTTTGTACCCTTTGCTCTCGAGCTGAACAAATGGGCGCTCCACTCCCATGCACCTCTGCACGTGATCAACAGACATTGAGAGCGTTTACAAATTACACGTGAAGGATATTCCAACTGGAAAAAAGCTATAGAAGCTTCGGACTCCACGAGAAATGTGATTTATGCACAGAGGAACGGGCCCCCTTGAGGATTATGTAAACAATTCGTCCCTGGGTGCAGGTGTGAATGCAATCCGCATTAAATAAAGGAAATGAAGCAAACAATGTGGTGGGTGAGGAGCTGAACACAGTTAACGGAGAAGCCATATTTTACGCAGCGCAAAGATGGCCCTGATCGAAATGAGGGAGTACATTAATCAATTGCTTAAGGAAACACATAAAAGCACTGCAGTGTATTATAGCCTACAGAATATTCTGTCTGTCTGTCTGTGCGTGCTGTAAACATGGAGTGCTGTCACTGTGTGGGGACTGGGGAGTAGGGACTTCTCGATAAACTTGTAAACATTTTGCGCTGCTGTCTGTTATATCAGTGCGCTCAGCGCTGTGCCTCCATGCCCAAAAGAACAGTGCATGGCTGCGTGTGTATAGTGAGAGAGAGGGGGGGGTCCCGTCCCAGACAGCACGACACATGCACGTTATGAGTATAATTTTATCACTATAGATTTCACTGTGTAGGCTAGTTTATGAATGGAACACATTGATAAAGGTCCCCCCTGCTGCGTTTCCAATTGCTGCAGATGACAGTGTGAATTAAGGCAAACCGCAGCAAATTAAATATGCAAGAATCCCAACTTCTCCGCCCATTCGCATCGAGTCTACCGATTAGGTGAGAATGTGACCTAGAGACATGCTACATTAGCACATGGCACCTTAGTGCCTCTTGGAAAAATCCAGTGGTTGCCCGTCTGGTGTATGTGGTATTGGACAGAGGCGCAACACGGACCGAACGCTAGGGGGGGACAAATAGCGGCGCCGCGAAGCGGCGCCGCCGAAAAATCCGTCCCCCCCGTCCCCCCCACCACCCTAGGGGAGGGGGGGATGGGGGGGTCTAACCACAAAAACGTGGGGTTATGGTTAGGGTTTGGGGTCGGACTGAGAGGTTGTTCCAGTGACTCAATGTACATACAAAACTGCGTTTTGGCACAGTTATTATTATTATTATGAAATACCTGGCTGTGATTCCTCCTCCTCCCCATTTGTCTCAGAACGTAAAAGTTTAACCACATTATCAGCAGCGCCTCGAACAGGTCAAAACTCACTGACCATCTGATCTGTAAGTTAGCCTATCCTATATAAAATGTACAACACCTGGGAAGTTTTCAGGAGAGGATGTTTTAACATCAACATATATAGTTAGTGTTAAACCCATGCAACTCGAGAGGAAAGAAAAACCTGCAGCGCCTTACCTGCATGTTGACAGTTTTGCTTAATAGCGGCGTGACCGGCGTCGATCTCCTCCTTTCCCCAAATCCCCCAAAATAATAATATAATTCCCAAAGTGGGGTCCGGGGACCCCCAGAGGTACAACTACATGATAGTTTGTGGCATGTCATGTGGACGCTCTCAGTTTTTTAAATTAGTCCCATCCCATCCCACCGCTAGACATGGCATTACAATAGGGTCCGTCCGAGCTGTATAAAACTATAAATCTTCTCTTATGGGGGTCCTTCTCTTCTCTTCAAATGGGGGGGGTCCGCAGGCTAATACGTGTCCATTTGGGGGTCCTTGACATGAAAAGGATAAAGTAAATCCATTCATCTACTGATAGCCAATACACCAAAAGTGATGCATGACACCAAAAGCGGTGACCTATTGAATCCTGTTCCTGTATTATTAGAATCATTACAGAGTGCAAAGCACATTGGGTCACTGATGGCGGTGTAACAACTCCCAAACTTCCGAAAACACAGAACAGGCCAAACCATTTTGGGATTTAAACAGGGGTGGATCAAATATATGCTTCAAAATATATCGCGTTTATAAACGCAGGATTTCAAAAGTATTACTCCTAAGATAACTTTGGAGCCAGGGGGGATACAGGGGGGGACCCCCCCAGCCAGGGGGGACCCCCTAACTCATCTGGGGGGGACCAATGTGACGCTGGCAGGGGACTCGTCCCCTGCGTCCCTGTGGCTATTGCGCCTATGGTATTGGACCAGTGTTTTTACAGTGTACATTGGGGTTCCAGTACATCATTCACTGTATATGTTTCTTACTATAAAAGTGTCTATTTGTACGTCTCTAAATGTTTTGTTGAATTGAACAAATGTGGACCCTGTTGTAAACAAGTGTAATGCTTAATTGGGTTGTCCACTCACAGTTAAGTCTTTGTATTGAGTTTGTGCTTGAAATGTAGGCTACTGTAATTCTGCAAACTGTTAATACATATTTCAATCAATTAAGCAATAGTCCACAGATCCTCGATTTGTTTGTTTGGCCCCACTGTACAGTTCGAATTTGAATGTTTACAGTTTTATTGTGATCTTTTAATGATGACGTTCAAAAGAAAGAAAGAAAGAAAGAAAGAAAGAAAGAAAGAAAGAAAGAAAAGAAAGAAAGAAAAGAAAGAAAGAAAGAAAGAAAGAAAGAAAGAAAGAAAGAAAGAAAGAAAGAAAGAAAGAAAGAAAGAAAGAAAGAAAGAAAGAAAGGAGATAGGAGGAATGTTATTGGGTGATCGATGTGTCAATCAACTTGAGCCAACCTACTGAAAAGACGAGGGGGCGGGACTAAAAGGAGAAAGGTCAAACAAAGCCCCAAAGGAGGAAGTGGAAGAAGAGAGACGTTCGTTTCGGGCAGGTTTCGGCTGATAACAAGTGGACATACGGCGACAGTAAGTGTTTAATTAAATAAATTGGGTAAATCTGTAAAATCCCGTTGCATCTCAGTTAAGAACATCAGTGTGAGTTCGTATCTGTTTAGCCCATGTAAGGAAATATGATGGAGTTGTGTGTTTCAGTCAGACTCAGTCAGACAGGTGGCTAGTAGCTAACTAATGCTAACGCTAAAAAGAAAAACAAGTTATGACTGTATGAGAGTTGATTAAACAAACAAATGTGTTGTAAAAGGATAGAACGTTCATTGGTGTGGTGTGTCTGACTGTGGACTGTAAGTTCTCCTTTTGGATACAGGTAGTTAATTAACTTAATAGTAGCTCTGGTCCATAGCTCTAATGCGGAAATGGAGCAGAGCTAGGTAGTGTGCTTTAGTTTCAGGCACGTTGATGGCTGGTGCACTACACAGGGATACAGGAAGTGGTTGAGCACCAGGGACATTTAGCCACCTCGATGTAGAATTGTTGGTTGAAGAAATGGTCTTAAGTAATGTAAAGTTTACATGAGGTGTGGAGGAACATGCCATAATTCTCAGACTTCGTTTTATAACTTCTTGTTTATGCCCCCAAATATCTGGATATACAAAAACAGTAGACCTTAATTGTTGAATGTTTAAGCATGCTAATAATCATGTATACTTTACTTTACTTAAAAATATTACATTGCCTAACGTGGGGCAAAGTCGTCTTGTTATTGTGGTTTTTATTTTATCATGGTCAGAAGGACTTTGAGGCAGGGTCAGTTATAGCCCTAGAACGGCTCTTGTTGTTACATACAGTATGTACAGTATTTCACATACAGAGCCATAGAACACGCTCCTTGATTTGTGGTAGAACGTTAACATGTGCGGCATAAATGTGATAAATGCTCCGTTTGTACTCGCCCATTAAATTATTCCAAAGACGTGGAGTGAAAAATGGTCCTCTAGTTTTATATCCATGTGAAAGTTCTGGCACAAAACGCGTATTTAGTGAATTATCTCCACTTTTTCAAGAGATGCACACGGACGCCTTTCTCTCCGGCGAGGGGGGGCACGTAAATATCGATGAACCGATTTTAGATACTTCCTGTCGTTTACCAAAGACGTCATCACAAATTGACCGGAGAAACACAAAAGTTTGCGGTCACACAATTGGCAGGTGTTGTGATTAATTACCCAGCACCTATCGCAAAGCACCTGCCAATTGTATTCACTAAATACGCGTTTTGTGCCAGAACTTTCACATGGATATAAAACTAGAGGACCATTTTTCACTCCACGTCTTTGGAATAATTTAATGGGTGAGTACAAACGGAGCATTTATCACATTTATGCCGCACATGTTAACGTTCTACCACAAATCAAGGAGCGTGTTCTATGGCTCTGTATGTGAAATACTGTACATACTGTATGTAACAACAAGAGCCGTTCTAGGGCTAGGTCAGTTATATAGCCCGGATCTCCGCTTTGTTCTATAGATGTGTTATCCCGATTATCCCAGGAGCACCTTAACATTCTTTTTTATACCTTCACACCTCCTGAGCACCTGGTTGCTTCCTTACCTCTGCAGGGTCAGATATATGTTGAACCAAGTTCTATACAGTAGTACAACATTCAACCTGCCACGTATACATTACACATCCTGACATTGCATTTTGTTGCCATTGTAACATTTGATCTTTATTGTGGAATAATGACGTTCCAGACAGACCACTTTGTTGACAGTTTATTCTTTATAAACCACCCAAAAACAAAACATTTTTTAAGGTAAAACACACCAAAGCAACTCATTGAGTTGCAAGGAGTTGCATTGGTGTGGTTTACCTTAAAATAATCGGGGACTAGACTATTTGACATTCAATGTTATTTTTCCTCAAATTAGTTCTTGAAAAATGGAGGTCGTCTTATAATCAGAGTTATATATGGCCATGTCTCATGTTAGACTGGCACTCCTTTAACATAGACACCAGTGTTACTCAATGAGGTGCCGCCCACTAACCGATAAGAAATGCCCTTACTGAAGGAGCAAGCTCTGTTACACCATCACCAATTCACTTATTTCTATGCTAAACGGTGCTAAAATCCTTGATAATGAGTACACGTGGTGGCCTACACTTGAAATGAAGAAAGATTACTGTGGTAAACTATACTGGAATCCCAAAGTACACTGTGAAGTCATCAGACCCTTACAGGTTTGTTTGGTTCCATTTGTACACTCTCAGAGTGTACTAGCCCTGTTTGGAAGTTGGAACCTCACTCTACGCTCTTAACTCCTAGAAGAGGTTCCGTGTCAGGATATCCCTGCATCGGTAGAACGGGGGTTGAGCTGTCCAAAAACAGTGGTGAAAACTCTTCCCAGTATTGTTTCCAAAAAGTTAAGATATTTCTGGCTAGCTACAGACGATAAACTAAAAAAAGCATGTAAATGTTTTTTTGTGGACTTTTTTTGTGGACTAGTCGAAGTTGTCAAATATTTAATTTTGACATGTTTTGTTTTTTTCTTGCAGTTGGGGATCAACAGTTGCCGTCGCCATCAATAGACTCTGCAGACTCGACAATGATAACACGGTGCTGTGTTGTTAATTGTAACAACTGTTCTCACGATCTGAAAGGCAAACGGCTCGATAATGGAGTGTTATTCGCCAGCATTCCAGACTGGAGGCAAGACAATGGAGAATACATATCCAAGTTAACAAAGCGGCGTCGCGTGGCTTGGGTGAAAGCGATAAAACAACCAGATATCACCTTAAACAGCACTGCCAAACATTTTGTTTGTTCAAAGCATTTTCTCATGGGTAAGTTATATTCAAAACACAGTGATTCCTGCTTATTTGTATGCCTACCGTATCAGTTCAATTAGATTAATATTGTAGTCAATCGATAAAAGCAGCCGTGTTTCTGTACACGCATTAGTAAACTGAAGCATATTTAGCCAAAATATGTTCCCAGAACCACCAGAGTTTCTTAACCCAGCTCTCGGTTTTATCTTTGGCCACTCTTTAACTCCTAAGAGGGTACAAATGGACCTGTGGTCCAAATGTTGTACTCTTGCTCTTGGAGTTACAAATCCTCCTTTAAGCCACCCGGCACCTGCTCATATTGAACTTCATTTCATTCTAGCTACATTAGTTTTGTTTATGAATATCTAAATCAGTTCTGTGTGCCTCTGCAAGGACTTGTGTGTGTGTGTGTGTGTGTGTGTGTGTGTGTGTGTGTGTGTGTGTTGGAGCTGTATGTGTGTATGAGGAGTAGGGCTGGGTATCGTTAGGATTTTTGTGAGTCCAGTACCGGTTCGTCTTATCGATTCCGGTTCTTAACGGTTCCCTATTTCGGTTCCAAAATGGTATAAAATAACTTAAATAAGAGGTCAAATGTTTATTTAACAAAATAGCTCAATGTCAATTTAAGACATGTATAATGAATAGTGTAACATCCTCTCCTATAGTGATTATTTTAAATATAATATATCTATTCTGCATTTACCCAGGGCAGTGTTGCAGGCTACTTCTCTTACTACTAACTACTGACAATAATAAGTAAAAGCATGTCGGAGATTTGAGAGCAACACACATACTCACACACGCACAAATTAGCATCGCTAATGAGGGGGGGATTTGAGAACGGGTTTGCCGTTGTGCGAATGGAGGGATAATTGAAAACAAAGGCGGCTTGCATGCTGTGGTTTGCATACACATGGGCTGCCAGAGTAGGCTATCATTTGTTGTTTTTCTTGTTTGTTCGCCACCTCTCTTCGAAGTTAGACTGCAAGCTCTAAACTGACTGGGCCTCGCCCTCTGGACCCTACGCCGTGATATCTCTCTCACACACACACACGGGCGCGCATTCGAGGTGGGTTAATGTTTATTCAATGCAGTGCACATGCATGATCATGCGGTGAGGCATCTCAGGCAGCAGGGTGCAATATTCCTGTCCGCTCTCTTGAAAGTTTCCTCCCATACACTTTTCAACAACATTTGAAAATTACGTTTAAGAAACTTTAATAATTATGTTGCTTCAATGCTTCTTTGCACCGTGCTTTTCTCTGTCTCCTCCATGCAGAGAGATAGCTCTGCCTCTGCAAGCCACAAGCCTGCAACGCGTCGCTGATGCAACGCAGTGTAGGCTTGTAGATCAGCTCTGTTCCCTGCGCGAAATTGAATTATTGTAATGGGTACCCCGTACCCAAGCACGTTCGGTTCGGTACATACTTGGTCCAGACGTTCGGGACCCAATGAGGAGTCAAGTGGTCATCTTAGTCATCAACTGACAATCTGGTCAAGACAACGCAACCCCCCTTTTTTCCATTTCTTGATTTAAAAAATGTATTTTTTTCCTTTGCCAACGACCCATTTTTGGGTCATGACCCATAGTTTGAGAACTGTTCTTCTAGCCTGTGAATGCTGAAAGTTATTGGATAGCGGAGGCTCCTTGGAACAAATAGCAGGTTTACAGCTACAACAACACAAACTAATAAACACATCTCCGTGTCTCTTTTCAGGCAAACCATCCGATGAAACGCTTGAACGTGACATTGACTGGATACCTAGAGTACGCATGGGGCACACGCCAGAGACATCGATTTGTCCTCCGCCTAGTCAGAAGACAAAGAAACTGCAGCCAGTGAACTGCACTGCGTCTGCAGCGCCAGCTCCACAGACACCAGAGGTGGATAAAGTCCTACCACAGCCTCCGTCGACGACCTGTGGTAAATCTGATGATGCGACCTGTGGTAAATCTGATGATGCGTCACAGCCGGTGGGCGAAGCAGAACCAGAGGTGGACGACACTGAGGATGTGTCGGAATTCAATACTTGTAACCTCCAGCGCGACGACATTAGCCGCTTGCTGGAGGATTACAGGGCAGCGAAGAAAAACCTCTCCCAAAAGCAATTTGACGAGCAGTACTTTAAAGACAACGATGCGAGAGTTAAGTACTACACTGGGCTTCCATCCTTTCCTATGCTCAATGCTGTGCTGTCGGTAGTTGCACATTTCTTAGAGAATGACCGAAAGCTGTCCAAGTTCCAAAAGCTTGTCTTAACTCTCATGCGACTGAGGCTGGATTGGCCAACCGTGCACCTTGCACACATGTTCCGCATAGACCCGAAAACTGCGGCCAACATATTCAAAGAAACAATAGATATATTGTTTTTTTCAGAGCTTAGAGATTGTGTGTTTTGGCCAGACAGAGACGCCATTTTCCAGACCATGCCTCACGAATTTGAGGAGGCGCTTGGAAAGCAGCGCTATGCGATCATCGTTGACTGCTTTGAAATTGCTACAGAGATACGGTTCAAACACGCGCACTCCCAGAAATTTCTCATTGCCATTGCACCGTTTGGAGTCATCTCTTACGTTTCCAAAGGCTGCGGAGGTGTCGTCGACGACATGACATTGACCTCAATCAGTGGTCTTCTCCAAAGACTACAGGTAGGAGACTTGGTGATGGCGGCTCGTGGATTTCAAATCAATAATGGCGTAGGACTGATGTGTGCAGAAGTGACGGGCCCCGACAGGAAGGGAGAACCTTCTCTGAACATTGTGGAGCCGACGGAGAAGATGGCACAGCTCAGGATCCCCGTGCAGAGGCTTGTGGAAAATGTACGGAACAAGTTCACCATGCTAAGTCACAAAATACCAGCGTGCTATTGCCTCGACTGTGAAGACGAGGGCTGCACATGGCTCGACAAGATTGTGCGCGTTTGCTGTATCTTGACCCAAATGTGGACTTGTCATAATAGTCTACTTTCTACAATCAAATCGATCAAAGAAGATAAAAGTATTACATTTTAATAGATCTATATTGTGACTACCCTACTGTGTTTACCCTTGTTTGCTCTTTAGTATTTTAATATTAAATTATGTATTTCCCTTTCCCTTGATTCTACTGTATACTACAGTACTTTTTTCTATTTTGTAACATTAACTGCGGGATAATAAAGGTATCCATCTATCTTCAGTAACAGGAGTCTCCATGTCTCTCCAGCTTTTATTAAACAGAAAATGCATTTTCAGGTTGGCGTACCAATTTTATACAATCAGGATAGAGAATTCAACTCAGTCAGGATACAGATTAAACATACAAGTGTAAGTGATGACACAAAGAAATGAGCAGACCAAATTTGTTCTGGAACACTATAAAAGCTGATAAATGGCTACTCTCCTGATTGACACACATAATTTCTCTTTTGGGTGTTGAGCTAAACTTTTAGGAACCACTGCTCTATCTCACTTTCATAGTATCCTTGGGAGTATATGCATTTAAACTCGGATCAGAGTGGAACAGGATGACTCGTTGCTATTAAATGCCATGATGTCATATTCGTTCACAGAGTAGATTGTGTGCACATCTCAATGCCTATATTCAGGCCAGGTGCTGGATGTCAGGCATCAAGGCAAACATCAAGGAAGAGGAAAAACATCCGTGCACCAGTTTGTAGAGCGCCGAGACTTACTTTATTTTAACCCATTTTGGGGCGGGAACCCCTTTTGGTGTTTTAAACATTGTTATAATTTTGCTCTTGAAAAATAACAGATCTACAAGCTCATAGTGCGCCACCGAGTGTCGCGCTACGAGCTTGTAGATCTGCTATTTTTGAAAAACCCGGTGAAAATGTGGCGCAAATTTGGAAACCGGTAGAAACAGGTATTTCAGAAAACTTTTTTTTTATTTTGACGCCGGGCCTAAATGGGTTAAGGCAACACATTGCAACGTTTGACCGACTAGGTCTTCATCAGGCAAATATTACAATGACAGAAAAAAGAGCAAATATATACAAAAATCTTTGATTACAGAAACCTAGACAAATCCCAGGGCTAGAACCTGTCAGTCCACCCATCAGAGGAGAATTTACCTGAGCACTTTCAATCAATAGAACAATCAAGTTCATGAGAGTAAAAACATTAAAAGTCATGATTGATAATGATTAAAAGCACCTACAAGTTAATAGGACATCCAACATGACAAAATGTGTACAGGCCGCCGCCTATCCATGATGCGGTTTCTGTTAGTGTGCCTTTGGTGAGCTTTGAACCAGGGATGTTCTGCAGGTAACTCTCTGAGCTCTACAAACTGGTGTGCGGATGTCCATAGGCCTAATATTGCCTATACTATAATTGTGTTATTTAACCCCTCTGGCATCTCACATTTTGTTTTAAAATGCACATTTTGGTCATGGGTGCTATAGCCACATTTGGTAGGCCTCTGCTGTAGCCTAGGCCAGAGATATTTCTCATGTTATTTTAACAGGCTTAAAAACATCTTGCAGGAAAAGAGAGCTTTACAACAGAAAGCCAACTATTAGGGCATTTGCACATTTGATGCTTGCCAGTCACAATGTGGGACAGGGTCTCAGTTTGTGGGACACCTGAAAAGTCTTGGAAATGAGCGACTGTCCCACGCAAAGGGGGACATCTGGTCCGAACCCCACATTGAGAACCATAGACTATGGTTCTCAATGTGGGGTTTGGACACCCAGGAGTCCCTGAGGAAGCTCCAGGGGTTCCTACTTCCTAGCTAAATGATTGATAGTTCAACCATTCACTGTGTAAATAATACTAGAGATTATACGAGAATAATAATAATGCAACAACACACGGATGGAGATGGACAGACCGGGTGCAAAACAGTCTTGTCAAGCCTTTGGCCTGGCGGAGACAAAAATGTGTGAGCAACTATGTATCTGAATATTAAGGAGTCCCAGGGAACGGGTGCCTGGCGGTCTTGTGAATATGCATGCATGATTAATTTCCTGAGCAAATGTCAGCGCTTGGGATCAGAATGCAAATTGGCCTCTGTTTATTCTGAAGATGAGGATAGCACATGTTCCACATTTAACGTGTCTGTGCCCTTGCAAGGGGTTGATGTATGCATAATACATGTGTGAATATTATCCTTCGGTACATACAAAATCCAAAGGCTAGGATAGCTGTCTTCGCCCCTTATCAAAGCATTGGTAGGCCATGTGTTATAAAACAAACAAGCCCCAAATGGCTGTGATATAAGAAGAGCTACAGCATGAGGTGTTGTGTAGGACAGTTGTGTAGGCCAGGTCATCAGGTCATCTAATTATTTCTACATTTAAGTAAATGTAGAAATACATTTACTACTAGGCTTACTAGTCAGCAGGATACATTCATGACATCGGTGGTGTTGTAGTGACACCTAAGGCTATCATGAGGTAGTGCAGCCAGTCTGTTTTCTGTAACAGAACCTCCACAAACATGGAGTTTTCGATGTTAAAACTATGCCGTTAAACGAGCCCTGTAGCTTGTGAAAAACAATGCCTATAATGTGTTTTTTTCACTATAGGTAAACTTTATTTTTAAATTTGAGTTTCAACATTTCACTCGATCGGGCCAAACACATTCTGTTACTCACTTCAAGGGAAAGGTAGGCCTATGCTCAGTTCAAACAAAGGACCGTCTTGACTGAGGTAGTGTATTGAGATGAAACTGCAGGCCCGGCCCTTCCTACAGGCCGGCGATGCAGCCGGCCTTTTTTGTTTTGTTTTACTCTGTCCCAACTCTGTCTGCCCAGTGTCCCCCCAGTGCCTCCCCAGTACCTCCCCAATGTCTGCCCATGCAGGGCCTCCCTAGTGACTCCACAGTGCCCAGTGTCCTCCCAGTGCCTCCACGGTCATATCTAACTTTGTATACACCAATAGTCTATCTATCGAAGTGAAAGGCATAGCTTACTCGATAAAACATCTTGATCCAAGGTTGGAGGAACAAACAAACATAATGTTCCAAATACCGGTAGATACTGTATGTTGTCCTAAAGTTTAAACCTTAAGAAAGTAAAGCCACACTGGGCTTTTGAGTTGTATCCTTAATCAAAGCACGCTATACATTCACGTGTGTAGTGTGTTAAACTAAACCCTGGATGCAGATGTTTTGTTTGTAGTAGTAGGCATATAGGCTACAGCTCGTAAATCTCCATAAATGAACACAATAACGAAGTGTTTCATCCTAAAGCCACGGATAGCCGTCCACACGGGTTGGTTGTGTTCTGTTACGTCTGTTTACGTGCTTTAAATAGATGTAGTAGTATTAATGTCCTGGAAATTCATGCTTTAATTAGATGTATTATTCATGTCCTAGAATTATTGTTTTAAAGTAAACTGTAACGGACCCCGGAATGAAATGGATGAATGGATTTTATTTTGAAAGGCAAACAGGAAGCTTGCTCACTCACCAGAGTCATACTGACTGATAAAGACAGCCCAGCATCAGTCAGAGAGAAAATGTTTGTTCCTCATGTGCTCCAAACCATGATCATTGAAAGCTAAGCCTAACCTCACCAACAGGATGAAATGGAACACCAAACAGATCAAGTGAGTGCAGACAAATGAAATAACAAATGAAATGGAAATGGAACTTCCAGATCTTAATTATTGATTTATTTGTTTTAGTGACTTTCCTGGAGAATGACATGGTCGAGTGACATCATGATATTGGGACACCTGGTAACAAGTTAGCACCTAGCTGGAGAGGGAACAAGGTGAATGTCCATTTTTTATGGTTATTGGTTTGTGTCATACTATTGTGGGATTTTGTTTAGTTGGTATTTTGCTCATGTGGTATTATGGTTTGATATGTACCTTTTATTGGTTTGTTTATATGGTTTGATATGTACCTTTTTATTGGTTATTTGTAAACTTATTTGTTTATATATATTATTGGATGTGTCTGCCTGTGTTGATTATATGTTTGTCTTGTTTTTAGTTTTCACGTTGATCTATTAAAGAAACTTCACATCATCAGTCGGCCTTCAACCTCTTTATCCAGCCTGGTTCGCTACATAAACAACATTTATTATATTTTTTTGCAGGGGTCCAGTTAACGCACAAAAACAGGAACTTTAAACCAGGAAAGCATTTTTGATTAGGTTTTAGAACAGTGGTTAGATTATTTTTAGTTCATACAATTATTGTAATTATTTTCATTTAAACAAAAATAAATACACGCTGTAGGGGGTGGACCGGATGTGACGTGAGCATTAGGTACAAATGGCTCAGGTGTGAGTGCAGCTGGTTTGGTTTGACACTTCAACATAAATCGAAATGTTTTTCTTGTGTTTTGCAGCTTTATGTTGAACACAAGTAAGCCACTTGTAAGTAAGTACATTTTATTTATATAGCACAGTGACAGAATGACTCCACACCATGGTAAATAATAGTGTTTTAATTAGAATTACAACATTCTGTTTGTTTTTAACACAAATACTTAAAGGATTAGTTTTAAGACAACTGAAATACAACCATGACAATTATTTGTGTCTTAGTTCCGTGTTTAAAGGGATAGTTCATATTTTTTTTAAGTTAAGCTGTATGAAATACTTACCATTAATATAGTGGTTGCAACTGTATTAATTGAATGAATCTTGGTTTACATAGAATGTCAGTCAATTGGGCTTGTTTTGAGAAGGGGCTTAGGGGTGGCTGACGGATAGCCGTCCACACGGGTTGGTTGTGTTCTGTTACGTCTGTTTACGTGCTTTAAATAGATGTAGATGTAGTAGTAGTATTAATGTCCTGGAAATTCATGCTTTAAATAGATGTATTATTAATGTCCTAGAAGCCTCCACCAGAGGGGGGTAAAGCCGTCCCTGGAGCCGTCACTGGTGCACATATACATAGCCAGCAACCTCCCTTTACTAGCTAGAGAGAATCTTTCAAACTTATTTCCCATTCAACATCTTGACAAACATCTGACAGAACACCAGAAAGCCCACTTTCAGCTAATAGTGAACCTACTGTATATAACAAAATCATCAAGAGACACACAGCAGGAAAATGCAAGATGCTCAAGATAGATATCCTGACAGGGTTAATATGCAACCACCTGAAAATAAATATGCCATCGTTTCACTAATGCAGATCGTAGAAAGCAGATTTGACTTTATTTTGTATACAATCTCAAAATATATATTTTATGGGATTTTTGGCATGAAGGGCTTAATATGCATTAATTGTCTACACCAGGCCGAAGGCATGGGGGGAGAGTATGTTTAGCACTCCGTCCGTGTGTGTGTCCGTCCGTCCGTTATCAGCTAATCTCTGGCCTGTTATAGCGCCACCATGAGGCCCTCCCTGGTGGAGACTTGTGCCAATGGGCACTTTATCTAGTTCTGTGTGCCTGCCATGCAATGGCAGAAACACAGGTTGAAATCCGAAACACATACTTAATCGTAATCAAGACACAAAACTTTGACCTATGGCCGGCCGCACGGTTTACCAAAGCCCCACAATATATACATCGAAAAGTGCGGCTCGGCTGAGAATGGTGTGCTTGTGCTTTTCTTTCCGTTTCGGGTTACCGTGCCGACGTAATTCGCAATAAACTACGTGAAAAATGCCCCATTCAAAGTCAATGGGGAAACGTTTGGAAAAGCAGAAAACGACACGTTACTTTAGAGCCACATTACTCTGGCATACTCTTATGTAGAAACATGATTCGAATACGTTGCACGGTTTGCCCGCTATCGCAGTTCAAATTGTGTGTGGTCTGAGCAAAAATCTCTACTCAGAGTGTCGCATGCCCAGAGAGAGACCGGGTCAGAGTGAGAAGCCACTGTGAAGACTATACCGAAAGTCTCCGAACAAATCGTCCTCACTGCCAAAATTTTCACTTTACACGCATGGGTTTCGGTAATTTTGTAGCCACACTCGTCGTCTTTCACCCAATGTCACAACCACAGCCCAGATACATACGGTACGTGAACTACAGCCCTGAAAGCGACAGGTGTACCATCATAATGTGTCATAAAACTATTTTTTTCATCACAGACACAATTCTTAACTCGCTCTTATAACCACGTTCTTTATCGTACCAATACCACGATCGCACACAGCGTACCTAAATGCATGGCAGGCACCCAGAATTATCAGTATTAAGTTTGACACCACATTTTGATGTAGTTTTAGTCAGTCTTTTGAATAAAAGATCTACAAGCTCAAAACACGTCTCGGGCAACATTGTGAGCTTGTAGAGTGGCTATTTTGGGTGTTTTGTTTTTGTATTTTGGGTCATTTCAATGTAGATGCCTAAATATTACATTGTATTTGTCATTACATATTGCATAGGATATAGCTATGCCAACTAACTAATCACTGGTTGTGAAAAAATATTCAGCCCACCACCGCACCAGCACCGCCCAGCACCGCACCAGCCTACAAAACACCACCCCCAGCACATCCGGACACCAGGTCACCAGGAGAAGAGCACACCCCAAGAACGTATTTGCACCACAGGACACCCCAGCACCTCCGGAGACCCAATCTCCACACCAGCACCAAGACCAGCACCGCACCAGAACCATCCCCTCCCACCCCCTTAAAAAATTGGGGACCCACACAGGCCAGGCCTCTGGTCAACCAACCAGCCAGGCCTGGCCTGGGTCCCCCCCCCCATCCTAACCACCCCCCAGCACATCCGGACACAAGGTCACCAGGAGAAGAGCACACCCCAAAACGTATTTGCACCGAGCACCACAGGACACCCTGTCGTAGATTATTTTTAGCCTCCTAATCAAAGTCATTAAGAAATACACAGGGCAATGAGTGGACTGAAACAACGATATATTTATTACGAAGACTGGTCTGTACCAGCCCAAGGAGGAGCACGAATGCAAGCCTCCCGAACATAATACATTTCTCTCTCTTATACAAAGTGAGAGCAGAGAATACATTGGGGGTGTGGTCAGACATGGGCCTCCTGTAAGAATAGGTCCTTTGACAGACAACCAACAGGTGGATAGTTCATCTTAAAACTTCTCTTACAACCCCAGCACCTCCGGAGACCCAATCTCCGCACCAAGACCAGCACCGGGAGAGCGCATGCGCAGGATGTCGGAGTAGACGCACGTTTCACCGCTCCCATCAGACACCGTTTATTATCCTATTTTAGCCCTGTATATCGTTCATCAAAAGTTATTTTTTCGTGAGTAAATCGAAGCCTCTAACATAGCCGACATGTCGGGAACGGGGAAAAAGAGAAGCAAACACCCCAACGTGAGTGAGAAGCCGGCGGGGGACGACGACAACACAGCCGCCATGACTACTTCGCCGGTTCCGGCCTGTTCGGGTCCTGTGACTATGGCCCAAATAGCTGCATTGCTAGACCAACACAGAAGCACTCGCGGGGGACATTAAGTCAGCGTTTACCACCCTGGAGAAGAAAATAGACAGTATGAAAGCCACTGTGGTCAACCAAGGTGAGAGCATAAGGAGTCTCGAAACCAACGCCGAGACGATTGCACAACGTTTTGAGCAGCTAGAAGCGGCTAATGCTAAGCTACTACAGGACAACCAATGGATGAAGACAAAGCTGTCCAGTTTAGAGGGACATCTCAGGAGGTCCAATGTCCGCGTTGTGGGACTACCAGAATCGTTGGGGGAGGGGACACGTCCAAGACCAGCACCGCACCAGAACCATCCCCTTAAAAAAATGGGGACCCACACAGGCCAGGCCTCTGGTCAACCAACCAGCCAGGCCTGGCCTGGGTCCCCCCCATCCTAACCACTAGGACAATCACCCCCCACCCTTTAAGAGTGGGGGGTGGCCACAGAGCTCTTCGCTACACCCAGCAGACCCTCCGGCGGTGACGAGGAACACCTGCCCGCGCACCAGAGTGAGTTCCACCAACTGCTCAAATCAGAATATTAATCAGATATACCTCATATGAGGTATAAAGTGCAGCAGCCTTGTGTTCCTAAAACAGAAAGATTGGGTATTGGGTAATACTGTTATGTATGTTTCAGGACCTTTCACTGTTTTGTCTCAACCATTATCAGCCACCACGGTAGATATTTTGACATTCGTTTTTTTTTATGTTGCCACTAATGTTGCCATAAACTACACGGGTTCATCCCGATGTTCTGGGCATCTTTGTAATGTTAGTAAAAAGCAGGTAAAAGAGTAACGTTTGAGGCAGACTAACATCAGTCACTTTTCCATTCACTGTAGTAGAAGACTAATCAAAGACTAATCCCATCTACAAGCGTCACATTGAGACACACAGAGTTTGGCATTCTAATTGGAAGCTTGATAGTATTTGAGCGTTTGGCATTCTAATTGGAAGCTTAATAGTATTTGAATTGGTCAAAGGATAGAATAATGCATGTTCAGAATCGTATTCCATTAAAACCAAGGTGCAAAGGTTAAAAGCCTCAATCTGAAATGTCTTCACCTGGTTGGATGTAGAAAGAGAGAACATAGTTTTAAGAACGTGATAATACCTTATTCTACATATTGTGCTATATTGTTTAGGAACTAATCACTAGTAGGGAGCTCCTTTCATGCTGTTTCACAAATGGCAGATTACATTTTCCATGTAATGAGGTTTGATTTAGCTTCATTCTATGAGCTCTGATGTCAACTAATTCCTCTTGTACTATTCCTCCTCCAGGTTCTCTGTACGACGGGGTGGAGAGGATCGCCGAGCTGCAGGCGAGGAACAAGACTCGGCTATCTCACCTCAAGTGCACCTCCAGTACCCTCTGGAGCCCCAGGTGAGTGAAGAACTGGATCTCTAACCTTTTCAAGGACACCCAAGTCAATATGTACTTGGCCGTAAGTATTTGGTTAAATGTTTTAAAAGTCTTCAAGTTTACACAAAGGAAATATTTGTATCCGTATTATTTGATCAAATAATTGTGTCCCGGCTTGGATCAATGGAACTAACATGAAAGAGTTTAAAGAAAAAAATACCATTGATTTTTATATTAAAATCTTTAGAGGTTTGCCAAATTGTTTTGGGACCCTCTTGCCAAACTCTACCCCCGGCCCGCTCGTTTTTTATCCCTTTAGTTAAACCCAGTTTATGTTTTTCTCTTCCCCTCCAGCCTAGCCTTGGTCAAGACTTTACAGTCTCGGACGAGGAGCTTCGCACGGGAGACCCTCTGGAGATGATGATGCCAGGCCAGCTGTAGGACCCCCTGGCCTCCCACATGGGACCTCCTAGCGCCCTGATGCCAGGCCAGCTGCAGGACCCCGACCCCCCCCTGGCCTCCCACATGGGACCTCCTAGCGCCCTGATGCCAGGCCAGCTGCAGGACCCCGACCCCCCCCTGGCCTCCCACATGGGACCTCCTAGCGCCCTGATGCCAGGCCAGCTGCAGGACCCCGACCCCCCCCTGGCCTCACACATGGGACCTCCTAGCACCCTGATGCCAGGCCAGCTGCAGGACCCCGACCCCCCCCTGGCCTCACACATGGGACCTCCTAGCGCCCTGATGCCAGGCCAGCTGCAGGACCCCGACCCCCCCCTGGCCTCACACATGGGACCTCCTAGCGCCCTGATGCCAGGCCAGCTGCAGGACCCCGACCCCCCCCTGGCCTCCCACATGGGACCTCCTAGCACCCTGATGCCAGGCCAGCTGCAGGACCCCGACCCCCCCCCTGGCCTCACACATGGGACCTCCTAGCTCCCTGATGCCAGATCAGCTGTAGGACCCCCTGGCCTCACACATGGGACCTCCCAGCTCCAGTGCTGCTGCTTCCTCTCACCAGGAGAGCCGCAGAGGCTCCAAGCGGCCTGCAGTCACCGTGCCCCAGCTTTCTCCTGAGGTAACATTACCTTCATAATTCATGTTCATTATTAATTTCCTGTGTATTACAAAAAAGGTGAAACTTTCATATACCTATTCTAGAATATATTCTTTGCACAAAGTGCAATATGGCTAAATATTAGTTTTTCAGAAAACTAAAAGGTTAGGATTTAGAAGGCCTTTTTAGAATCTGCCTGGACCACCTCACCCATTTTTAACCTGCAGTCAACCTATAATTGGTACCCGTCTCCTTCTACTTGCCTGTCTCAAAAGGCAGGGCTGTGGACCTCTCGGAAACTGGCATTATCGAATAATATTTCTAACTTGTTAACTAGATTGTATAAACTCAAGAACGAACAGTGGCTTCTATTTCAGTACGTTAACTTTCCAGTAAAATATTTATGTCATTTCTATTAGCTCGACATCCCCTGTGATGTCGTTGTTAGGTAATCTAGGCAGGTCTCTGAACAACTGTCCACACTACAGCCCACCAAAGAGGACCACTTATAGCTGGGAGGGAATCCAGCCAAAATCATCATTGTGCACAAAAATAAAAGTTTGTCGATCCAAATGGATCAAGAAAAAATACTAACAAACATGACATAAATAGGCCTGGGCCAGTCAATCTATGATTTAACTCAAAATAAATTGCAATAGTAATCGTGATCCTTAGGGTCATCCAAATAACATAATTAAAATTTGATTATTATATAAATTTTGGATCATGATAAATTCACGTTGGGATACCATGGAAAACCTACAAGGCAAATATTTCAAGTAGCATGTGACATGTCAAATGACGTGCACGCGGACACGCGCACGCTTATTTGTCCTTTTATTTTTTTCCTGCTGGTGTTTTCTGGAAGAAAATAATTCACTGGGTAGCACTAGCATTAGTAATGCCCTCAAAATATCATACTTGATACATTGATGTTAGCCAGATACAGAGTTGCAATAGTCCTCATAGAATGTATGTGGAGTTCAATATTGTTGTTGGTTCTATTCTATATGTACCTGTACCCCACTGTAAAATGACCCTCCCCTCCCCAGGCTGTGGTTCTATTCTATATGTACCTGTACCCCACTGTAAAATGACCCTCCCCTCCCAAGGCTGTGGTTCTATTCTATATGTACCTGTACCCCACTGTAAAATGACCCTCCCCTCCCCAGGCTGTGGTTCTATTCTATACCCTGTACCCCACTGTAAAATGACCCTCCCCTCCCCAGGCTGTGGTTCTATTCTATACCCTGTACCCCACTGTAAAATGACCCTCCCCTCCCCAGGCTGTGGTTCTATTCTATACCCTGTACCCCACTGTAAAATGACCCTCCCCTCCCAAGGCTGTGGTTCTATTCTATACCCCACTGTAAAATGACCCTCCCCTCCCAAGGCTGTGGTTCTATTCTATATGTACCTGTACCCCACTGTAAAATGACCCTCCCCTCCCGTGGTTCTATTCTATATGTACCTGTACCCCACTGTAAAATGACCCTCCCCTCCCGTGGTTCTATTCTATATGTACCTGTACCCCACTGTAAAATGACCCTCCCCTCCCCAGGCTGTGGTTCTATTCTATATGTACCTGTACCCCACTGTAAAATGACCCTCCCCTCCCAAGGCTGTGGTTCTATTCTATATGTACCTGTACCCCACTGATAAATGACCCTCTCCTCCCCAGGCTCTGCAAGTGTCTGTTGAGCAGCAAGGCCCAGAAGTCATCGCTCTCGATGGTCAGCTGGAGCAGGATATTGTGGCCTGCAGCAACCTTCGACAACCATCTCAACAATGGTGTAGTATTTTGAGAATTTCTCGATTCGACGATAAGCGAAGTTGAGGACAAGTTCTGGTTGAGCGTCACCGTGGTCCGTGTGTGGACACGGGTGTCGCCGAAGCAACAGAACCCGCGACTCCGCGCTGCTCCTGTCCTTCAACAGCTGCAGAGTGAGTGAGGGGGGGGGGGTGCAGTCTGGGGTTTGGGCTTCAGCAAGAGGCCTTGTTTTTCTTTAAACTTTTCCCACGATTTTGTAACTGCGCTATACTTCCTCTGTCTACCTGGGGGGGTTCCTGGTCTAACTCTTCCAAATACAGTAGAAAGACCCTGGACAGCTCACACACGCAGTAGAAAGACCCTGGACAGCTCACACACACAGTAGAAAGATCGTGGACAGCTCACACACACAGTAGAAAGATCCTGGACAGCTCACACACACAGTAGAAAGACCCTGGACAGCTCACACACAGTAGAAAGATCCTGGACAGCTCACACACAGTAGAAAGACAGTGGACAGCTCACACACAGTAGAAAGACCCTGGACAGCTCACACACAGTAGAAAGACCCTGGACAGCTCACACACAGTAGAAAGACCCTGGACAGCTCACACACAGTAGAAAGATCCTGGACAGCTCACACACAGTAGAAAGACAGTGGACAGCTCACACACAGTAGAAAGACCCTGGACAGCTCACACACAGTAGAAAGATCGTGGACAGCTCACACACACAGTAGAAAGATCCTGGACAGCTCACACACACAGTAGAAAGACCCTGGACAGCTCACACACAGTAGAAAGACCCTGGACAGCTCACACACAGTAGAAAGACCCTGGACAGCTCACACACAGTAGAAAGACCCTGGACAGCTCACACACAGTAGAAAGACCCTGGACAGCTCACACACACAGTAGAAAGACCCTGGACAGCTCACACACACAGTAGAAAGACCCTGGACAGCTCACACACACAGTAGAAAGACCCTGGACAGCTCACACACACAGTAGAAAGACCCTGGACAGCTCACACACAGTAGAAAGACCCTGGACAGCTCACACACAGTAGAAAGACCCTGGACAGCTCACACACACAGTAGAAAGACCCTGCTCACTCGGCTGTTTTACTTTAGTTAATTGATGATTGAGGACCAGGAAGAACTCCCAAGAACCCCAGACTGCACCCAATCAGAGTTGTCACAGAAAGTCACCATGGGCTGTTTATTATTATTTTATTTTACTGTTTTACCTGAAGGTTCAAAATAAAGAATCAAATCAAATCCATCTCGAGAATCTGAGAGTAGGAGGGAGAATAAGGAGATTCAGACATGCGGGTGTCACTGTGGAATGGGCGGCAGGTCTCACTGAAGGTATAATAATGCGTATAGAAAGAGGTTGCATTACTATGGTATTACATAATTGTAATCTATAGGATAATTAGATGTGTTGAATAATGATCCAATAATATCATATTGTATAATCTAAGTACACATTTTGATATATTTGATACTGTACAAAGGTCATTGATATACATGATCAAAAGTTTCAGTCCCATAATTGATCCAAGTGGCTACTGGCCAATCGCAGCCTTGCACAACCCGAGTAGGTTTTCGGAGCACGTGTTTGTGCCTCACTGTGTTTGCGACTTTCAGTCTCCTTATCTGACCGCTTTGCTTTTCACAAACGGCTCTCAGCTGTCTCAGCTCGTTTCTACGCACACGCGCACACACACCATCATCATCGGCGGTCACTCGTATCCGAGTATGACTGTCCTCCTTATTGGTCCTTGTGGGTCGTCAGGTGGCGATGGAGGCCGATTCTGGACCCGATTACTCTGGTGCCGTGTGGACAGGGGAATGTAGTGGTGGGTTTGGGTTGGACCGGTTTATTGGATGGTTTATTGGATGCTCTCTCCTTCCTGAGTCTGCGCTTGTCCTGTGCAGCCTGGCGGAGGTCGTCATCGTATTTTGCAGCACCCTCACGGACAAGGTTTCTCCAGGTCGTCCTGTCTGTTGCCTTGTCTTCCCAAGCTTTGAGGTCAATGTGGCACTTCTTGAGGTTTGTTTTAATAACTCTTTTGACCTCCCGGGCCCGTTTCCCTTTAACAAGCTGGGAGTACAGGACTTGTTTTGGGAGGCGAGAGTCAGGCATGCGGACAACATGGCCAGTCCATCTGAGCTGGTTTTGGGCAATGGTGGCAGTGATGGTGTGAATGTTTGCCTCCTCCAGGACGCTGGTGTTGGTGCGCCGATCCTCCCAGCTAATCCTTAGGATTTTCCGGAGACACCTCACACACACACACACACACACACCAGGGGAGTGACTTTAAGTGTGAACGTAGTCAACAATAGGGTGGGTCATTCTCACGAAACATTGGTTTTCAAGATTTCAGCGTGCAAATTTTCAAAACACTTATCAAGAAATTTATTTTTAAGCATTATTAACAACGTCTTAAGTATTTGGGAATATTAATTTAAAAATATTTAATGACAATTTAACACTTTTAGCCCTTTTTCTGTAAATTTATTCCATTGATGATGGTGGAGACATCATCCTGATGCAGGAATTGACTGACCAAGTTTCCCATCCGACGTCTTTGAGTGCTAGTTGTTGTCTGGTTGGTGGGGCTCTGAGCTCTCCTATGATGTGTTTTTTTGTATTTGAAGCCTCTGTATTTGCTCTTTTAAATTCATCATTTCCCTACTCTGATTTTTTGCTTTAACTTCAGCCTGCCACAACCTTGACTTCAGTTTACTCATCGCCTTTTTGTTTCCCGCTTTGGGGCTGGATGTCTCTTCAGCCACAGGTGGTGGTAGGGGTCTTGGATACACATCTGGCTCCATTTCATTACTGGATGGAGGGGTCAGGTCTAGGACATCTGGCTCAGGCTCATTACTGGAGGGAGGTGTCGGGTCTATCATGGCTTTCAGGGTTTTCTTCTTTGCATAGTGATTTTTTTTTTAATTCTTTCTCCATTGTTTTTTTTTTCTTTTCATGTTTGACGGTGAGCTAATCCGTCTTGGGTATACATCCATCAAGCTTTCTTTTCCGATAATCTATAATACTACAATATCGGGCACGGTGGCACAGTTGGTAGTGCTGTCGCCTCACAGCTAGAAGGTCCTGGGTTCGATTCCCGCTGGGGACGCTGTGGGCACTGGCAGCGTGTTCCCTCCTCCGCGTCATCAGTGCCCATACCCAAGGCGGGGGTTGGCGATGGGATGGGGCCTTTCTGTGTGGAGTTTGCATGTTCTCCCCGTGTCCCCTAGGGTAGATACCCTCACAAAAACATGCCGTAATCCTGGTCTCTAAAACTACCTCCCCCTGGCCAGCCGGGGCGCCTGATGGAGGGGAAAGGAACTGGTCGGAATAACGTGTCCCTTCCATGCGCCGGGGAAATTCTTCTGTCAGGTGAAAAGAAGCAGCTTGGACTCCTCATGCATAGGAGGCATGAGGTCAGTCCGCTGCCCCCCCTGGTTGGCAGAGGAAGTGTAGTGCCCAGGATTACATTAGATAATTGGCACTGGGTGAAAAGAGAACTGGGTTACAAAATCGTGGGATAAAAAATTTAAGAAAAATAATAATAATACTACAATCAATATATTATATTATATTATTATAATCTATATAATACTACAATGATATCAAATTGTATAATACTAGTGGTATAATCTATTTAATACTAGTAATATCAAATTGTATAATACTAGTGGTATAATCTATTTAATACTAGTAATATCAAATTGTATAATACTAGTGGTATAATCTATATAATACTACAATGATATCATATTGTATAATACTAGTGGTATAATCTATATAATACTACAATGATATCATATTGTATAATACTAGTGGTATAATCTATATAATACTACAATGATATCAAATTGTATAATACTAGTGGTATAATCTATATAATACTACAATGATATCAAATTGTATAATACTAGTGGTATAATCTATATAATACTACAATGATATCATATTGTATAATACTAGTGGTATAATCTATATAATACTACAATGATATCATATTGTATAATACTAGTGGTATAATCTATATAATACTAGTAATATCAAATTGTATAATACTAGTGGTATAATCTATATAATACTAGTAATATCATATTGTATAATACTAGTGGTATAATCTATATAATACTAGTAATATCAAATTGTATAATACTAGTGGTATAATCTATATAATACTACAGTGATGGCATAATGTATAATCTATTTAATACTAGTAATATCATATTGTATAATACTAGTGGTATAATCTATTTAATACTAGTAATAACATATTGTATAATACTAGTGGACTAATCTATTTAATACTAGTAATATCATATTGTATAATACTAGTGGTATAATCTATTACTACAATGATATCATATTGTATAATACTAGTGGTATAATCTATATAATACTACAATATCATATTGTATAATACTAGTGGTATAATCTATATAATACACTTCACCTTTCTGCCGAGGAACTGGACCTGCTCCTCAAGGTTGGCCTTAGCGGCCTGCTCCTGGGCAGCGGCCTGAGTCTCTGTCAGCATGTGAAGCGCTGCTTTCGACATAGTGAGCTTTGAGTTTATGTCTCATCTGGATAGAGAGGTCACCATTCACAATGGTGAGCTGGTCAATCTTGCGCTCCATGGTCAGGTCTAGGACATCTGGCTCAGGCTCATTACTGGAGGGAGGTGTCAGGTCTATGATGGCTTTCAGGGTTTTCTTCTTTGCATAGTGATCTTTTTAATTCTTTCTCCATTGTTCTTTTTTCTTTTCATGTTGTTTGACGGTGAGCTGATCCGTCTTGGGTATACATCCATCAAGCTTTCTTTTCCGATAATCTATATAATACTACAATGATATCATATTGTATAATATATATATAATAATAACTATTTGTATAGCACTTTTCAAAAACAAGTTTACAAAGTGCTTCACATACAATACACAGGTATAAAGGTTTCAAAAACCTTTATTGAAAAGGTTAGAAAAATGAAAGTAACAAACCATGAACTACGAAAACATGTTATTTTCTAATTAAAATGTTTAAAAAAAAAGTACAATAATCATTATACAGAACTTCCTGGAGGGAGGCAAAGGTTAATTAAAAAATTCAATAGGTAGTGGCCAACTAGCTTTTTAACTGGCATCTGGGTTAAAGGCAAACCAAAGCCAGCTAGCAGTCCTACAATGCAACTTCTTTTTACTCCAAACAAATACAGAGGCTCCGATTTAGTAGACGGACAAGATACAGTTCATGAAAGGATTTGACTTAGCGTTCCTCTCTGACAGCTGTCAAACCGGCGTCTGACGTCACCGGTCACACTCAGCTGCGCCCTCAGGCCCTCTCTCAGGTCTTCCGTTCTCCATTGTGTTCGTTTGTAGGCCTATCTCATCGTTGATGTTCTTCCGTGTTTGCTTCAGATTACTGCAGACTTGAAAGTGTCGCCGGCGACGCCCGGCTAGCTTCAGTTCAGTGGCTACTTTACTTTGGCTGCAGTACTCTATATAATATATAATACTACAATGATATCATATTGTATAATACTAGTTGTATAATCTATTTAATACTACAGTGATAACATATTGTATAATACTAGTTGTATAATCTATATAATACTACAGTGATACCATATTGTATAATCTATATAATACTACAGTGATATTCAATTGTATAATACTAGTTGTATAATCTATATAATACTACAGTGATATCATATTGTATGATCTATATATGTCAAGTCAAACTCTCGTTCCTCTCCAAAGGACATTAAAGGAATCAACTCCAATGTCCAACTCAAAGTCAAGTTTTATTTTTCAACTTTTTGCACAGTTTCAGATGCAGTTGCTTTTGTTGACTTGATTGGTTGGTTCATCAATAAGGTTGAAAACCTTCAAAAACAAAGAAACAGGTTTTTAGCAACAATGCAAAACAATAAACATCTTTTCAAAACAATAAGTTCTCTTTTTAAACATGGTTGATTTTAAACATTAAATATATATAAATAATCAAACATCTTTTAGACAAAGTGGTTAAACTATAGTGTTTTCACACAATGAATGCCAACATGTAAAGTCTTAAAATTAACTTATAAAGTCGACATTTTAACACGGTCTTAAATTAACTCAAAGTCGACATTTTAACCCAATTATTAAAGTCATTTTCAATTAAACATTTCTGAATTGTAACCTTTAATAAATGATTCAAGTTAAGTAAACATTTAGTATTTTAAATTGAATAAGTGAAGAAAAATATAGCTGAACTTTAAAGAATGAACCATTTTAAGTGCTTTGAGTAGGCACATAGTGCACAGAAAAGCGCCATAAAAATGCAACTCATTATTATTATTATTAAGCTTGTAGATCAGCTCTAATTGAACAAGGCATTTTAAACCTTTAACATGAATTGTCCACATTTTTAGTAGTCTTTCAAATTCTTAAATCATTTTAACATTTCTAACTGTCTTATTTTGTAAAGAGATACTTTTAAACATAAATTAAATCCAACTCTCAAGCAAGTTAATGTGTTCCTTCCCCACTTCAGACTGAAGCAGTTGAAGGAGCTACTAAATACACAAATTAGCCTGATTTTAACCACATTAAGCAGAAGTAGAATAAGCAGTTGAATAAATATAACAGACCATTGGCGTCTTTGGACTTGGAACATCCCGAGTAGATCTTGCTTCTTGTTTCTGGTGTATAGTTTGTTTGAATGCTCACTCCACCTTTTCAGGTGTTCCAGCTCAGCCAAACGAGCAGCCATCTTGCTGATGCACCCTGGGAGATGTAGTTACCAGTGTGATGTTGGAAGATGATTAATGATTGATGCCAATTAGGCCAATTCGGGGTTTTGACAGCACAATATAATACTACAATGATATCAAATTGTATAATACTAGTGGTATAATCTATATAATACTCGTGATATCATATTGTATAATACTAGTGATATAATACTACAATGATATAATTTTGTATAATACTAGTGGTATAATCTATATAATACTACAATGATATCTTTTTGTATAATACTAGTGGTATAATCTATTTAATACTATAATGATATCATATTGTATAATACTAGTGGTATAATCTATTTAATACTAGTAATATCATATTGTATAATACTAGTGGTATAATCTATATAATACTAGTAATATCATATTGTATAATACTAGTGGTATAATCTATATAATACTAGTAATATCATATTGTATAATACTAGTGGTATAATCTATATAATACTAGTAATATCATATTGTATAATACTAGTGGTATAATCTATATAATACTAGTAATATCAAATTGTATAATACTAGTGGTATAATCTATATAATACTAGTAATATCATATTGTATAATACTAGTGGTATAATCTATATAATACTAGTAATATCATATTGTATAATACTAGTGGTATAATCTATTTAATACTAGTAATATCATATTGTATAATACTAGTGGACTAATCTATTTAATACTAGTAATATCATATTGTATAATACTAGTGGTATAATCTATTACTACAATGATATCATATTGCGGCCACATGCGGCCCCCCACCATCACTTAATGCAGCCCCCGCCATCACTTAATGCGGCCCGGGGGCCACATGCGGCCCCCACCATCACTTAATGCCCGCATGTTAGTATCCGAACATTGATTATTATTATTATATATTATTATGAACTAATACTAGTACAGCTAATTACTATAGTATTAGAATGTTAGTCTTTTTTTGTATTATGTATTTGTAATTGGTTCATAAAGTTAACTTATAACTATAACTAAATGCATTTGAAATTCAATAAAAAAAAGTTACTTTTCAGGATTCCAAATAAAAAAATAGCAAAATAAATATACAGGATATATACAAGGTAGATCGGCTATTTGTGCTACGAAGGTGACCATCTGGAGTGAGAGTGGAAATATAGTGGCTCTCTCCATCGTCAAAGTTGCACCACCTCTGGACCAGAGCTACGCTTCTCCGGACCACCGGGTCCTCACCTTCTGTGACGCCGCTCTGGTTGAGCGACCGCCGGGTTGATCCAGAGGAGCGTCCCGGGGCCTGGGAGGAGGAGGAGGTGGAGGGCTGCGGTTGTCTCCGGTGGGCAGGGGCTTTCGCACGGACCATGGTGAGAAATCAGGCTTGAACACACGGACCACCAGTCCAAGCAGCACCGTACGGACCACCAGTCAACACAACAACAACCGCCGTCCAGACGTTCCAGTACGTTTAAAAAAAAACACCAAACACGTTGTTCCTTTTCTGCAAATCCTATTAAACCAAAACACTGTAACTGACTGGCTGTAACTGTCTGAATGTCTGTAAATGACTGACTGAATGCACGCTAGAGTTATACAATTATATCATGAAGTTATAAAGTTATAAAACACTGTCTGACTAGTTATAAAACCCTTTCACACGCTCTCTCTACTTACTGCTTCACCACAGTTAAATGTATTATTACTAAAGTTATGAAATTCAAATGCCGCATTCGTCTTTCCTGTATTGACTCTCAGCCAATCAAATTGAAGCTACTGGGAATATATCATATTGTATAATACTAGTGGTATAATCTATTTAATACTAGTAATATCATATTGTATAATACTAGTGGACTAATCTATTTAATACTAGTAATATCATATTGTATAATACTAGTGGTATAATCTATTACTACAATGATATCATATTGTATAATACTAGTGGTATAATCTATATAATACTACAATATCATATTGTATAATACTAGTGGTATAATCTATATAATACACTTCACCTTTCTGCCGAGGAACTGGACCTGCTCCTCAAGGTTGGCCTTAGCGGCCTGCTCCTGGGCAGCGGCCTGAGTCTCTGTCAGCATGTGAAGCGCTGCTTTCGACATAGTGAGCTTTGAGTTTATGTCTCATCTGGATAGAGAGGTCACCATTCACAATGGTGAGCTGGTCAATCTTGCGCTCCATGGTCAGGTCTAGGACATCTGGCTCAGGCTCATTACTGGAGGGAGGTGTCAGGTCTATGATGGCTTTCAGGGTTTTCTTCTTTGCATAGTGATCTTTTTAATTCTTTCTCCATTGTTCTTTTTTCTTTTCATGTTGTTTGACGGTGAGCTGATCCGTCTTGGGTATACATCCATCAAGCTTTCTTTTCCGATAATCTATATAATACTACAATGATATCATATTGTATAATATATATAATAATAACTATTTGTATAGCACTTTTCAAAAACAAGTTTACAAAGTGCTTCACATACAATACACAGGTATAAAGGTTTCAAAAACCTTTATTGAAAAGGTTAGAAAAATGAAAGTAACAAACCATGAACTACGAAAACATGTTATTTTCTAATTAAAATGTTTAAAAAAAAAGTACAATAATCATATACAGAACTTCCTGGAGGGAGGCAAAGGTTAATTAAAAAATTCAATAGGTAGTGGCCAACTAGCTTTTTAACTGGCATCTGGGTTAAAGGCAAACCAAAGCCAGCTAGCAGTCCTACAATGCAACTTCTTTTTACTCCGAACAAATACAGAGGCTCCGATTTAGTAGACGGACAAGATACAGTTCATGAAAGGATTTGACTTAGCGTTCCTCTCTGACAGCTGTCAAACCGGCGTCTGACGTCACCGGTCACACTCAGCTGTGCCCTCAGGCCCTCTCTCAGGTCTTCCGTTCTCCATTGTGTTCGTTTGTAGGCCTATCTCATCGTTGATGTTCTTCCGTGTTTGCTTCAGATTACTGCAGACTTGAAAGTGTCGCCGGCGACGCCCGGCTAGCTTCAGTTCAGTGGCTACTTTACTTTGGCTGCAGTACTCTATATAATATATAATACTACAATGATATCATATTGTATAATACTAGTTGTATAATCTATTACTACAGTGATAACATATTGTATAATACTAGTTGTATAATCTATATAATACTACAGTGATACCATATTGTATAATCTATATAATACTACAGTGATACCATATTGTATAATCTATATAATACTACAGTGATATCATATTGTATGATCTATATATGTCAAGTCAAACTCTCGTTCCTCTCCAAAGGACATTAAAGGAATCAACTCCAATGTCCAACTCAAAGTCAAGTTTTATTTTTCAACTTTTTGCACAGTTTCAGATGCAGTTGCTTTTGTTGACTTGATTGGTTGGTTCATCAATAAGGTTGAAAACCTTCGAAAACAAAGAAACAGGTTTTTAGCAACAATGCAAAACAATAAACATCTTTTCAAAACAATAAGTTCTCTTTTTAAACATGGTTGATTTTAAACATTAAATATATATATATAAATAATCAAACATCTTTTAGACAAAGTGGTTAAACTATAGTGTTTTCACACAATGAATGCCAACATGTAAAGTCTTAAAATTAACTTATAAAGTCGACATTTTAACCCAATTATTAAAGTCATTTTCAATTAAACATTTCTGAATTGTAACCTTTAATAAATGATTCAAGTTAAGTAAACATTTAGTATTTTAAATTGAATAAGTGAAGAAAAATATAGCTGAACTTTAAAGAATGAACCATTTTAAGTGCTTTGAGTAGGCACATAGTGCACAGAAAAGCGCCATAACAATGCAACTCATTATTATTATTATTATTAAGCTTGTAGATCAGCTCTAATTGAACAAGGCATTTTAAACCTTTAACATGAATTGTCCACATTTTTAGTAGTCTTTCAAATTCTTAAATCATTTTAACATTTCTAACTGTCTTATTTTGTAAAGAGATACTTTTAAACATAAATTAAATCCAACTCTCAAGCAAGTTAATGTGTTCCTTCCCCACTTCAGACTGAAGCAGTTGAAGCTACTAAATACACAAATTAGCCTGATTTTAACCACATTAAGCAGAAGTAGAATAAGCAGTTGAATAAATATAACAGACCATTGGCGTCTTTGGACTTGGAACATCCCGAGTAGATCTTGCTTCTTGTTTCTGGTGTATAGTTTGTTTGAATGCTCACTCCACCTTTTCAGGTGTTCCAGCTCAGCCAAACGAGCAGCCATCTTGCTGATGCACCCTGGGAGATGTAGTTACCAGTGTGATGTTGGAAGATGATTAATGATTGATGCCAATTAGGCCAATTCGGGGTTTTGACAGCACAATATAATACTACAATGATATCAAATTGTATAATACTAGTGGTATAATCTATATAATACTAGTGATATCATATTGTATAATACTAGTGATATAATACTACAATGATATAATTTTGTATAATACTAGTGGTATAATCTATATAATACTACAACGATATATTTTTGTATAATACTAGTGGTATAATCTATATAATACTATAATGATATCATATTGTATAATACTAGTGGTATAATCTATTTAATACTAGTAATATCGTATTGTATAATACTAGTGGTATAATCTATATAATACTACAGTGATATCATCTTGTATAATACTAGTGGTATAATCTATATAATACTACAGTGATATCATCTTGTATAATACTAGTGGTATAGTAGCCTACTGTGGACCTGCAACTGGTCAATCCTGCTCTACAGTGCCTGCAGTTGCTCCCTGGCTGCACTCTCCTGTTTGCCAAGCTCCCTTTTGAGCTTGTCCAGCTGATGCTGCAGCCGCTTGATTTCAAGCTCTTTTTCTGCAAGCTGATCTACCTGATATCATATTGCATAATACTAGTTGTATAATCTATAATTTATAATACTAGTGATATCATATTGTATAATACTAGTGGTATAATCTATATAATACTAGTGATATCATATTGTATAATACTAGTGGTATAATCTATATAATACTACAATGATAGCCCATCTGTGGTATGATCTATATAATGCTACAATATAGGAGGAGGAGGGGGGAGGGCGAGGCGGGGGGGGGGGGGCCCGGAGGCCGGGGGAGGAGGGCAGGGGGGAGCTGAGCACCTGAGCTGACTCTGCAGTCCGATGATGACGGCCTTCTCCTCAGCGATATCTTTACAGAAGGTCCCATTTTTCTTTCTGGCTCGTTGTTTAAAGGCCCTTCTAGGGGCCGACAGCATGGAACCAGCTCCCACTGTAGCTTCGTCAGGCAGGCTCTTGGTAGAGCCGGAGTGTGTGTTCATTTTGGAATTCTGTTGTTGGTTTGGACACCATCGTGTTGAACCGTTTGAAGGCCTTTCTTTCCTCCTCGTCGTGTTCTGCTGCGTTTCTTCCTTCTGCAGATGGACAGCGTCTCCTCTCCTGGCCGACATTAAGTCTGTCTGGTCCTTGAATTCTTCTGCTTTATACTGCATTTTACTTTAATACTGCATTTTACTTTATTTTGCCATAAAAACGCATTCAGCTCTGCTTCCTTCATTAGAACAAAATAACAACTAAAGCACAACTTCAGTAAAACACCGAAACAAACTCTCTTCCACCACTTGCCGCACTCTGCTGCTCAAACGCACAACGAGGTATCCTGGTTAATAAACCAGACTAATATCGCACGACTCGCGGGAACAATGAACTACTAGGGATGCCGCAGAATAATCGATTTTCCGATTAATCTGAAATCGATCTAATTTCATAATCGAAAATCGAAAAGATTCGATGATTTTAATCGAATATATAGAAAAAGTCATGCAAGGGGAACTTTCTCAAGATTTCATGGGCAAAGAAAATCCACTTCAAAATCGGTCAGAAAGACCGCTCCGACGTGCTAGTGTTAAATGCTTTTATTTTTGAACAGCAATGTGTACAAACATGGACATAAAGCATTAACTCCCAAACCCCTTGGAAACGAGATGCTGCAGCTATAGCTTTTTCCTCTAGTTACATTTCCAAAATAAAACAAACTAATAAATGTAGATGTCACTTGCCCTTCTGTACATGAATACTTAAGAAAAAGGCATGAGAACAGAAACGTAAAACATGCAAAATGTGTGACGTGAACGAAAAATGCATCCCTCAACCGTGCTTATTTCGAGGGAGGGACACTGGGCGAGATCAGTAATTGCTGCAATGGGGCGGGTATTTTTGGTCTGGCCAAAGAAGGTCAGTAGACCGAAAGCTTGCTAAATAAATACATTGATTGTGCGCAGATCTGAGTGTGCGGAGCTTCCCTTTTCTCATGGTCTGGCCAAAACAAAATGGTCTGGGGACTTGCTTATCGTAGCATTTTGGTAGCATGTGGTATGCTCCCTAACCATTTGGCTAACAGGTCGCATGGATGGATCCAAATTATTTACAGTAATAAACTCTCACCACATTGGCCACAGAAAAAAAAGGGTAATTTTCCCCACACTGCCACAGCCATAAGGCTGCTCTCCAATAATGTTCCTGAATCATTCATATTATTGGCACATTGGTCTCATTGATTGCACTGTGTCACTGACGGCTAACCTAGTGGGGGAGTGGTTATTGGGTGGGGGAGTGATTATGCAAGCCATTAGGGGTGGGTCTTCGATTAATCGATTATTAATCGGCAGAGCTGTCGACTATTCGATTTGGCTGATGGTCACTTTGTGGCATCCCTATGAACTACCAGGGTTGATTTCGTCAACCTTTTAGGGTGAAATCGCTTCTCGCCCTCCGGCGTCTTACTGTTGCTAATGGTATAATAATTGGTATAGAAATAGCTACTATTATGTAATACCATAGTCATTTTTAATCTATAAGATAATTAGATATGGAATGAATGAATAATGCATTGTATAATACTAGTGTTATAATCTATATAATTATTTTAGATGAGATCTACATTATCTACATCCTCAGCCTGCTCGCTCCACAGTGACACTCTATTCACTCTATTCTACACTCTATTTTGAATTCGACTAGATCTGGGAACTTTAGGGTGCGAGAATTATAGAAGAGAATGTTTGTGTTCAGGTTAACCAGTATTGTCTGACTCGTACGGCTCTTTTTTTTGTAGGATGGAAAGTGAGTGAATTGCTGTCATGTATGCATTTCTCCATACTTCTACACAATAGGAGAGGTATGGTAATATCGTGGTGCAGTACAGGATATGTAGTGATTTGGGATTGAGGATGTGTTTTGCCTTGTTAATAACAGAAATGCTCTTTGCTATCCTGACTCCCACATGCCTTATGTGAGGTCTCCAGCAGATTGAGCTTGAGTTCTGTAGCAATTGCAAGGTTGCCAAAGACCATGAACTTTGTTTTTGTTATTGTTGTCGAAACCACTGTTTATATTTACTTAATGCTATTATGGTTTGCATATGCTGCTACTATCCTCTCTGGTACACATGATACTGTACACCAGAATTGATCCCTGCGGTACCCCACACGTGATGTTTTGAAGATTTAATTTGCATTCTCCCAGTTGTACATAATGTTGTCTGTTGTCAATGTAGCTCCTCAGCCATTTAGATGCTGCTCCAGCTTGGTGCTGAGTATGTTGTGGTGTATGGTGTCAAAAGCTTTTTTAAGGGCAATGAATACTCAAATTGTGTAGTTTTTTTTATCTATGTCTTCTGTTATTGATTGGTGCCAATGAAGATGATCTGTCTGCTCAGAAGCCATACTGATTTTCATGACAACAGTTTGTATTTTTTTGATGAAATCATCCAGACTGACCAAAAATATATTTTCTAATATTTTTGAGAGTTGGTGGTAGCAGAGAAATTAGTCTGTAGTTGGTGAAATGCTGTTAAATTGCCGGATTTGAAAATTGGGATAATTTTTGCCACTTTCATAGCATCAGGGAAGGTGCCAAGTTGCCAAGTTGAACGGTTTAATAATGTCTATCAATGACCTGCTCATGTTGTTGCAATCTGATAACTTATTTTTGAATTTGGCCACCATTTCAAGGATGTCTTGCTCCTCCACATCTCAAGTATATTGAACATGGATTAGTAAAGCCTAGGTCTTTCTGCCGTCCACTGTTATCAGCTTGTGTGTGTATTGTTATGTTAAAGTACTATATTTACAAAAAACAAATGTGTATTTCTGTATATCTATTTTTCGTCGTTTGTCAATGAATTGCTTTGGAAATACTTATTGGGTTGTATTTTTCCTTACGATCCCATTTAATATATTCCATTGTCCTTTGGTATTTTCTAGGCTGTTATAATAATTCTATTTGCTGGCTCTCATAATTTATAGAAAATAAAGTTAACTATCTATTTTCATTATCTATAAATTCAGTATATATATATATATATATATATATATATATCTATATCATAGACTGTAAAAAATATGGACAAAGCGTTCCCCGGGTCTAACATGAACGTAAAATGAAGCCTGTAATAATATGCTAATTCCTGATGTAAGTCGCCATCTTTGGTACCAGCTGGCCATTGGCTGGCTCCGTTTTGTATACCAGCTGGTCATTGGCTGCCCAGACAACGAGGCGGGACTTCCCCCCCTTCTTCTCCGTTGGTTTTTATTTTGACTCGAGTGGGAGGGGAATCCCGATCATAGACTGTAATGGTAGCCACGCCCCTCAGAACATACGCGATGTTTTTTTTTCTTTATGGTCATTTTTTTTAATTAATGGGACCATAATTTTCCAAAAAGAATATTATGACATTAGAAATGAGACTTTAAACTAGTGACTGGAAGAAGAAAGTATTCATGACCATGTTTATTAAGGTAATACAGTCTAGGTGAACTTGGGCCAAAATACATGGGCCTCTATGGACCTATGGGGCTTTTTGCGTCCGGTCCAGCGCCACAACAGGCCATTATATGAACTACCGATTTCAAATGAGGCTTCACGAAATATCTGGCTGACTGCCCCCCTGATATATATATAAAAAATGACAAGCGTTTTAGTCCGTTTGTCATCCAGGGTTTAGTTGTTTCAGGCTTATTATCTTTGTATTTTCTAATGGGGCAATTCTTATATACAATACTGAGTATATTTAAGAATGTGTAGAAAGTTAGAACCCCCGGTTCTCCTTTTGAGATTGTGATCTCCTCCGGGACATCTTCACCGAGCATAGGAACACTGACATCTCGATGCCGCAGGCCAGAAGATTTACCAGGTGCCTCCATATTGTCTGGATTGTCTAAATCCGAACTGGCAGAATTAAAGAGCATGTTTATCAAACAACAAGCCCAATTGGATTTAATTACACAAAAATTGGATTCTAATGGGGGAGCGAGTAGAGACAGGTCTTTCTCCAGGGGTAGCAGGTACCAAGGAGCCCCTGATTTGGATTTGGACTAAATGGACTGAATATGCTAATTAATAAACTACTTGTCTTTTGTTGTTTTTTTTTGGTGTCTTGCTCATTGTTGACGTTTTTTCAAACAAGTACAATTATGTGAAAGCGTCTCCTTAGTCTTTCTTTTCCAAAAAGCTGTTTATTTTTGCCCTTTGAATGAAAAAAAAAAGTTGACACTTTGGTCATTGAGTACTAGTGGAAATATATCATTGAGCATCTGACCAGGAGTCATAACATGACTGTTTGATACATTCACACCTATTAGACTTAAGAACAATCATTGATGTAATGTACCATATGATGCAAAATGTTTGTACTGGACAATTATAATAAACATAATTTAAAATAAATGTTGTCAATTAAGGTCGCTGTGGTTCTTGTTCTAGGTTTGGATATTAAAAGGAATACATTCATACTGTACATTCTAATTCATGAAGTCATCTGTTGATTTGAGTGTGGATTCAGATCTTGGTTGAAGTCGCCACAGATAAATATCATATACTCCTAAAAAGAGTTTCCCTGGTAGCAGAGTACAAATCCAGCTTGCAGCATGCTACAGCGACATCCTGTATTCGCTCTTGTAGATCGGCTACTTTTAAGATTAAAGTGTTATAAACCCAAAATGGAATGCTGCCCAGGCTATAGGTGGTTGAGGAAAGTGGCGTGTTCTAGGTTGAATCTAACTTGCAATTATTTTTGTGTAATTTAACTTGAACTTAATGCATAGTGTATTGTGTATACAATGTTTTAGATAATTATGTCTGTCAAGAGATATACCATTGTGGATTATTTTGACATGGCCTACATTTAAATACACAATACAAGCCTCAGTTACTGTGTAACTGAAAATTCACCAACAGTGAAATTGTGACATCACATGAGATTGTTATTTCTAAGTTGCTTGAATTAATTGAAACACCAGTAGAAGCTACAACTGTTTCTTTTCCCCACAAAATGTCTGAGGGCATAGGCTACCTGTTTTTCTCAGTCGGATATGAAGATAATACATGTTGGCGCTATACACTATTTTCATTTTGTATGGTTTGGTAGAATTATTGTATGCATTATTATTTCAGTTTATTTGTGTTCCAGTTAAAGGCTTTTATTTTGAAGGTATTGGGCAATTGGGTGTGCACAGTTGAATTTATGTAACTGTCATCAGACAGGCACTCATTCAGATTTCAGTTTGTCACTGGGAAGGTGCACAAGTTTTTACCAGGGTGAGAGGGTCAAAGCAAACTAGCAAAGCAGTTATTAGTGTGGTTGCCCGAATGGGCAACCAGACTCTTGTAACTGTGACACTTTATACTTTTTATTTTTTCACTGGAGTAGTCTTTATTTTGACGCTTTATACCTCCCACACTGTACGCTGTACGCACTTGAGCCAGTGCAAATTGACCGGAAAAATCGGGAATCGTGTGCTTGTATTTTGTTAAGAGAAATGTTGTATAGTTTAATTGATATGAATTTATTAGTGAATTAAATTTCCCCATTGACATGAATGGGAAAAGGCAAAAATTCACATAAAAGTATTTGTTCCTCGGAGACTGTAATCACTATAGTTACAAAACTTTTAGGGATATTTCAACATTATCCCTAAAATTATTTAACCCTAAAATTTTATCGGTCGGCCTCATGGTGGCGCTATAACAGCCCACTTTACCTTTTGGCTTATAACTCTTGAACCGTAGGTCGTAAAATCAAAATTATTTTTTACCTGGATTCCTTGGGTCATGACGCCCATTTCCGCCATGATAGATTTTCCGCCATTTTGAATTTTGTCCAAAACACACTTTTTGCTTTTCCTCCTACAGATTTCGTCCAAATCTCACAGAAATCGGCACACGAGATCTCTGGACCCATCCAATTAAAACTGAGCCGCAGAATTTTGAAAGTGCGTATCGTTCGGCCGTAATCGCCTTCCGAAGTTAGTAGGAGGGGCCTATATCACAAAAAATGCCATAAATCACGAACGGAATGTCCAATCCATCCCAAATTTCAATCACATGTCCGGGGTGGTTCAATCAACCAAGTTCTAAAAGCAATTCCATTTTCATCCATAGGGGGCGCCGCAAATGCGAGAAATGTAACCGTTTGTCGCAAAAACATGAATTTCGGGGGTTAAATCCCCTCCGAATTACTTACGCATGATCTAAGGCGTGACTTGAAATTGCAATTGGCTGGCAATACTAGTGGGAGGGGCATATGTAAGCCACTGCGGCAACCACACTCTGCAATTTTTTAAAATTGCGAATTTTCTAGTTTCAATCATGTTCGTCATATTTGTCTGTGAAGGAAATGGAATAAAATATCACCAACCTGCAAGAGCTGTTTGGACATCGACTCGTTTATCCCTGCATAAGATCCACTGGTGTCTCAGTGGCCTTTTGAGTTTTATTGTTGACAAATGGCCACTACAATACATTTATATATTAGACATATATATATATATATATTCAGATTTCATAAATAAGCATGACCCTCTGAAGAGTCCCGATCCCCCAGGTTGAGAACCAGAACTATTATAGGCATTGTATAAGTGTGCCTTCAGTGTTGCTTCAGCCAACATGAAACGCATACATGTTTTTTGGAAAGGCTATATTATTTTACTTGTATTGACCCTATAAACAATTTAGTATTATTTAGTACATGTAAGGTTTTGCCCACTCAAATGGTACCTCGTCAGATAATCCCCACATATCCTACAACAACTTCTGTGAACAGACTTCACTGTAGTAGCTTTTCATAAATTATATTTGTACTTAGGCTGTCTGCTGTCATGAAAGCTTATAGTTAGAGAAATTCAAATTCCAACAGTCCAGCCTCTCCGACCCCTCACTGGGGAAAATTCTGGGAGGAAAACAGAAACGGGGTGAGTTGTCTTGTTACACTCCCAATGACATCATCGGTAGGCAGGTTTGGGTAATTTAAAACGAGATTTACTTCCCACCTGTGAGGCACTGATCGAATAGTCTATGGATGCGAGTTGTGAGAGGCATTTAGTTACTAATACAAAATACTTTCGTATTTTAATTTTGCTACACTACAACACTATACCGTTTATTACAACACTGTTCTAAAGTGCCGTTACCACAAAAGCGAAAGTAGTATAGTAGTTACTTTACCTTTTAATTTCGCTATACTGTACTATTAAGTTTGCGGTGGTGGCCATTTTTCTCAAAAGTGGTGGGCATTTTTCTCAAAAGTTGTAATGTATCGGAGTGCAATACACTTCCCAAACGATAGGGGCACGTGGCGGCAGAAAAGTGGCCACAGATCGGATCAAAATGCTTTTTATTGAAGAATATGGAATGCACGGGTGCAATACTGTGCAAAATGCTAACATCCATGGCCCATGGGTGAGAACTTTATATTTGAAATCTGAACGTTTACGTACACGTTCATTTTGTAATTGTAACAAGGCGCACCAAACGGGGGGAAGTCCCGCCATGACTCCCGTGAAGAAGGAACAGAGTTATGTGAAAGGAAACATGAAACAGTTTGGTCTAGTAGTGCGGGTAGTATGGGGCTAAAAGTATTGTCCCATCGGGCTTTGGCCTTCTCAAACTTGTTTCTACCTGAGCAAAATGTACTTTCTCGGTCAAATCTAAATTGCTGTTGTGGTCTGGGACCTGGGTCTCTGTTGTGGTCTGGGACCTGGGTCTCTGTTGTGGTCTGGGACCTGGGTCTCTGTTGTGGTCTGGGACCTGGGTCTCTGTTGTGGTCTGGGACCTGGGTCTCTGTTGTGGTCTGGGACCTGGGTCTCTGTTGTGGTCTGGGACCTGGGTCTCTGTTGTGGTCTGGGACCTGGGTCTCTCGTGTCTCTGTTGTGGTCTGGGACCTGGGTCTCTGTTGTGGTCTGGGACCTGGGTCTCTGTTGTGGTCTGGGACCTGGGTCTCTGTTGTGGTCTGGGACCTGGGTCTCTGTTGTGGTCTGGGACCTGGGTCTCTGTTGTGGTCTGGGACCTGGGTCTCTGTTGTGGTCTGGGACCTGGGTCTCTGTTGTGGTCTGGGACCTGGGTCTCTGTTGTGGTCTGGGACCTGGGTCTCTGTTGTGGTCTGGGACCTGGGTCTCTGTTGTGGTCTGGGACCTGGGTCTCTGTTGTGGTCTGGGACCTGGGTCTCTGTTGTGGTCTGGGACCTGGGTCTCTGTTGTGGTCTGGGACCTGGGTCTCTGTTGTGGTCTGGGACCTGGGTCTCTGTTGTGGTCTGGGACCTGGGTCTCTGTTGTGGTCTGGGACCTGGGTCTCTGTTGTGGTCTGGGACCTGGGTCTCTCGTGTTGTGGTCTGGGACCTGGGTCTCTGTTGTGGTCTGGGACCTGGGTCTCTGTTGTGGTCTGGGACCTGGGTCTCTGTTGTGGTCTGGGACCTGGGTCTCTGTTGTGGTCTGGGACCTGGGTCTCTGTTGTGGTCTGGGACCTGGGTCTCTGTTGTGGTCTGGGACCTGGGTCTCTGTTGTGGTCTGGGACCTGGGTCTCTGTTGTGGTCTGGGACCTGGGTCTCTGTTGTGGTCTGGGACCTGGGTCTCTGTTGTGGTCTGGGACCTGGGTCTCTCGTGCTAATGTTCAAGGGTGGGCCTTGTCAACAAGCGTGGAAGGGGCGGTGTTCCGTCTTGGCTGTGTGACGGGGGCGTCGCCATTTACTCAAACCCCGAAGAAGATTCCATGCTCGCATGTGAGAGAGGTCCAGGGAAACAGGGGCGCATACTTTGGTCCGACATACTAACAGTCCGACACATGCGTGGCCGGTTAAGACACATGTGCGGCCGGTTAAGACTTACCCGTGGCTTCCCTGTGATATATGGGTATAGGGTGTCGGACTAAGGCCTGTCGGACTGTTGTGCACTAAAATGAGCTTAGAAAGGAAGAGAAAGGACATGTCTGACGTTAAGTGTATTCACGGTAGTTCGTATATGCAATATACCTCGTCTGAACATAAAAGTGCATGAGACCGGCTTTTTGGAATGAGGTGCTGTACTGGAAGCATTGACATTGCCAGGAGGATTACAATACATTTGATCAGTGGTGGAAGAACTCATATATTTATATAAGAAGTGTGCAAGAATGTGCAATATAGTTTTGACTAAAAGTAAAAGCCGCAATACCAGCACATACAAAATACTCAACAAATAAAAGGCTTTTTACTAGAAGAAATGTTTAAAGTAGTAAGTAAAAATAAAAATTGATTAAAAAAACAATTGTCAATATGTATCAAAAACGGCAATCTACAAGCTCAAAGCACATATGGTTGTGAGCTTGTAGAATAGATCTGAAGTACAATAGGTCTTAAGTGGTTAATGTAAGTTATAATATATAATCACACTCTGCAAACTAATAACTATTAGCTAAAGCTGCCAATTAAAATGTACAATATTTGCTGTGATGCAATGGAGTAGATAAAGTATTTGACCGAAGTAAAGTAGAAGCACCTCAAAAGTGTACCCAAGCAGCACAGTACCTGAGTAGGCCTTACTTGTTGCATTAGCTCAGCTGGCTTTATAGTGAGCAACCGTTTCCTATGGCCTCCACCAGAGGGCACTGTTGCCTTAACTTATTATGTTCTCTTCTGTGACTATAAAGTCGAACCAGGGCGTTTTCCTAAGCCTCCATTGCTGCTGCTTGACATGGTTATGACTGTATTTTGTCCTGGTTGTAAACTGGAAGCCCTCCCGGCAGCACCAACCCTCCTCCACAGCCCGTTGCACCCCCTTCTCCCATCCCCCTCCCTGGCTCCCACCCCCTTCTCCCCATTGCTGCTTCTGTGAAAGCTCACTTGGCAGCTCAGCCTGTCATAATTATAATATGTCCCTTCCTCATCATCATCAACATCATCATCATCATCACACAGCAGCACATTCTGACATTTCTTCCCATAATTCTCTGTGCAAACGCGAACACATAATTTAGCTATATGCATTATTATTATTACACAATGCTGTCCATCGTAATGACTATATACTTTAATGACTATTCTTTTTAATGCTGCTGTAATTTGTTATGTGTTATTTATTGCTTGAATGCATGCATGCCTTTTCATATAAATGGTGCATTCATATAGCGCCTTTGTCCGAAGAACTTTACCATGTGCATTATAAGGCACCGACCTACTCAACAGGAACATAATGGGGTTCAGTATCTTCTTGCTCAAGGACACTTCGGCAGGGGGAGCCAGGGAGCGATCGCACCGGGAACCTTTCCGATTCCCAAGTGGCAGCTCTACCTCCCGAGACACTGTCGTCCTGCATGGTGCTGTTGTATGGATAAGATAAGATAAGAAAAGATGAACCTTGATTGATCTCCATGGTGGGGAAATTCAGGTGTGCAGCAACAGCAGTAAGAGGCCGCGGCGCAGGTAAGAGTAGAGTCAAGAGTGAAAGCAAGATTATGCTATGATATAGGCTACAGTAATAGATTAAATATAATTTAATCTATTTGAATTTAAATCTAATTTAATCTATTTTAATTTAAATCTAATTTAATCTATTTTAATTTAAATCTATTTAAATCTAAATCTAATTTAATCTATTTTAATTTAAATCTAATTTAATCTATTTTAATTTAAATCTAATTTAATCTATTTTAATTTAAATCTAATTTAATCCATTTAATCTATTTTAATTTAAATCTAATTTAATCTATTTGAATTTAAATCTAATTTAATCTATTTTAATTTAAATCTAATTTAATCTATTTTAATTTAAATCTAATTTAATCTATTTTAATTTAAATCTAATTTAATCTATTTTAATTTAAATCTATTTTAATTTAAATCTATTTAAATCTATTTTAATTTAAATCTAATTTAATCTATTTTAATTTTAATCTAATTTAATCTATTTTAATTTTAATCTAATTTAATCTATTTTAATTTCAATCTATTTAAATCTAAATCTAATTTAATCTATTTTAATTTAAATCTAATTTAATCTATTTTAATTTAAATCTAATTTAATCTATTTTAATTTAAATCTAATTTAATCTATTTTAATTTAAATCTATTTTAATTTAAATCTAATTTAATCTATTTTAATTTAATCTATTTTAATTTAAATCTAATTTAATCTATTTTAATTTAAATCTATTTTAATCTATTTTAATTTAAAGGACCACTTCACCATGTTTCAACCTATCTTCATATAATAGGTCCTCACTAATAATCATGGAAACGTGGCATGTTTTTTTTCTACTCAGTCTGTGTCTCATAGGACGGCTGTGGGCAGTTTAGAAACCGTCTTCCAGTGACATCATCATTAGGCAGATTTATTTTTAAACAAGATTATTTTACAAAAATGTTTAGATTTTCATTATCATGAGAACGATGGCTTCCATTTTCGCATTGCAACTTTTCAGGACTAGAAAGCCTGCAGTTTCTATTAGCTTGTATTCCCCATCGATGATGTCACTGGAAGACGGTTTCTGAACTGCCCACAGCCCTCCTATGAGACATAGACAGAGTAGAAAAAAATTGCACCATTTTATCATGATTATTAGTGAGGACCTATTATATAAAGATAGGTTGAAAAGTGGTGAAGTGGTCCTTTAAATCTATTTTAATTTAAATCTAATTTAATCTATTTTAATTTAAATCTATTTTAATTTAAATCTAATTTAAATCTATTTTAATTTAAATCTAATTTAATCAATTTTAATTTAAATCTAATTGTTATCCTAATGTTTGTTTTGAGAGAGGGAGAGAGAGGGAGAGGGAGGGAGAGGGAGAGAGAGGGGGAGGGAGAGGGGGAGAGAGAGGGGGGGAGAGAGAGAGAGAGAGAGAGAGAGAGAGACAGACAGAGAGTGACTTAAGGCCTAATTTAGACTGCAGTCACATTCAGACCCCTTTTCCACCGGTTGGTTCCCAATGGGAACCGGTTCAGTTCTTTTTGGTTTTTAGTCCATGAGCCAGAGCTCCAAAATTGGTGGGAAAACTATACCCTATATTAAATTGTTTATAGGATCAATACAAGTAAATTAATACATGATAACCCTTCCACAGTAGTAGCTTTATCATATTTTCGACTATTTTGCATATTTTCCTACATAATGCCTCATTTGCATATTAATACATGTTAAATTTGTAATACAATAAATCATTGTCTTCGTGTAAGTACTCAATTGGGGAAGTTTTATGGTGATAACAATCTAATTGCGAACGCAGTGAGCCACTTACTATGACAGCAAGGGCTGAATGTCTGTGTGTGTGTGTGTCACGCTGTTACACCACCCGCCCGCCACCAGAGGGCGCAGCTGTAGCACACACACACACACACACACACACACACACACACACACACAGGGCGCAGCTGTAGCACACACACACACACACACACACACACACACACACACACACACACACACACACACACACACACACACAACCACACACACAACCACACACACACGAGCTGCGTTCGCTTCACGCGTTTGCGCGTCTTACTTGTATAGGTATAGTTATGCATACTCAATTGATAATTAACATTCCAATTTTGGAGCTCTGGCTCATGGACTAAAAACCAAAAAGAACTGAACCGGTTCCCATTGGGAACCAACCGGTGGAAAAGGGGCCTCAGTCAAATCTGATTCAAATCTGATTTATTTCTGAAATCTGATCTTTTGGCACGGCCATTCACACTGCACACCATTTTCAAGGCCCCCTTTACGCTGGCAGCCAAATCTAGCCTGAATTTAGCCTGGATCAGATCTGTGCCACATCAAGATTGAAATCCGATTCATTTAATTTCATTTCATTTTTAGACCAGTTATAACCCATTTTTAGACGGACGTCTATAGCCAACTATTGCTCAGTGGGACGATACAAATGCTAAGTTTTGAAACTTAAAACTGCATAGCAACCACTACTGGACACCAGAGGGTGCACTGGCCATATATGGAGCGTGTATTGAGTATACAGGGTTTGATGAGGTCAGATCAACATATGGAATGCCAGAACAGGTCAGCTCCATATATGGAGATCTAAGGGTGGCAGCGGGGGCAGTGTCTTCCAGTAAGACGCCTGAGGGTGCACTGGCCATATATGGAGCGTGTATTGAGTGTACAGGGTTTGATGAGGGCTCAGGTAGGGCCGGGCCTTAATTTCCGGGCCTGTTGAGAACTCTAGTTTTCGCCAGCTGCCGGGTGTGGCTGCACAAATAACTTTGGGGCAGGCCCGTCTAGAGTTTAAATGGACATGTATCAGTCAAAAGGGAGACATCGAAGAGGAAGGATGGATGGGGAAGGATCAACATCAATCAATACTAATATTGATGACATCAGGGATCTCCATATATGGGCTTAATTGTGACAGCAGGTCGCATTTACTATGATCCCTGATATACTATCATCCCTTATGATGCCATAGTGATGTCACAAGACCTGAGCACAATATATGGGGGCTTTCCACCTGTATGGGGATTTTGAGTGATACACCGATGGACAAAAAACGCACAATTCCATAGTTAACTGTGACCTTCGGTCGCAATAACTACTACATGCGTTGTTGAGCAGAGTCCCTTACGGCCGAATATAGTGACTCTTCTATTTCCGCTCTACATTAAAGCTGAAAACAGTAGCTTTCTCATTTTGCATTCTCATTTTGCATTATGTATCATTATAGGCTTTTGTCTTGGTGTAACAGCAAGCCCTCTGTAGGATGAGTAGGATCTCCTGAAATCGCTGAACGGTGTTGTGTGCCTGTCAAGTCGGCTCCAACCAAATAACGATTTTTTTGTTTGCTCGGCAGTCATTCTGAAGTTGAGGTGACAACCATTATCTAGGCACAGATCATCAACATGATGAAAACACCAACGTGCCGCCTCCTTTGGTTTGAATTCACATTCTCCTCCACTGTTTCTCCTCCAGGGCAGGGGCCGTCTGAACAAAAGAAAAAAGCATGATGATGGCTTTGTTGGCAATATGTTTTTGACAAGCTCTCAACTTGTTGTAAAACCTTCTTTTTCAGCACCTTTGGAGAGTGACGAGTGGATGCATAATCAGTGGGATTTGTGTCCAGGTAGCGCAGTCAGCAAAGTACTCACTTGTCTTTCGATCACAAGGTCATGAGTTCAATCCCGGAGTAGTGAGTAGTGTGGCAAGACCTGCAGTAAAGTATTGGGAATTGATGGTAGGTGTTACACAGGAATGAAAAGTTTTAATTGCAAAGAAAGCCTGACTACTGCTGGACTGGTAGTCTGGTACAGCGTGTCAAAATGTGTTGCACACACGTCACAATATTTTTCAGCAGAAATAGTTGGTATTTCTTGATATATTTTTCAAACATCTAAGAACTTCACCCACCACTGGCAACAAGGAAGGTGTTGAGGTACAGTATGTGAAAAGAGTGAGATGTGAACAGCTGAGAAGGCTGACGGAAATGGAAGCATGAACCAGAAGCGTATAGCCTCCATTGGGCCACTCGGGCACAGACCCAGGCAATTGAGATCTTGCCCAGTCTAGCTTCTGAAATACTGGAGCGAAAAAACAAGAACAACTAGATAGCCAGCTACATTGGCAGTAGGCCTAACCTCGTGTCACCTCACCAGACTTTCTTCTAGTGACATTGGCAGCCCCTCACCCTGCATGCACATTTGTGTCCAAAATCATTAAATGAAATGGTCCCCCATTAGCAAGTCAGCAAAACCGCTTTCAACTATCGGCCGCTAAAAAGTCTAAAAAGATTGTTTCCGGCGGAAATACCTGCTACGGAATACATACCATAGATGGAACCCTCCATAACCTTCCCTCCTAGTTGTTTATTTTTTATTTATTTTTAATGTGACTGTCGATTTGTGTCAAACCCTTTTTTCTTTGCTCTGTATTGTTGTTTACTGTTGACTGGTATTGTGGGTGTTGTGTTGTCCGAAAAAGAAAATCCAATAAAATACTAAATCACAAAAAAAAGAACCACCCCTGAAGGGGGAAAGTCGTCTTCATGAAACCCCTAACAGAAAAGCATATCTACCAACTATTGCTGCTATTTTAGAGTTGTGGGTTCCCAGTGGTGGAAAAAGCAGGCTACTCAATTGTTTTACTTAAGTAAAAGTACCAATACTGCAATTTAGAACTACTTCGTTACAAGTAAAAGTTCAGAATTGAAAATGTACTTGAGTAAAAGTAAAAAAGTATCTGCATAAAAATGTACTTAAAATTACTAAGAGTAAAAGTACTCATTTTGCAGAATGTCACATTTCACAAGTTCAAGATGTGTAGAAAATCTATTGAAAATAGCCGATCTACAAGCTCACAATGCGTCGCGTTGCGATGCATTGTGAGCTTGTAGATTGGCTATTTTCAAATGGCCGAAATGTATAGGGTTGAAGTGGTTTAATGTATGTTTTCTAATCAAAATTAAAATCTCCAAAGTAACTAGTAACTAAAGTTTTCAAATAATTGTAGTGGAGTAAAAGTACAAATTTTGCCTCTGAGATGTAGTGGAGTAGAAGTAAAAGTACTGGAAATTGTATTTGTACTTTACTCAAGTAAAGTACAAATACCTCAAAATTGTACTTAAGTACAGTACTTAAGTAAAAGTACTTAGTTACTTTCCACTACTGTGGGTTCCCAGCACTCAGGGTTAGTAGGCTACCACCTCCTGAGTAGGAACCCTACCATAGTTCTGAGAACCATCTGAAACTAAACCATTCTGAAACAAATCCAATACACATACACAAGCAATATCTTTCATGGCATTCTAATGTGCCATATTGACTCCGCAGATGAAACGAACCGACTGTCAAACCGTGTCTTTGTCAACGAGGCAAAATAACCGTTGCAGTATACTTTAGGTAGACCTACTCTGTATGCAACGTCTCCGCAATGAGCCTGTCTTCTCGGTCTCTTCATTTGCACGTTTAAGCACTGAGAGATATGCCTTTCATGTCTCCAAATGAAAATAATTCACCTTATCTCTGAAGGTCTGGTTCAGTTGTCAAATGCAGAAGAGAGTGGTGTTCTCTGCTGTCTTTATATGATCAGTTGTTTTCTGGTAATCAAGAAACCAAGTGATTTTATTTGTCAACAAATCCAAAACCTGTGAAATAGGTAACGCGACACCACACAATTTGCTTATAGTTATTGTAGTGGAAAAGAGCCATCAGATACTGTTATAATCTGATCGCCCATGGCTGTGTACTTGTACGTGAGTGCACAGTGTACTTGATATGTATTGTGTACTGCCTGATCTGTAGCATACTTTAGGCTACGAGAGACATCTCAGACAGCAAGGTCAGCCTTGCTGCAGTTAGCGGTTATTATGTCTCAAGTGTTGTTGTCACGTCATTGGGATCCAGCTCTATATATGTTCCTGTGTGTGTAATAAACTGTGTGAACCTTTAGTGTGATACTGTCTCGTGTCCCGTTATTTGTTCTCCCAGGCCAGCCGCCGCAGTCCCCCCCCCCCCCCCCCCCTATTTTAATGGTTTAACCCATTTTGGACTGAGGTCGATAAAAAAAAAGGCTTCTAAATCCTTTTTTTTTTTGGAAAAAACATGTTTCTATGTCAGTGGTTCTGAACCTTTTTCATGTCAAGGACAATTATCTCTATTGGGCCACGGACCCCCATCTCAAAATATGTAGTTCCAGGGACCCCCCAGAAGAAGAAAAATGTTCGCTCTTAAATATATATTCGAGAATTTGCTCCACATTTTCACAACTTTTCAAAAATAGCAGACCTACAAGCTCGTAGCGCGCCACTCGGTGGTGCGATATGAGCTTGTAGATCTGCTATTTTTCAATAGCTAAATTATAACATAATATTTAAAACACCCAGAATGGGTTAAAGATGGAGTGTCGTGATGCCCCCTTGTTGATCATCATGCATTATGATTATAGTAGGAGGGAAATCTATTTAAAAAAAAGTGTGCAGAAAGTGTTAAAATTATGTCTTATGTGGCTACACCCACCAGTTCATTAAGTATAGCCTACATGGTTTTCACCTTAGTTCACCCACCTGAACTTAAGCCTCGTCCACAGCTGTTGTTGTGGGAGGGGTTAGGGTTATGATGACACTAAAATGGTGTTGTTTCGATTTGGCCTTTTGACTCAAAGGCTTTCAGCTTTCAGGAAGAATCCAAAAATACACAGGGAAGACATATTTGAATATTATAACCAAACCTGGGGGTCTATCAGAGTAATGTTAACTCCATAGACTCATGCAAAAAAGAAAAAGTACAATCACGGCACTCCATCTTTAACAACCTACAGATCTAAGGATCAACAGTGTGGAGCGAAAATAGCAAAAACTGTCCAAATATCATGCGTTGTGAGCTTGTATATCTGATATTTGTTTTGGTGCTATTTATGAAGATTCGTGAACATTAAGATTTTCATTTTATTTCACATTTTGAACATCTTTGAAAATGTGTGAAAACTTGAATGCCATACCCAATATAAGGTTGGGTTGGTGGAGGTGGCTGGAGACAGATTATGCATGGATTGAAATAGTACAAGCTAGTTTCCCACACCTGTGACTCCCATAAAGTGCCGTGAAGAAAATGTCCCCACCCAGTAATAAATTCATATTTATGATCCAAACCTCTCCTGCCGTAAATGAAACATCATTTTGTGCACTAGAGGTAATGAAAAGTGAAGGCACTTATCATTGCTTCCTGGATGCATTTTATCTTTTACGTTGCTGAAGCATGGATGCATAAGCAAACTGAAGAGGAGTGAAATACAGTACCAAGGTCTGATGCCACAGTCATAATCCATGAGGTCACAATAAACTTTTCCCATTGAATTTAGAAAAAGAAAATCACTTAATATATGAACAAAAATAAAAGATGTGTCTGGAAAGTGAAGTGGCCCTGTATTACCAGTATATCATATCGTCGCTATCAGGTGCAAACCTTGCGTGTCCAAGATCGTTTTGTTTGTTACAAAACATTTTTTTTAAACAGTGAAGACACTGGGGAGGCACTGGGGAGACACTGGGCAGACCCTGGGGATCTGCGCAGACACTGGGGAGGCACTGGGGAGACACTGGGCAGACCCTGGGGAGGCTGGCCAGACACTGGGGAGGCACTAGGGAGGCACTGGGGAGGCACTGGGGAGGCACTAGGGAGGCACTGGGGAGGCACTGGGGAGGCACTAGGGAGGCACTAGGGAGGCACTGGGGAGGCACGTAGCAACGTCGCTCTCCATTGGCCAGAGCGCGGGTGAGCCATCTAGCTTTCTTATTTATATCTATGAACAAACCTACCTTTCACTACGTCACCTCAGACATCAGCAACACTATGAAAATCACATAAATACAATACAATTCAAAACACACTTTGGGTAATTTCCATATAATTGTGCAATCTTTTTTATAAGAAATGTATATTGTTGTCTAGATATGGTGTATTAGAATACCTGCTATTATCCATTATTTGTTGTCTTACGGAGGAGACGACGGCCACCAAATATTGTGGACAAATAGAATCACTTGGTTTCTTGATTACCAGAAAACAACTGATCATATAAAGACAGCAGAGAACGCCACTCTTTTCTGCATTTGACAACTGAACCAGACATCCAGAGATAATGGAAGACATGCAAGGCATATCTCTCAGTGCTTAAACGTGCAAATGAAGAGACCGAGAAGACAGGCTCATTACGGAGACGTTGCATACAGAGTAGGTCTACCTAAAGTATACTGCGACGGTTATTTTGCCTCGTAGACAAAGATACGGTTTGACAGTCGGTTCGTTTCATCTGCCGAGTCAATATGGCACGTTAGAATGCCATCAAAGATATTGCTTGTGTATGTTCAGCTATGGCTGTGCAGTAATGAAATGCTTTTGAAATGAGAGCGGAAATGAGTGGTATAAAAGCCAGGCCTCGGGGAGGACTGTGGAAATGCATCTATCTATCTCACTGTTTCTGTCTTCAACAGAGTCACAGTCCATATAAATCTGTCTGACCATTGTCTGTCCATTGATTCTGAGTGTCAATACATTGATTTGATGATTTAGTAGGTAAAGGAGAAAAGTAAGTATCATGTGCATATTGCAACGGTGTCGTTGCGATTACACGTATTTGTCATTCTGAGGCTAAGTCGATGCTTCCGAGGTAAAACATAAAGGAAATGTTTCTTTTTATGATACCAGACAAAGCCGGCCCCATTCTTTATAACAAGGCTTTCCTTTTGGCATCAAAGCGCACTGCTGCAGACTGCAGATGATGTGATTGCATCTTAACTCCACCAAATGGAGGCGGACAGGATGGAGAGGCTGCTTCAGATCAAGATTCATTGCTTTTACATTTCTAGCTCATTTGTCTTCCAAATGAAGATCCCTTTAAGAAGGTGATCTCTCCCCAGCCATGGGATATCGGCACAGCCTGTTTAGCAATATAAGACCCAAGACCCAATTAACGCTCGCACGCACGCACGCACGCACGCACGCACGCACGCGCGCGCGCGCGCGCACGCACACACACACACACACACACACACACACACACACACACACACACACACACACACACACACACACACACACACACACACACACACACACACACACACACACACACATACACATTCAGACAATACATGTGTATTTTTATATTCAGAACATACACATGCATATTCAAAAGATAAATCGTTGCTGTCAGGCAGAAACCTTGTATCTCCATATTTAATGCTTTCATAAATGAATGCTCTACTTTGTCATTCCACATTTGTCACACAACATCTATAAGCTCACAGCACTTAACTATGCAAGTATGCGATGCGCCGTGAGCTTATAGATCTGATATTTTTGCTATTATATTTAAGTGGAAGTGGTGGAAAGTCTGTGGTTTGAATATTAAGCAATGAATTGTTTAAAAGAGATTTGTGAACATTGGAACCATTTGAACACAGGCTCTTTTTCCCCCATTCCGTTTCCTGAAAATAAAGTGTTTTGGACATACAAGGTTTCCATGCATGCGACAACGATGAGCAAAGCAATGCCAATGAATATGACTTTACGTAACAGAGCCTCACAAGAGCAGCATGGAGGCACGGCAGGGAGGAATGGATTCTATGGCATATCGATTCCCCCTCCCTCCCTCAGAGTGGGTGCAATCAGTCTTTTGTTAGGAGCCTCCAGGGTTGTGGTATAGACTAGAGTCACTAGACTCGAACACCATGGAGGCAAGCCAGCAGCTGTGGTGGTGCCAGATTTTGCGAGAGAAATATGCAACCAGTCAGGTAGACATACGGACATTTAAGCCCCAAAAGAAGGGACTATAGGGCACATTAAACCTATATGAGTCAGTGTCACGGCCCCTTGGCCTAGCCTGCAGGGCCTATGCTGTCTATAATGTGTACTGCCCTGTGTGTATTTCTCCCACAGATCCTGTGGGCGTCGGCCCACTTGAGTTGAGACTCTTCATTAGGTGCATTAGGAGCACCTGGCCAGTGCTCCTGGAACCTCTATAAAAGAGTGCTTGCCAGCCATTCTCTGTGTCCCTCTCCAGATGACCACCCTTCTGTTTGTTTCCTGTTACTGGTGCACACCCATTCACCATACTATCCACACTGACACCACTGATTGTACTGACTTCCACATATCATACATTCTGTAAGCATTATTTAATGTTCATAACATTAGTTACCTTTGTGAAAAAAATAGTTATTTTGAACACTGCTACTGTGTCCTCCTCAATTTGTCATGGCCCAACGGGCCGGGTTATGACAGGCAGATATTTGAAAATAGCCGATCTACAAGCTCACAATGTGACGCATTGTGAGCTTGTAGATCTGCAATTATTTATAAAAATAAATCTTGGGCAAAAAATGTACCACCGGTTCACAACCAATATTTACAAGCGACTTTACAGTTGAAAAAAAGCCCAAAGCCGCATACAGCAATGCTGGCTGGCCAGCAGCTGCAGATCACTAATGGCAGAGAGAGAGAGTCAGGGTGGTTGTGCTCAATTGGATTTCTGATGACTGCCAGCAAAAGAAGAGACCCTGACACTCCCACCACCACTACCACATGCACGCACGCACACATGCACACCCGCACACACACATTGGTATTAGTATACTTGTGAGGAGATAAACGTTTTAGGACAGCGATTGTATAAATGCCATGTTTAACCCTAAAGTATAGTCTACTACTACTTCAAGACGTTGTTCCCAAACTGGGGGTCCCCAAATTATTTTTGGGGCCCCCAGATGATTAGCTTTATGTGCAACATTGTTTTCTCATTCATTCAACAGTAAACAAACCAACATACGGTACATGTTTATACGGGGTATCTGCACATTTCTAAAGTTACATTTGAACACCGTCACTTTCAGTAGAGGGCGCCAGTCCACAGGTTCATGTATTTTTTTTATTGTCTTTGTAATCCCCATAGGGGGGTTTTAGGTCACTTCATATAAGAACTGTGTTTGAAAAATAAACCGATCATCCCGGCCTTTCTGTCAGGGGGGTGGCTGTGTGTCGTTATTTCTCAACTGGACAATATTTCTTCGTTAAAAGAAGAGCAAAGTATGGCACTGAAGGCTTTTCTGCGCGGAAAAGATGTTTTTGCTCTCCTCCCGACTAGCTTCGGCAAGAGTTTAATTCCGCACCTACCATACATCACGTAGACACGTCAATATGATTGGTTGTGTTTGCACGCCCACACGGTGATAGACAGACGGTCCCATCCAATCATCTGCCAAGTATCTTGAAAAAAAGGAACAGCCCCGTTATCGAATTGGCTCCCGAGATCCCAGATCCCAATAAGCTGTGAAACAAATGTGTGTCGCAAGCTTCTTGGATCTGGCAGCGTCAGGTTACCATTCATCAGCCATGCATCAGGTGATGGGGGGGAATTTCCAGAACAACAACAACCAGAACAACAGCTGTCTATGGTAATGGTATACAACAATGCTCTGTGCAATGGCTAAACTGGTTCTACATGTTCTAATTATCTAATATGAGAAATAAGGTAAAATAAACATGGGGCGAGATATCCACACTTCTGGGCGAGATATCCACGCTTTGGGGCGAGTTATCCACGACTTTGGGGAGAGCTATCCTCAGTTGGAAACAGGGCGAACGTACCTGTTACCTGTCTAATTATAAGCCTACCTCTTAAGACAATAAACAATAAAATCTCTACTGTACTCGAGGGGTATTTGGCCCTCACATAGTATACAGACACACACACACACACACACACACACACACACACACACACACACACACACACACACACACACACACACACACACACACACACACACACATTTGTGAATGATTGGATCCCCCCTGTGCAGCGCAGTTAAAGTCTCATCTGTCCATGGTGCACCTCTAATCTCCACTAACCTTTATGGTGTGGCTGTAGGCAGGGGGATGAGTGGGGGGGGGGGGGGCAGCATAATCATCTTTGGCTGGGTGAAGACAGCGCTCCAATCATAAATCAGTTGAGCTATATAGCCAACTAGGGCCAGAGCTATAGTGTCTTTGTCAGTTGTGGAAGAGGTACTTTCTCTCTTTCACTCTTTCAGTCTATACATAACAAACATCATTTCCATTTGTCTTTCTTCTTTTGAGTGTCCGTTGCTTGTTTCCTGTCCAACTCCGAAAAAGGGCTAGGGAGAAGCCATAGGCTTGCCAGGCCCTACCCCTGGAGTCCATTTGCTTACTTAGGTGCATGCACATGTCATGTATATAGGGTATAGGCACAGTGCATACATTCATGTAGTCCTTATACATTCACAATTTCACACACACACACACACACACACACACACACACACACACACACACACACACACACACACACACACACACACACACACACTCACGAACGCATGCATGCATGCACGCACACACGCACCTGCAGCAGACCAGCCGGACACACTTAATACATGCATATATACGTATTCATGCACACATGCACAATGTTTACTTAATATATGCACACATCGCATACATGTGTGCATACCTTAAGTCGGTTCGGCTCTGTAGAGCCTACAATGTGACGTCATTTAAGGTTTTGGGGGGGCGGGTACCGTCCTAAAGTCGGCTCTACGGTGCTACTGAAATTTTCTGACGAGCCGAAATCATTTCGGCACTACAGCGGTAAAATACTAGCTGACCTCATCACATTTGTGATGACGTCTATGGCCTTTTTAAGCCCAAGGAGTGTTTTTCGTGCAAAACTAATGCTTGGAATGGATTCAGAATCATGAAACCCCCCTAGTTTGACCCCTAGTTTGGCCATAGAAAACAAATGCTTGTATGGTAGGCTACCCCAACTTTCAGCAGCTGTCAAAAAGTCCCCTAGGGTGGTTGAATATAAACCAATGTGGGATGTTAGTAGACACCTTTACAAACACAATTATTTTTGGTAAGAAACTAAGAAATGTATTCCCAGGTTTTATTAATATCCCCTGACTATCTGTCCATGTGTGTTGCACACTGTAGTGTTTTTCAAGGCTGTTACATGTTACGATGGTGGTAGACCCCCTCCCCGCTGTCAGTGATTATTATAGAAAAACGCTTTGCATTACAAGTTCCAACAGTTAATAATGAAATTTGAGCTACCCCAATCACATTATTTTCGTTATCTTCAAATTAGACATTACGCCAGGGAGAAAATCCCACAATATGAAAATATACCAGAGAGTAACGATTTATAAGCTCCTCCTACGTCTTTCTTCCCCTTGGCAGATGTTTTGTTTAGTTTCACTTTGTATTACTCCTGTATCTATCAACCATTTGAAAGAAACATGGGTTTCTGAACTAGGAATGGCAATGAGTGATGAAGTCTGGGAGCAGGTTTATTAAGAATTCCCTATAGTTCCATCAATGCCAGCGATACCAGTTAATACAATATATAAAGATTATACATAGAATGCACTATTGATGCACCGATGAGTGGGTGGTCATTTGTGTTTTGGGAGAGAGCGAGTGCACCGGCGAGGTCAACTGTCGACAATAGCTGCGGCAGTGTTTCAGCATTAGTCCGACACCCTAACCCTAACCTCACAGGTAATGCTACGGGTGGTTTTTAACCGGCAATGCATGTCGGGAGACACCACACGGACCGACAGGAGGAAACACGGCTGTTGCCGTGTGTCATATAATCCCTCCTGTCACATTCTCTCCCTCCCTCAGTCTGTGACCCCACACTGGCCACTCCCATATCCCATTCCAGCACACCCAGTTCACCCAGTTCCATTTACACACCTGTCTTCAACTACCTCATCAGCCCAGCAGTGAACACTTCTCCAATCAACCTGCTCACTATAAAACCGGACTTTAGTGCAAACACTCATTGACACAACCTGGTGTCATTGATGTCCTGCTTGTTTCCTGATTTGACTACATTGTCATTTTGCTATTGCCTGATTCCTGCCTGCATCTTCAGTGCAAGATATCTGCCTGATTCCTTATTAAATTCTTATCTATACTATTATCTACTCTTGTTGTTGTGACTTTGCACTTGGGTTCAACTCACTCTGTCTGCATCCTTGACACCTCCCCCACCCCACCCCCACAATAGGGACGTCAAGTTGAAAGTAGGCCTATATACTTCCAAGTCTACCATCCAACCCATGACCGGAGATTGCATTATAAAACAAAATGCCAGACGCCAGAGGATTACTGACAACTCCCCTGTTCATATAGCCCTGAACTGAACTACTCCAAGATAGTTAAAACCATCTCTAGGAATAATTTACTAACTTACTGCTCTCGCTTTCTTATTAGATTCTGCCATAAAACATGGAAGAGACGGAAGGGAATTATCTGATATGGCCACCCTGGGAGCCATTTTGATGGCTTTACGCTAGATATTTCTCCAGGGTTCCGGGTAAAAGTCCCCATGCTAGTTCCACAATATAGAACAGAAACAAGAGGCCAGCTCCTGTCTGTGCCCATACCATACCACGCCTCAGTGAGATTGGCAGCAAATGGAAGCTGATGAGTGATGAATAGAAAACCACTGGCAGGAAAAATAAAAAATCTCTTCAAGTCATCATCCGCAAGAACGCCCTCAATCTTGTGTGTTTTAAATTGGGTACTTTGGTTTGCATGATGACTGACCCCCTGACTGGCTCCCTTCAAAAGTAAGTAGACTACTGCATTACTGGAAGATGAAAAGACTAGTGTACTGAACATTACTCTCACATAGTGGTACATTTAAGTACATTTACTCAAGTATTGTACTTTTACTTCTATTCTTTATACTTCTCTACTCCACTCGTCATCATCATCATTTTTCGACCGCGGTCGAGATCATGGATTTCATAATGCCACGCCAGACTTTCCGGTCCTTCATTGCCATCCCCAGTTCCTGCTTGCTGATGCATGTGTCCCTAGCGATGACATCAGGGAATGACAGTTTTCTACCTCTGGTCTGCTTTGAGGCAGGATTCCAGAGAAGAAGGGGAGATATAACCTCATTGTCAGCTTTGTAGCAGTGGCCGGCAAACTGTGTTCTTCTGGATCGGACTAGTGAAAAACACGGGGAAGGTTGCCGTATATTAGATTAGTCGATGGGTGGCTCTTCCAATAGAGATTTTGCGCTCTCTGTTTACTGTTTACTCTGTGTACTGTTTACTCCACAAAACATTCTAAAACTTTAGGTTAGTTACTTTGAAGCGTTAGATTACTAGAGGCTTGCTCACTTCTAGAGTCCGGCTACTTTGCACTGCAGATCCGACCGATATGTCCATATCATAGGTCCATATTATATGGAAATCTCTGTTAGAGATTTGATTGTGCTAGGTGCCATGACGACACATTGGCTAGATCAGAGGTTCCCAACCACCGATAGGACACGTGCCACTGCTACGCGAGAGGGGAATTCCAAGTTTTGCATCATATAAAAATCCATTTGAAAAAACTGAGAAAAGAGAGAGAACAAACACCAGACCTGATGGCCGTTGCGCGTAGAGCGCGACGCTCAATCACCCATTGGAATGCAAATGCTTGCCTTTCAGCCTGCCTTTATATCCTATACTCGTCTCTTTGAAAACGCTTCTGATTGTGATTGTGGGTGGCGGGGGACTGATTTATAAACGGCTTCGAGTCAGTGTTACTTCCATGTTGCGTAGCACTGTCCAATCCTTGGTATCTTCTTTACCGTTCATGTATGCTCTGCGGGCAGCAGCAGCTGTAGGCTATTTTGTCACGATCGTGTTAATGAAACCAAATGCTACACGGTGACGGTACAGGATTATTATTTCATGTCAAAATGAAAAGATGATGTTATTCAGGTAAAGTAGTGGCCTAATGCCTAATGTCATGTGTCACTCTGTTTTCCACAAGCAATTTATGAACCCTTAAACCCTTAAAAAAAAATCATACTATCATTGTTGATAAAAATGATATAACGCCATTTAGGTCAATGATATATAACAATAATAGGCCTATAGCAGCAGGTAGCCTATTTAAGGGCCACTCAACTGTCTTCCATGAGAACGTTTTTGGTACGATGACACATTATATAGATCAGGGTTCCCCAATTAGCGGCCCGCGGGCCGCCCCCTTGGGGAGGGGGGTCAGCCTGGTACCGTAGTCAAAATATGGCCCTTGAGGAAAATGAATTGGGGAACCCTGATATAGATATTCCACTGTTACGTAGCTTACGTATGTTTCATGATCTATTTTTATGTACATGATGTATTAGGCCTACTATGTTTTTGTTCTTGCTTCCTGTAAATCTGCTAAATGCATAAATTGTAAATTGTTAGACACACTACATATTTGGAGTTCTTTGTTGCTTTGAGTATATTTTGATGTCAATACTTTTGTACTTTTTTACTCATGAGAATTTGTGCCTGTCGTAGACATGCGCAGAGCAAGTTCAGTCAGGGAACCAGAACCTCAGTGCAGTCGCTGCCGGCCGTTAATTGGGCCGCCTCAGCATCAAGCTCTCATTCACATGATTCACTCAGCCAATCACACACTCACTCCATCTTCATACCGACTACTTTAACCGGAGGTTTGCATTTCTCCTCCTGCTTACTTCCTTTCTTGCTGCTGCTGTATCAGCGTGCTGCTGTATACAAACCTGCTGCTCACCCACCTCCACCCCAGCTACCACCTGTCGTTTTGGATCTACTGTTTAGGTACGGGGGATTCGGAGTCCCTATGGTCGGGACTGATGCGCTTGATCTGAGTTCCTAAAAAGCAGATCCAATACATCGCCAAACCATAATAAATATATTGCTCATCTTATATGCAATACATATATATTCCATCCATTCTTGAGTTGTCCTGACTGAAATGTACAAATTTCAATACAGGCCGAGTTAATTCTTCCACCATGCTGCTGCTCGATAAAGGCTAGCTAGAACTGTACAGTACATCTTACATTCATATGGTGAGGGTATACTCACGGGCTACGACACACATTTTAAAAACACACAATTAATTAATCCCGCCTTTTGTTTTCTGTGTCGCCATCAGAACGAGCCATCTGTTTCTTGATAAGCAAAGCAAAGGCAAGCTCTTGAGACCATCCTCTCATTAGTCTTTGTGCCCTATGGATCCTGCATGCCTCCACTTGGACAGATAATGCGATATATGATTTGAAGCAGCAAAGGAGCAAAATGATTTCTGATGTTTGAGTGTCTTGTCTGTCTATAGATGTATCCTCCTGTTGACAGGGCTTCTCAGTGGTAGGGTGAAGTGAGGTTAAAGCTGCAATGTTAAAGACTTAAACCAAGGTATGGGGATTTCCAATCGTATTGGTTCGAATCCGGGGCACTCTATCACTTTTTCATTTACTTTCTGCAGACAATCAAAGGTAGAGTGTGTTGTCTTCAACTGATGCATTGCTCAACATTGAAGCAATATGAGTATGCAAGCCATTACATTCTTGTTTTATCGGGAGTTGGCAAGAGCTTTATTGGAGTGACATGCTGTACGTTTGTGCCAGTGATTTGATTTCAATGACATGTGACAAGAATTGATAATACAAAACCTTGTTGAATTTCCCATTTATAGCACTGATGAAGGTCCCAGGACTGAAATGTTTGCTAAATTTGACTCTATGTGCTCTCACTATGAGCACAGATCACTTTATTGTAGTAGACGAGGGGTATAAAGGCACAATTAAGCTATCAGATCTAATGAACATGTTTGAAGTGATCTCTCTCTCTCTCATACTGACGTCACGTGCACTCAGTGCATGTAAGTGGAGGAGCCGGACAGTTATAGACTGCAGAAGAGTTTTCTGACCTATTGACCCTCAGTATTGTACTGACTGAGTATATCAAATCCTGCCCATGGTGGTACTGTAGAAGTGTGTGCACAAATGTACACACTCTTACTGGGAACTGTTCAATTCCAGGCACCACTGGCCTTCATGTTCATATACAGTACAAGGAAATATACATTCTATTGACTCGTTTCCCTACAGACTCAGTGACTCAGTCCCATGGGAAACCCTTGTACCATAAAGACTTGATTCCACTTCAGCTGGATTAAGTGTCATCGCCACAGATCACACCCTGACTTTGGATATGTCATAATGGTTGAATGTTCCACTCAGTCATAAAAGCATTCATTCACAATTCCTTGACCATCAATTGGAAATATGACATTCACTGTACAATAAATGTAATTATTGCAGATTGTGTGTGAAATCTAAAGCCATAATAAGTGCATGCGTACACCTTTCCCAAAATGAACTTCAAAGAAACTTTGCCTCACAACAGCAACATGTTGACAACGTCTGGGAATGTCACAAGACATCTCAATATCTCCATCTTGCAAAGAGAGTGACATACATGGTAACTGAGCCATGCATTGCACAACAAAGAGAACTATATATTGAGGAGTAAGAGAGAAGCCCAACTAGGAGAGTCCGGGAGAGTCCGGGACGGCAAGGACGAAGGAGGATACCCCAGGATAACGGATGGAGGGAGAGGAGAGGAACCAGAAGGATGTCTGATGAGAGGGTCTTGGCCACATCGCTACACAGGCCAGCTCCCGAAGCTCTGACCTGAGCGTCCCAGGCGATCCCAGGCAACCCAAGGCACTACAACGAGAAGCTCAGGGGTTAGCCAGACCAGCAATCCAACCCCTGCCGCTTGCCGCCTGCCATGCAACCTCTCTCCCTCAGAAGACAGACGACCCCAGTCTGCCTCTCTCTCAAAGCGATCAGGAAAGTGATGCTTTACATCAAGTTTCTAAGTTCATGGCAAAGAACATTATCTATCATAATAGATATTTCATTATAATTTGATTTGTTTCTTTAAATTATATTTGAACCTGTATTAACCCTTGTTTAAGAATTCATTTGATTATTGTTCTACTGAATTTATTTCCACACCTAAGCTTATAGACAATAAGCTTAGGTGTGGAAATAAATTTATTCATTTTTAAAACAAGTCTATTATTTGCTCAAGAAGTTGAACTTACTGGTTTTTGACACATGCAAAGTAAGAAAGGCTATGTAATGGAAAAGATCTCTTACCTTCAGATTCCATAGATTTATTAAGAGAAAATTATAATTGATTATTTTAATAATCTTTTTAATTATTTTATTAGTGGTTTAACTTAAGGGTTAAATACCAATTAATCTTGTGCTTATTCCTAAGCTCATTTCACTGGTGCCCCTTCTAAAATTCAGATTGATTCATATTTTTGAATAATTAATTCATAACACTGATATAAAGTCTACAGGATTAAATATATAAACACTTACATTATCATGAGCAGCATATATCAAAATAAAATAAATTCTATTTTCTTAATCTTTCATGTAGCGAGCGCGTCTTCCTTGAATGAATTCTGCAATAACTTTTGTATGAATTCCGACTCCGATTCTCGACCCACATCCCTCCTTATCCCTCCTATATATACTTTGAGTACTTTGGTCTGAGTCCCTGAATTGGCTCCCATTCAGGGAGGGGAAATTGAAAGGCGATTAAAAATGTAAAAAATATTATTGTGTCCCCTTCACAAGTTGGGATGTTTAATCTGCACATATACAGTGTGCATTTCCCCATCCTAAATATTAGCAGCAGTACTGTTCTGAACAGATATAGGGTTAAGTGTCTTGAATTGCTCAGGGAGACTTCGACACGAAGCCCGGAGGAGCCGAGGATAGAGCCTCTTTACCTCCTGAGCCGCAGCTGTTCTCCTTCACTGCTTCTTTGAACTTGATGCAAACCAGGCACTATGCTGTAGCTCCCCACACAGGTGCTTATAGCCACTTTCAACCCGTAGTCTCTGTTATGGACAATGTCAATAAAGGCTATCATATATTCCAAAAATATTCAGAAAATTTGGTTCATTCACTATCAGTGAGTTAAACGAACACATAGGATTTCAGAGTGTAGAATGCATAAACAGAGTTTCCCTGAAATTAAAAGGTGAGAGACTTACCGAACTGAATTATACTATAGAACCTCAATAATAGAACCCCAATCAGCACTGTAACAGTGCTTATTTAACACAGAGAGTGTACAAATTACGGTTCCCAGTGCTTATTTAACACAGAGAGTGTACAAATTACGGTTCCTTTATACAAACCCATAAGGGTCCATTTGGACCGCTGGAGGTACCCCAAACCCGACATTGAGAACTAGTGCTGCATATATGGGATAAGTGCTTAGTGGCTAAGGGTAGAAGAGAAGAGAGGCTGCACTGGACAGCTCCCAGGTGTGAAAGTGTGTAGGAACATTAGGGTGAACTGGAACTAGGACAATACTGCAGTCAGAACACTGCAGGCGTTCTCTATAGAGCCTTAGTGAGTAAAAGAAAGAAAGGGAAAACAACTATGTTGTTCGAGCGGTGAATAGCAGCATTTCCATCACGCGCTCTCAACCTCCCCCTCCATCACTCCACACACACACACACACACACACACACACACACACACACACACTGACGCACACACACAGACGCAGGCACACACACACACACACACACACACACGCACATGCACGCACACACACACACACACACACACACACACACACACACACACACACACACACACACACACACACACACACTGACGCAGACACACACACACACACACACACACACACACACACACACACACACACACACACACACGCACGTGCACGCACGCACACACACACACACACACACACCTGCAGCTCTACAGACCAGCTGGACACGCTTAATACATGCATATACATATTCATGCACACATGCACAATGTTTACTTAATATATGCACACATCGCATACATGCGATGCATACCTTAAGTCGGTTTGGCTCTGTAGAGCCTATACAATGTGACTTCATTTGAGGTTCGGGGTGGCGGGTATACCGTCCTAAAGTCGGCTCTTCGGTGCTACTGAAAACTTCTGACGAGCCAAAATAATTTCGGCACTACAGCGGTAAAATAGGAGCATATGAATCGGCCAAAAGTCTATAAAATGGCGGTCACGTCTATTTCTCAAAATACTTGTTGGGGACATTTGGCCCTCACTAGTCTAGTAATACAAGTACAAAGAAGAACTGTGTGTGGCACGTGCAAACACACACACACACACACACACACACACGTGCTCGCACTTTAGGGGATTACTGGTCAGCCGTGACCCTACAGGGGCCATTGATTGTGTGCAGCTGCATAACCACAGTTGGTAATGGCATAAGGATGGTTTTGAGTGGTGCAGAGGTCTATACGCATCACTCCCTCCCCTGTAGCTCCTATACTGTATCTCCTCTGTGCTTTTTGTGCTCTACTTATACTGTACCACAGTGTTCCCAAACAATGGGTCTGCGAGTTGTATAGGGATGTCCTGATCACGCTTTTTCTTGTGCCCCCGATCCGATTCCGATTGTTTGATTTTGAGTATCTGTGGGTCATTTGAAAATGACGTGATTGGCCCCGTTTTCCGATCACGTGATCGGATTGGGACAACCCTATAGTTGCGAGTAAACAACCCCCTTTTTATGATTCCTATAATAGTGATATTTCAAAATGCAGCATATATTTGACCCATAAATAAAATAAATACACATATAATTGTATTTTCTTTCTAAATAATATTGTAAAAACTTTTAAAAGTTAAACTGGCCAATCTATAGGCTCACAATTGCGTGCACTATAGATCACTATTTTTTAAATATAGCGGCTTAAGTGATTAATATTCATGTTTTTCCATCTCTCTCCCCTCCCCCACATGCAGCTCCTATCTTCTGTGTAGCTGGTTTAGTGCTCTAGTTCTGTAGCACAGAGGATAGTTCCTTCACATCCTGAGTATTGGTAAAATGCTACAGTTGATAACCGTGTCCATGCATTTCACAGCCAGTCAAGGAGAAAGTAGGTCAAATCTGCAGAAAGAGGCACGGCACCCGCCAGTGTTTCTGCCCCCGGATCAAAGTCATCCAAGGTGTCATCAATCTTTTCTTATTTATTTTTTTCTCTCCGAAAGAGCACATTATTCAAATATTGTTGTTGGAAGCCATGTGAAATGAGCTCAAACAAAGTGCTCATTAATTGTCTCCTTCGACTCTCCTCTGAGATATTCATGCATAAAAGCGCAGGCATGAGTGGCAATAATTGCATGCAGCTGTATGCATGGGAGCAGTGTGGAGGTTTCGTATTTAATAGTTAATTAAAGATGGAGTGCCATGATTTTTGTATTTTTTCCAGTTCATATGAGGTGACACTATAGACCCCTTGAATGGTTGCTATGTGCAATGATGTATTCCCTTTGTATTTAGAGTTTCTTCCTGCAGGAGGCTGACAGTCAAACGTGCCAATGGAAAAACAGTGATATAGTGACATCACAATATCATCCCCTCCCCTAACCCCTCCCCCTTTATCAAACAACAACAGCTGTGGGTGCGGCTTCAGTTCACTTAATGAACTGGTGGGTGTGTCCACATAAAAGCATTTTAACAAATACTTCTTCTTCCTCCTTATATAATAATAATACCTGATGATGAGCATGTGTTAGGGTGGAAACACACAAATACATTGTGTGTTTTATGAATGCAAAGCTGAAATGATAAGACACAATCAGCCCAAGATTTTGAACATTTTCTGGGGAAAAAAAGAAAGATCGGAATCTGATCTAACTCTGATCTTGACTTTGGACAAATTTGGACATAAGATTCACAACACAAACGCACATAAACACATTTGTGTCAATAACAATGATGCATGAGTGTGGGTGCCAATAATATTTTTCTTTTAATATTCTTTTCCTGAATAAGATTTTATTCAGCTGGCATAGCTTTCATTCTGCACTCCCTTCACCAGAGGCATATGTGCTAGAGGCATCTGCCTCCCCCACTCCCTTTTTAAACAAAAGGAAAAAAAGAGAACGATTGAGGGGAAAAAAAGATAGAGGAAAAACACCAAACCTGAGAACTATCCGTGGGCAGCGGATTGGCTCCTCGCCCATTCCGCGTAGCGCGACTCTCCCCCATAGGAATGAAAATGCATGCCTTTGTCTCATGAGGTCACAGGTGCAAGGTGTGGGGGTCTGATTGGACCATCACCTATAGGCTGTATTCGCCTGGCAGGAACAATCTCTTTGAAAACCTGTTTACATTACAGCAGGCCTCCTGACCTACGTAGCTGACGCACCCCCCGACACCAAGTCCTGTTGTATTTGGCCGGAAATGATAAATTCTTTAATATGATTATGGAAAATAATCACAGAATGCTACTGCACTGAGAGACATGCAGCTGCTCTATACATCTCCTTATCACAGTGTTTTTGACGTTTCTGCTCTAAATATCACCAATGCCATTCATCATCACCTTTATTTATACTCGGAAATACAGTTGAGGGCAAGCCCTTCAATGTAGCCGAGGTTACAATTCACAAATACAGTCAAAACAATACATCAACACAACATTATAAATCAAGATAAATTATACAAAGGAACTTAAATGCAGAACAATCAGTAAAATAAATCAATTGAAGCAGGAGCAATCATGGTGAAAAATGTTCTGGAGCATTCCTTTGAACTGACCGAAGGATGGCAGGGAGCTCAGTTTGAAGAAGTTTTGAAGTTCATTCCACGAGGTTGGGCCATTGACAGAACAAGCTGTCTTGCCCAACTCTGTCTGAGCCTGAGGAACCTTGAGCCTTAAGAAATCACTAGAGAGGGTCTGATACGTGCTCAGTGGCGGATCTACTAAAGGCAAGAGCAGGCAGCCGCCTCCCATGGCTACGTTTCTGCCTCCCCTACGAGAACCGTTTATTTAAAATGAAATGCCGCCTATAGCCGCTACTCAAGGCAGACAGACAGTGTATCAGACAGAAGAATACACATCTATTCTCTGTGTCCTGCAGTCCTGCGTCGCAACGTGTCTGTCTGGAGGGTTTGAGTCTTTTGAACGAAAGTTCAAGTGAAATGACCCCCCCCCCATTCACAGTGACGACGTATTAATACCACACACACGTCCCGATGTCGCCTCATTCTTCATTTGATTGTTGAGAAAGCAGAGCACAGACACAGCGCCGGAGAAAGAAAAAAGTTTGTCCAGGCCAGGGTAAACTTATTTTAGACGCGAGGACGCCTAAACCTGTAGCCGCTGCCCTAGCAGCCCTAGAGGGCGTTCAGCGCACCACAAGGGGTGCACGCACCACAGTTTGGGAACCCCTGAACTACAAGGTAATCAACAGCATGAGCTCCAGGACACAATCCACCACTGCACACTTACAGACAGTAGCACACACAGGAATATCGCACATCAGGAACTTCCGTTAACAAACGGGAGATTTATGGTGTGTAATGGGCCAGGTATACTTTCAAAAGTCTTCACGGAACCCTCGGGCATGTGTGGCTTCGAAGTCTGTCAAGATGTATCCTGCTGAGACTAGTTCCCTAAACCATTCTACCCTCTACGCAAACAGCAGAATAATTCTCCTCCTCCGTGCTACTAACTAGTCTCTCGAGATAGACTGCTGGCTCACACCATTTCCAAATGCTTCCGCTTAACAGTCCGTGAAATCAATGACAAATTGCGAAGAGAATGTCCCCCAACTTCCCTTTTGCCTTTACAGTAAAGTAAAGACTGTAAATCAAAGTAGCCCAAGCCTATTCTAGATGGATGCTTAGCAGAAATGGTATGATGATGTATGTAAGCTTGTAGATTCGCTATTCTGATTGTTTTAGTAGAGAACTAAAATCACAAATCCTCAGTGAACCCAAGGCACATTTGATGTCATTTGTCAATGTAATGTCATTTTAGAAAACAGCAGTGGGGCTGTACCTGTTCCAGTAAGACTTGACCAGATTGGCATCTAATAAGATTACAATGAAAATGTAGAACATACAAAAGTCAGGTATTTGAAGTACCCCTTTAAATTGTTTACAAATATTAATAGAATAGACAAAACTATCTTCCACCAAATGCAATGGATATTCCGAGAGCGGAAAGAGGACCATGTGTGAGACTCCATACAGTTGCAACCATTGTGGGTGTAATGGTGTATCAGAGAGCTCTTGCCAATACATTAAGGCTCTGGCATTGGTTCCCAGTAAAATGTTGGAAAAGTGGAACGGATAAATGAATCTTGGATATATGATGGATTTTATACGCCCAAACAAATAGCATTATTGTTGAGTCATGTTTTTAAAAGAATGACACAGAATTGGAACATTTTGAAACAAATACACTGTACACAAACCATTTAAAAACCTCTTAAACCCCAGGGGGGTCCAGGAGGGAAAATAAAAGATATCGGAGTTGGAACCCGAGACCTTGACCAGCCCCATTTACCCGCTGAGAGCTGTTCATGAGGTGGACAGCCGCTGCCCCCGCCGGCGGGGGATTGGGGCTTAAGAGGTTTTAATAACATACAAGGTATACTGGCAGGACAAGGTATAGCATAAAAAGATAAATACTCAGTTGTAATCCAAGATGACTCAAATTCTCATGTGATGTTCAAACGTGGTTTTGGAGCCTGATGGCTATACTGGCACAAATGACTCATCTATAGCAGACCTAGGGCAGACTGGGCTCTCAACCTGTGGATTCATGCTGAGGAAGGCCTACGGGCCAAAGGGTCCGTTTGTTATGCTGCTGGGGGTGACTGAACCTGCAATACCCATTCTGACCTGAGATCAGATTCTAAAAATGTCTTCTACATCCTGACAGTTTTCTGAAAAAGCTATGTTTCTAATGTCAGTCGTTCTTCGATTTTTCAAAAATAGCAGACCTACAAGCTTGCGCGCTATGAGCTTGTAGGTCTGCTATTTTTCAATAGCTAACACCAAAATGGGTTCCCGCCCCAAAATGGGATAAACAAGACTCCTAAATGGATGGATGGATGGATGGATGGATGGATTTCTTTACTATTACCACAACCGTGCAGCTGATATGCTTATGCTGTGAACAACTCGTCTGAGTGCTTGCTTCTCATTTCTTTCATGTCAGTGATGCTGTCCATGGTCCCGAGCGATGGCGACACTGTCCATGGTGCTGAAACAACAGTGCTACAGCTAAGCGGAAGTCACTATATTATTAACAATTTAAATCCCAGCATCCGTATTCCGGGGGAAATATTTAGCAGGAAATAGCCGATCTACAAGCTTGTAACGCTTGTAGTTGGCTATAAGCGTGCCAACTTGTAGATTTCAGCGATGATATTTAATGTAGAGCGGAAACAGAATGTCTGTGAGGTCTTTCTGACCTATCTTGAGATTTTGAAGTTGATTATATTTGCCCGTGAAGCTCTCAGAAGATTCCCCTTCCATGACTTTTCCTAAATATTCGATTCAAATCATCTGTTTATTTTATTTTATCTGAAACATTTTCTAAATATGAATTTAGACGTATACGTATACCATGTCTGCCTATTTGTTTCAGTCATAATGATTCCTGTCACCCTTCCTCACACCCCCAGACAGCCCATTGTTCATTTGAAAAGACAATATTGGGCTGTATTTTGCGTGTCTTAAAGGGTAAGACCATTTTTTTGGAGGTTTGGGTTGTTTTCTTACCTTATTATGGTCAAACTAGTCCAGTCCAGGAGTTAATCCGCTCCATTGTGCAGTTTTATAGAAAATAACTTTATAAAAAATACCAGCCCAATGAGCCCATTGACTTACATTGTAACAGCTCTCAAAGTCACTCTTTTAGCACATGAACGAACGCAACAAAAGCTGATTCTGACAGTTTATGACATCAGGAAAACTCATGCGGTTTTATTTTTAATAAAAAATGTCAACGTTGTCTTGTTTTGACTAATTTGTGTAGAAAGAAGATCTGGTAGGTATGCTTACGCCAACCAAATCACTTCTGTTTTCACGTGACGCGGTACTACGATCCTCCGTTCTAAAAGTATCGTAAGCCTACAAACTTATGACTGCTTGGGTGTCTGTGTCGGGTACTGCTCGACTGCAGATGGATTGGGTGCTCTCAGCGTACAACACAGGCAGCCAGCGTGCTTCCTTGTTTACAAATGAAACCGGAAACGGAAGACCTCATTGCAGCTTCAGTGTCTCTCCAAACAAAATAGTACCATGTCATAAACTGTCAGAATCAGCTTTTGTTGCGTTCGTTCATGTGCTAAAAGAGTGACTTTGAGAGCTGTTTCCCCGCTACAATGTAAGTCAATGGGCTCATTGGGCTGGTATTTTTATAAAGTTATTTTCTATAAAACTGCACAATGGAGCGAAATAACTCCTGGACTGGACTAGTTTGACCATAATAAGGTAAGAAAACAACCCAAACCTCCAAAAAGTGGTCTTACCCTTTAATCGGGACATCCCTAGTTATGACGTAATTATTTGTAATAATTCCCATTAGGTTGTGTAATTCATGCAGAACCTTTCACATTGCGAGTGCAGAACAAGCCCTTGCGTTTCTCTGGCTGCATATTTCTTTAACTTTTCAAAATAACTATGTACTGTAACTGTATGGTTTCACTTTCTATTCTATTGCTTGTCTATGGCCTGTCGAACTCAACTTGGGGTGAGGGCCGCATTGGTCAAAAGGTCACTTGATGGAGGCCACAGCCAGTTGCGGACGCGTGCTCGATGTCTCAGTCAGTCACTGCTATAACTACATATATATGTGTGTGTGTGTGTGTGTGTGTGTGTGTGTGTGTGTGTGTGTGTGTGTGTGTGTGTGTGTGTGTGTGTGTGTGTGTGTGTGTGTATATATATATATATATATTCTACTGTAATTATTAAACAATGCAATTAATTTGAAGTTTTCAGTTTATATTCCATCACAAAAATACTCACTATGGATGGTTTGGACCTTTTAGTAGTGTTTTCCACAGCAGATATTCAGATCATTCCTATGCTCATTGATGCCCTTTCAGATGTTCTAACCCATTTATTCACAATTGGCTGAAACAAGTTGAGGAACAAGACATGTGTAAATTCATATGAAACGTTCATACTTGCGTAACTTGCCCTTTGTTGATGTGTTTTAACCTGGTATCTCTCAACCTCTACTAGACTGTGAAAATGTGAATGTGGATGTGAATAAACTCGCAGCCTTAAAACACACATGATAGTCTGTATGTATTTATGAATAAATACATTTTAATTGTTGATAGATTGATACAGTAGGTTGATACATGAGTATAGTTGTTGATAGACTTTCACTGTGTTTTCATTTAAGTAGCTGTCTTTACAAATACAATGCAATGCTTTCCTGTATTCACTTTTGATTTGTATTACTTTGTATACTTTTGAAATAAACATTCAAAATCAAGAGGTACATTGTGTGACATTTTTAGGAGTGCCGTGTGGTTTTTCAGTAATAACGTGGTATCAGAACGCAATGCAAGTCCACACACTTTGTGGATAAATGGAGACGCTGTGGAGTATACTTTTAACCCATTCTGAACGGGCTCCCATTTTGGTGTCAGCATCATGTCGTGCTTTAGCTATTTAAAAATAGCAGATCTACAAGCTCATATCGCGCCACCGAGTGGCGCGATACGAGCTTGTAGGTCTGCTATTTTTGAAAAATCGAAGAGCGACTGACATTTCTAGAATCTGATCTCAGGTCAGAATGGGTTCATCAGACCAGTGTGTGTCCAGTGGAAACCTCGTATGAATCTGATCTCAGGTCAGAATGGGTTAACAGCAGTTGTTTCTTCACAATGCCTGGTTCTACCTGGGTCTATTGTTATGAAGAAATCTGCAGCAATCATTTGCAAATTAGGATTCTATACATACTTGATTGGCCCATCAATTACTCAGTGCCTGCGGTTGGCCATACAGAATGGTTTCAGTATGATTTGAGTTGTGGAGCCTCTTACTTCAAATAAAGTCCTATTGTTGTTGCTGGAAAGTTGCAGCAGTATTGGTTGGTACATCAGTCTAAATGACTCTGCTTGCAAAACAAGCTGTATAGGTGAGTCATTCCAATAAAACACTTTTTCTGAAAATTTGACCGAAATGTTTTACATCAGGGATCACCGTGTGCATAAAATGGACACAGACAGAGCATGTGCACACATGCGTGCATGAACGTAGATAACTTGTGCCATTAAATAAAACATAAGGATTTGTGTTTGTGTTTGTGTGCGCGTGCATGCATGTCTGTGTGCATGTCTGCATGTCTGCGTGTGTGCGTGTGTGTGTGCGCACGCATACGTACGTACGTGCCACCGGTGACTTGTAACTGGAAGATGGAGGCTAACCTATAGGCCTGCAGTAATAATGAAGCTTTTGATAGATGACCAGAACAGAAACCCTACAAGCAAGTTGAGGAACAAAATGCAGGAGCCATCCATCACTGATGATCATATTGGTGAAGAAGACAAAGCTGACGTCCATTAGGGCCTCGTTTCAGCTGCCAAGACAATGAGAAAGTTCATGCTTCATAAGCAAAGAGTATCTGCAGCTGTGCCAATGTCTTGTATCAGGTGGTTTGTTTTGCTTTGATTGATGACGCTCCTATTGCCGTTATGTATACGCAATCTTGTCTTTCCTCAATCTGCCTGGACATAAAAGTACACACACACGTACACACACACACACACACACACACACGCACACACACACACACACACACACACACACACACACACACACACACACACACACACACACACACACACACACACACACACACACACACACACACACACACACACACACGCGCACGCACACAGGGGGCACACCTCATTGCAGATTCACATCTCCGACCAAAATCTTGACATAAATCACCAGCAAACAGCCCCGATGAATTCCAGTGGCAAATGACGCGGGACAAGGGAGACAAGATGTTGCAATCACATCGAGAATCAACAAGAAGAATAGGTGTGTTGGCCCCATGGCCCTGTGGCTCCCAGGGGCCCCTTGTGTGTGTGCGTGTGTGTGTGTGTGTGTGTGTGTGTGTGTGTGTGTGTGTGTGTGTGTGTGTGTGTGTGTGTGCGCTTAGGCAGCGTAGCCAGCTGTTTGACTGGAGGGACACCCAACAGACCTGGTGCATTCAACCTAAGCTTCCTGTATAGCTCCTCCAAATATTTGTCCTGGGAAGGTTTTCCGTCAGGTGAAACCTGACTAATGACAGCTCATGAAATGTAAGTGACCTAGTCATCAATGAAGCGAAGCTAGTCATCAGTGGGAGTCCCACCCCATGAAGCCTAAAAGCCAATGGGAGTCTGACCCCATACTCTGAAATGCCGCCATAGAAACGCCGCCAGCCGTAGTAGCGACTAACGACCTAGTCATGATTGCCTGCTTCCTAACCTATATGACGCAGGGCTGATTTCACCCAACGCTCATATAATGCACACATACAGCAGCGGAGCACGGCTAATGTTGTGAGTTAACTGGAGAGCAGGAAAGATGCACAACGGAGACACCGTTTGTTTCACCTCACAAACATGACTACAGTATGTAATAACATTGGTTTTAAGTGGATATCTATACTGTTGGCTATACACCCGCTCAATGGAAAGAAAGAGCATTAATGTCATACATCTGTGTTTCTTCTCAAACCATCCAGGGACGTCTCCAATAAAGCCTTTAGACCAGTGGTTTCAATTTCAAGGACCGCCATAATAACTCTGAGAGAATCACAGAGTCCATTTGTACCCCCCAAGGAGCCCTGACTGCCGTGAACTACATGTTCTCAGATTTTACGGGGGGTTATTTGAAATGAAAACATTTGAGAAGCCACTTGGTGTTACTGTAAGTAAAGGGTTCAGTGTAGTTTTCACGTATAGGTCCACCTCCACCATACCTCAAACCTATCCAGGTCCACCTACAGTACCACTGGCCCGGTTATGAGCAGGACCAGGACAAGCACCCCCCCCCTCCCCCCTCCCCCCTCCTCCACACCCCTCCAGAGTCCCCATGCCTCCTGTTTTCTACTCACCTCCACCTCCTGCATTCATAAATCTTCTTTATGCCCATGTGCCTAGGGAGCTCTCTCTCTCTCTCTCTCTCTGTGCGTGCGTGCGTGCCAAAAAGTTTACTTCATAAGATGCTTGTTAATATAATACAGAACATGCATGAGTGTGAGTGTGCGTGCGCACACACACACACACACACACACACACACACACACACACACACACACACACACACACACACACACACGGTGTACAATAATACGAATGCAACTGCAGTATAGTTGTGGCAATACTGTATACAGAACATGCACGAGTGTTTTGCGAGAATGTGTGTGCGCACACGCAGACATCTGCATTGACACAGTAGTACCATTATTGCGTACAGTATGTGTGTGTGTGTGTGTGTGTGTGTGTGTGTGTGTGTGTGTGTGCGCGTGTGTGCATGCATGCGCATGTGATTTCCCCCTCTCAGCAGTCGGCCTCAGTGTAATTACAGCTCTCTGTGTCTCAGTGGGCAGAGCAGAGGAAGGCAGGGCTCGTCCCTGCCATTAGACACAGAGAATGCACTCCTACTGGCCGTAACGCCGAGCCATTAAACAAAGCTAGGACATTACAGTTGCTCAGTGCAAAGGGGAGGAACTCTGTAATAGCACTGGTGGATGAAGTATATGGGCTATTCTCACATTGTTTTATTTAAGTATAAGTTGCAGTGCCACCATGTAGAAATACTCTGTTACAGCTGTTATTTTCCGAAGTTCACTTAAGGTATTGGCATAAAAGAAAATATATATTTTCCAAAAGATAAAAAAATAATAAAGATATTAAAAAGCTCACGACGTCACTTAATTGGCTACATTGACGTTTTCAAATGTGCACATGCAATATAAAATAGGGTTTTAAGTAGGTCATCGTATTGTTTGTAATCTAAATCAACAAAGTAACTCGTAACTAAAGACTGCAGTAAAAAGTGGTGACTCTTAAGGCCTAGACAGAGTCCGTTTTCACGTGTTACGTTGCATTGCGTTTACGTCGCCAGAAACTCGCCATGCATAGATGGCAGACAGTGCCTCCCCAGTGTCCCCCCAGTGCCCCCCCTGTGCCTCCTCAGTGTCCCCCCTGTGCCTCCCTAGTGCCCCCCAGTGCCTCCCCAGTGTCCCCCTGTGCCTCCTCAGTGTCCCCCCTGTGCCCCCCAGTGCCTCCCCAGTGTCCCCCAAGTGCCCCCCAGTGTCCCCCCAGTGTCTGCTCAGTGCCTCCCCAGTGTCCCCACAGTTTCCCCCCAGTGCCTCCCGAGTGCCTCCCCAGTGTCCCAAAAGACACTGAGACCAGTGCCTCCCCAGTGTCCCCCTTGTGCCTCCCTTGTGCCTCCACAGTGTCCCCCCAGTGCCTCCCCAGTGTCTCCCCAGTGGCTTCCCAGTGTCCCCCCAGTGCCTCCCCAGTGCCTCCCCTGTGCCTCCCCAGTGTCCCCCCATTGTCCCCATGCAGCGCCTCCCCAGTGCCTCCCCAGTGTCCCCCCAGTGCCTCCCCAGTGCCTCCCCAGTGCCCCCTGTTACGGCCCTATGTGGCCTTAGTGTTGTTGTGATTTGTGTGTAATCCACTGTCAGTGTTTTTCAGTGCTACATGGTGATTGGAGGAGTGGCTTGTTTGGAGGCACACCTGGGCCTCATCTCATCAGCCACCAGCATAAAAGGCTGGGAGAAGCTCCTCGTCAGTCTTGTTACCATCCGTCACCTGTGCTGATCTTGTTGTAGGGCGGCTGTAGTCTGTATGGCTGTGTGCCATATCTGCTTAGTGCTATATCTTTATTTACTTAGTGTTTACTAAGTACAGACCACAGTAGGCTATCTTTTTGCAAACCACCTTCTTGTGTTCCAAAGAGGGAAGCGATTGGTAAGAGTGTGCTGCCATTTATTTTATTCCCCCTTTTTGAGTGGTGCAACCACTCCTACAACCAGGAATGTCCGTGTGTATCAGTCGTCATGAGCATGAGTGGTGTGCGCATGCGTGAAACCAGCAATGGCCAGCAATGTCCGTGTACCTGTATCATGTAGAGTGGTGTGCGCATGCGTGAAATTTGTGCGTGTGTGTACAATGCGCGTGCCTGCACAATGCGTGCCTAGCACGTACTGTAGCGCTACTCAACCCGTGGGCCGCATGCGGCCCGTCAAACATGTCCGTGCGGCCCACCGGCCCGTCATGGTCATACCACTACAAAATATGTTTGTTCTGCTTTTCATTTCTAGCGTTTGTAACCACACGATGCGATCATGCGCTACTGAGCTGTTTGTTCTTCCTGCTGACAAAAAGGGGCTGTGTTGTTGTTGTTGTCGATTTACAAGTCCACAAGCACTGCTGCAGCATGTATCCACGACGCGTTGTGCAGTTGTATATCGGCTCGTCATGAGGAAGTGCAAACAAGTTACGGGCGCGGACAGAAAGCAGCATGTTTTGTGCTTGTGCAAAGAACATCCTCCTGGCTTGTTTCGGATCTGTGAAAGGGCAATGGGAATTATCAAGTAAAACCAGCGCAACGCTTTCATTGACGAGACCCATGCATGCAGACTCAAGTGTCACATTAAGTAAGAAATCTCTCACTCTCTCCTTCTATCTCTCCCCCTTGGCCCCTTCCCTCTCTCTCTCTCTCTCTCGTCACGTAGTTGTGGCGTTCACTGTTTACCGTCCCCGATGTATGTCGTCTCTCTCCTGCCTCCTCTTTAACAGATGTCGCCCAAATCAAACCTGATTTATGAAACTACTCGTTTTAATTTGTAGGCAGTAATTAGTAAAGAAAAGTGTGAATGAATGTCACTGGAAGATATTCATGATTCTCTGTTGTGTTTGTCAACCACTGACTGAAGCCAATCAGCCAATGACTTATTGCACTAATTCTACTAATTCACATTTGGTGAATGAAGCCTGATTCTTGATTTGGAATCAAGTATGTCCAGAGAGCCTTATTACCCAGGGGGCAAACCACCCTTTTTTTAGGAAACCTGCATTTGCCATGACCTCAAAGGTTGTCCACCAGAAATAGTATCTATGACCCCGTAGGATCACAACCTATATGGACAACCCGGTCAATTTTTAGCTGGAAGTCCAATATGGCCGCCGCAATATTGGCCCCTATTAGTTATAATGGGGGGTGAATAGGGCAAAAATTTTAACCGAAACCAAAATCCACAAAACTTCTCAGGTTGATCAATGATATAAATATGAACATCTTTTGTATTGAAGGTTTCCATGAAATTCAATATGGCCGCCACAATATGGCCGCCACAATATTAGCACCCAGAAAATAGGTTTGGCTCTAACTTCTGAACCAGATGAGCTAGAAACGCAAACTCGGTGTCTATTTCATGTTTTCTGACCATGAGAGACTCAATGGAATACCTATTTTCATTATTGGGTGTGTCTGGACCCTTATTGTGCATATTTACAAGATGGTGGCTAGTGGCTACCCGGAATAGTGCTTTACCATGATTTCTACCATGATTGTTGACTGTTTTGAATATCGTCACCTTATTAAACTAATTGCCTAAGTCATTTTTTGCCAAATCTTTTTTTTGGCCTAAATCACCACCTGGTGATGCTGGCCACCTCTGGTAAAATCGCCCGAGCCCTAATGTAAAAGGCCTTCCTGTTACACCCTATTAAAACAATGGTCTATGTCAAGAGGGAGACTTAGGCCATATTATTTTGCCTAAGTCATAATAAAATGTGACTTAGGCCATTTTAACACACCTTTCAAAATTGGAGTGAATGGGACTGAATGGGAGGTACTGTTACTATGGGACTGATAGAATGGGACTGAATGGGAGTGAAAGGGAGGTACTGTTACTATGGGACTGATACTATGGGAGTGCATTGGAGGTACTGTTACTATGGGACTGATACTATGGGAGTGAAAGGGAGGTAATGTTACTATGGGTAACAGTACCCGGCCAGGAGACAACCCAACCCACAGAGCCTAGTCCCTCCATGTGCCAGAAGTGTACCTCCCAGCCTTGGCAGAGTAGTTCTGGAGTAGTTCCAACAGATTGTGTGCCCCTGGTTTTTCCCTAGTGGGACTGATTGAGGGTAGCTACTGGGACGTAAGTCGGGACTTGATCACTCCCGGATGGGTCGCCTGTGATGGGTATGATGTTGAGAGACCCGAAACACGTTGACCTCAGGATACATCACTGAGGATATGTCCCAGGTGCATCCATGCGATGTTTTTTAGTTATAGTTCTTCTATTTATATAGTGACTCATAGGAATAGACTATGTGACAACCAGGTATAGTCTGGTGACACCGGAGAGACGGGTGACAGCCGGAATGTAGACGGCACCCGGGTGAGCAGTATGGGTTAGTGCCCCAGCCTGTGTCCTCTGTGAGGATGAAGTCCAACAACCCTCGGTGAGGCCTTTGGGAGGGCCATGCAAGCAGCAAGCGGAACCATTGCCCACCACTCCTGAATGAACTGTCTGGTGCTGGGACTCTGGTGCAACGCACAGGTCCTTGCTCTACTCCTGGTGAGAGCAGGAGTGGACCTGGTGAGACGTAGGAGGGGCCCGACCAGGAGACAACCCACAGAGGCTAGTCCCTCCTTGTGCCAGAAGTGTACCTCCCAGCCCTGGCAGAGTAGTTCTGGAGTAGTTCCAACGGATTGTGTGCCCTTGGTTTTTCCCTAGTGGGACTGATTGAGGGTATAGCTACTGGGACGTAAGTCGGGACTTGATCAACCCCCGGCTGGGTCGCCTGAGTGAGGGGTATGATGTTGAGAGACCCGAAACCCCGTTGACCTCAGGATACATCACTGAGGATACGTCTCAGGGTCATCCATGCAACGTTTTTTAGTTATGGGACTGATACTATGGGAGTGCATGGGAGTGAATGGGAGGTACTGTATGGGACTGATACTATGGGAGTGAATGGGACTGAATGGGAGTGAAAGGGAGGTACTGTTACTATGGGATTGATACTATGGGAGTGAATGGGAGTTACTGATACTATGGGAGTGAATGGGACTGAATGGGAGTGAAAGGGAGGTACTGTTACTATGGGACTGATACTATGGGAGTGCATGGGAGTGAATGGGAGGTATTGTTACTATGAGACTGATACTATGGGAGTGAATGGGAGTGAATGTGACTGAATGGGAGGTACTGTTACTATGGGACTGACACGATGGGAGTGAATGGGACTGAATGGGAGTGAATGGGGTGTACTGTTACTATGTGACTGAATGGGAGTGAATAAAAGTGAATGGGAGTGAATGGGGGAGTGAATGGGACTGAATCGGAGTGAATGGGAGGTACTGTTACTATGGGACTGTCACTCCCATTCACTCCCATTCAGAGTGAAAGGGAGTGAATGGTAGGTACTGTTACTATGGGACTGTCACTCCCATTCACTCCCATTCAGAGTGAATGGGAGTGAATGGGAGGTACTGTTACTATTGGACTGTCACTCCCATTCAGTCCCATTCAATCCCATAGTATCAGTCCCATAGTAAAGTAATCTCTAAGATACATTGTTTTGTTCTCTGATTTTATCTGAAATCATTCCTACAACTCTACATAGGATCTGAGGGGAAATGACAATAGGCAAGGTCAAAGATATATGTCCCTTCTGTGTCATAAATCTTAGCCAATGGATTAATATTGCTTGTGTTTGCTAAAACAGTCAACAATCATGGTAGAAATCATGGTAAAGCACTATTTTGGGTAGCCACCATCTTGTAAATATGCACAATAAGGGTCCAGACACACCCAATAATGAAAATAGGTATTCCATTGAGTCTCTCATGGTCAGAAAACATGAAATAGACACTGAGTTTGCGTTTCTAGCTCATCTGGTTCAGAAGTTAGAGCCAAACCTATTTTCTGGGTGCCAATATTGTGGCGGCCATATTGTGGCGGCCATATTGAATTTCATGGAAACTTTCAATACAAAAAAAAATCATATTTATATCATTGATCAACCTGAGAAGTTTCGTGGATTTTGGTTTCGGTTTAAAAATTTGCCCTATTCACCCCCCATTATAACTAATAGGGGCCAATATTGCGGCGGCCATATTGGACTTCCAGCAAAAAAATTACCGGGTTGTCCATATAGGTTGTGATCCTACGGGGTCATAGATACTATTTCTGGTGGACAACCTTTGAGGTCATGGCAAATGCAGGTCAACCCCCTTTGCCCCCTGGGTATATCATTATATCCAGAGCCTGAACCCATTAAGTAGGAAACATATGTTTGTTTCCAAAACTGTAATTTATAGGTATGTTATTTGTACCAGTCCATGAGACTGTGATATGGCTTATTCATTTCAGTAGTATTGGCCTCTTGGTTATCTCTGATATTTGATTTAAAAATTTAAATAACTCCTGTTACTACACTGAAGAACAGTTTAAAAATAATATTAAAATACATAATACCATATCAATTATACACTTTAACGCCAGAAGTATGTATGCCAACTTTGAAAAAATCAGTATGTACCTTAGACAGCACACTACACCATTCAGTGTAATAGCAATATCTGAAACATGGCTTAACCCGGAGAGGGGGTTGGATTTTGAGCTAGAGGGCTATGAGCTGAACCTCATGAACAGAAATACTAGAACTGGAGGAGGGACTGCTCTGTATGTGGACAGGAGACTCAAACATAAGGTTATAGATACAATGACTATCGCCATTGATGATGTTTGTGAATGTATTACTATAGAAATTGATATGGGAAAAAAGAAAAATACTATTGTCAGCTGTGTTTATAGAGCCCCAGACTCCAGTATTGAGCTATTTACCAACTTTATGGAAAGAACATTTAGAAACACCGGACAGAAGGTCACGTACATAGCTGGTGACTATAATATTGATATTAATAATCCTAATAAGAATGCTTTGATTGATGAATTTATTGATGTAATGTTTGGCATGAGTCTATATCCTCTTATTAATAAGCCTAGTAGAATAACATCACATTCAGCCACTATAATAGATAATATATATACTAACAACATGGAAAATAACATAGTGAGCGGATTAATTATTAATGATATAAGTGATCATCTGCCAGTATTTGCAATATATGATTGTAATTATATGATGTTGAAAGAGGAATCCCCTATTAGATATAAAAGAGTACAAACAGAAGGTGCTCTCAATGAATTTCAAAGTAACTTGTTATTACAGGATTGGAACAAGGTTTATGAGGCAGAAGATGTAGACTCAGCCTATAATTCATTTCTAAATATATTCATACAATTATATGATAGACATTGTCCACTTCAACAATGTAGGAATAAACCAAAACACCAGAATAAGCCCTGGATGTCAAGAGGACTGCAAAATGCTAGCAAAAAAAAGAATAATTTATATAGAGAATTCATAAAATACAGGACCAGCGAATCGGAAATCAAATATAAAAAATATAAAAATAAATTAATAGACATTACTAGAAAATGCAAGAAAGAATACTATAATAAAGAGTTAGAAAAAAACATAAACAATATCAAGGGCACGTGGAAAATATTAAATAATTTGATTAGGAAGAGAACTAATAATAACTATGTAGATTACTTTATGGAGAATGAAATGACCATTTCTAATATGAATAAGGTGGCTAATGGCTTTAATAACTTTTTTGTGAATGTAGGACCAAATTTGGCAAAAGAAATAAACCCTCCACAAGGGGGTGTGGATGTGGAACATAATGTAATAGATAGAAACCCAGCTACAATTTTCTTAACAAGTACAGATAAAAATGAAATCATAGACATAGTTAATAAGTTCAAAAATAAAATCTCCTATGACTGCAATGACATAGACATGACACTCATAAAAAGAGTTATAACTGCTATTGCAGAGCCATTAACATATATATGTAATCTATCATTTGTGACTGGTTCTTTTCCTAACCAAATGAAAATAGCAAAGGTAATTCCCATTTACAAAGCAGGAGACAAACATCTTTACACTAACTACAGGCCAGTGTCCTTGTTGCCACAATTTTCAAAAATTCTTGAAAAACACCAGTTACTGACAGACAGTCAATATGGTTTTCGAGCAAAACGATCCACATCGATGGCACTTATTGATTTAATAGAGGAACTAACAACTTCAGTTGATAATAACAATTATGCAGTGGGGGTGTTCATAGACTTAAAGAAAGCTTTTGACACAATAGATCATGATATTATGCTGAAAAAGATGGAGAGATATGGTGTTAGAGGGGTAGGTTTAAACTGGTTAAAAAGTTACATCACTAATAGACAACAGTATGTGCAGATGGGTGAGTATAAATCAAACTGTTCACATATCACGTGCGGAGTGCCGCAGGGCTCAATACTAGGACCGAAATTATTCATATTATATATTAATGATATATGTAAGACATCCAGTATCATGAAATTTGTTATCTTTGCCGATGACACCAATATATTTTGCTCTGGAAAAGACATTCAGCAGCTGCTGGAGGTGGTAAAAACTGAATTGGACAAATTAAAGGTATGGTTTGATCAAAATAAATTATCACTTAATCTGAAAAAAACTAAATATATGGTCTTTGGCAAACAAAAAACACTGATGAACACAAACATTGAGGTCAAAATTGATAATATCACACTAGAAAGAGTTTTTGATAATCTGTTTTTAGGAGTAATAATAGATCATAAGTTCTCTTGGAAACCCCACATTAATTATATCCGGTCTAAATTAGCGAGAAATATTGGTGTCATGGGCAAAACAAGAAATGTCCTTGAGTCTAAATCACTATACACTCTCTATTGCACCCTTATAACACCATATCTCACCTACTGTGTGGAAGTGTGGGGTAACACTTACAAAAGCAACCTTCAGCCAATATATTTACTGCAGAAAAAAGCAATAAGAATAGTAAATAAAGTAAATTACTATGAACATACAAATCCACTGTTTCTAAATTCACAAACACTAAAGTTTTTTGATTTAGTTGATTTTAAAACAGCACAATTATTATTTAAAGCAAGACATAATCTGCTTCCTGGAAATATCCAAAAAAGGTTTAGGGATAGGGATGGGAGGTATGAGCTGAGAGGGGAACTAAACTTCAAACAAATAAGTGTTGAATCAACCTTAAAGAGCATGTGTGTTTCTGTCCATGGGGCTAAGCTGTGGAATAGCTTGTCTGAGACAATTAAGCAAAGCAACAACCTTAAACAATTTAAAAAGAGGCTCAAACAGGAATTATTGCATGGATATAACCTGGAATGAGTAGGGAGCTGAGCTATGTTTATGCCATGTAGAGTTGGACTTAGTATAACATTTGGCTTTGTCTGTTTTTTGGTCTTTTTTTCCTTTTGGTTTGTTTAATTTTCTATTCTTCTTTTTTTTTCCTTTGTCTTTCTCGTTGTCTGTTTTTATTTTTCTGTTTTTGCTTTTGGTTTGTTTAATTTTCTATTCTTCTATAAATGTCATTTGTTTTTTGTTTTTTTGTGTTGATTGTTATGCATGTCTTCAACAGTATGTTGGAGCACGTTGAGATAAGGATAGGCACTTATAAGCTTTAAGCTTCTGCCTATGCCCTTTTGATCACAAAAGAAAAAGTAAACTGTTTTTGTGTAATGTCTCCCTCTGAAAGATCGAAATAAACTATTCATTCATTCATTCATTCATTTATTTGCAACAGTCATGTTCTCATCACATTTTGTAAATAAAAGCCTCATTTTGTAACTTAATTTTATTAATAATCATTCCATGTCATGACAATTTTTTTGAGTGGTGCAACCACTCCTACAACCAGCCAGCAATATCCGTGTGTATCATGAACACGAGTGGTGTGCGCATGCGTGAAATTGGAACACGGGGTAATGCTGCGTGCGTGCATTTATTAATACCAGTAGGGGGTGCCAGAAACAGAGAGAGGGGTAGTGCTGAGAGAGAGAGAGAGAGAGAGAGAGGGGAATTGCACCACTCGGTTCACACAGGTGTGATTTTTTTACTCTGTTTATGTATAGTCAGGGAGCTTATAATTGTAATTTATTTTTGGTGTAGCTTAGCTCCTTTGCTTTCCAGTTAGGGTTGGGGTTTTTGTTTGTTGTTTTGGCTTTGGCCACCCTGATGTCTTACACGATTGCCCTATCCTCCTAGTGTTGTAAAGCTCTTTGTTTTTCTTTTGCGTGCATGCGTGCATACGTACACACATGGGCGACCTCGCTGCCATGGTGCCATTCCCGAGTGCTCTTGGCTCCTCTAATAGATGGGATGTTGAGCTGAACCCTGGCACCATGTGGCGCGCTGCTGAGGTCGCTCTGGGATCAAACAAAGCTGTAATTGCTTCCACTGTGTGACAGTTTTATGGCGAGCACACGCGCATGACGGAGAGAGGCGAGGGGTGGGGAATGTCGAGGTATACGCTTGAAGGTGGAGGTACGTGGGCCGTTTATTTCCTCACACTGGAGTACAGTCATCATCATCACAGTTTATGAAACGCTGAGCGAGGGATGGATGTCATTTCTCAATGTTTATGCATACACGCAGCCATAATTTGGTTTCTGGGAAGGTGAATTATGTTCCATTTCTTTAGGTCAGAAGAGTTATTGCATTGTAGATGTCCTATTTGTCGTACAGCGAAGTATAAAATAGGGCATAAGTGGTTAAAGAAATCACGGTTTCTCTTCGTCCTGTTTGCCTGACAAGCCTCCAGAGATGAATCCTGTGAGTGATCGACGCCTCAAAGCAGCGTACCCTCGGCCCGGGAGGTCGAACCCGGGACCCCATATCAAAAAATATCTGCCATCAGAGTATACGTTACCAATCGGCTAAAGAGCCATGGCCCAATAGACAAGCAGCAGCGCAGCCACCTATAGCCTACAGTCGTCCCCCCCACCTGTGAGCGCGTCCACACGCAGTCGGTCTAGACTGGGGGGGGACCTCCACCCCAGGCAGGTAACGTGCTGTCGACTACGCTCAACGGAACTAGTCTGTGCCGCCCGTGGATACAGAACCCATACACACGCTGCCACCAATGTAGCCTCGGCCGGGAGGCGAACCCGGGAACTCGTATCAACAAGCCATGTACGCTACCAATCGGCTAAAGACTAAAGAGTCATGGCCCAATAGGCAAGTATAGTAACGCAGCCACCTACTGTATAGCCTACAGCAGTTTCTGCTGCTTGTCCGAGGCCACCACTGATACTCAGCAAAAACTCCAACCAAAAGTCTTTATAATATAGGGGCCGAAACTCGAAACTGCACCTTTTATTGTTCGTTTTACGGTCATCACAGTATTATCTGAACCGTGCAGTCGTTTTCTACGAAACTCTGCGAGAGGGCTAGAAAGACACAAAACTCACAACCTTTGGCCAAAGGGTGGCGCTGTAGCAATCAATTATTGACAAAATGCAAACTTTGAACAGGCATACTGCAGCTCATGAACTGTTTGACCTACAGCCATGACACTTCACTGCACATTATGCGTCTCCTCATGAGGAACAAATGTGTCATTTTGACCTATGACCTCTAACCATTAGGTCTCCCACCATGTTCAATTATATTAAAAACAGTTACATTTGAACTTGTCTTGGGGGGGTTTGATCAATCTGCACGAAAATCTCTACACACAAACTTCGGACCAATATCTAAAGTGTAAAATGTTGCATATACCAAGACCCTGGCTGACAGGTTCTATAAGGTGCTAAGATATATTTTGGGCTTTATTGCCTTTATTGAGTTCGTCGGGATCGGGACTCGAAGCCCACGACACACTGGTCATGCTGGATTACCCCCAAGGTGCCTGGACTGCTAAACTGGCCCATGAAGCCCTGGCTGACAGAATTTGACAGGTTTTGACACCAGAGCACTGCAGCACAGTAGCCTACAGTATGCGCTGGTATATGGCCATATCAAAAGACTCCCCCCCCCCTGAACACCTTACACACGCTATCCTCCACTTCGATCCAAAAGCCACTGGATGGAAAAAGGCCCCCCTGTGGTGCTTGACTGATGCCATCACCGGGGCAACGATTTGTATTCATTCTCCTGTCGGAGCTACTATATCAGCAGAGCAATTTCAAAGCAACAAGAACGAAGGACACAGTGAGCACACCGAGCATCTGCGCTCAGTCTTCATCTCATGGGAGTCCTCCGAGAACAACTCCCAGAGAACGCTCAACCACACGGTACTGTATAAACCATAAATAGCCTTAGCATTCCTACCGTGAAGTTCAGGAGTCTCTCTCAGTTTGCTTTGACTCTTTTCTCCCCCCCCCCCCCCCACCACCACCGCTAAATTGCTTCCTTGCGTCCCCTCCAACAAAGTGAGAAAAACGTGTTCTCACTTTGTTGTTTCTTCAGTTTACCCTCCTGGCACTTGCTTAGTTGGGAGGTATACTGCACTGGAAATGTTCGATCAGTCTAAAAAACGAAAGCGTCTTAAATGCCCCTGACGTGGTGGCTGGCGCCTTGCATGGCTGCCTGCCGCCGTCCGTTGGCGTGTTCAATGTGTCTGAGCGGGTGAATATGTGGGCCAGTGTGTGGGCCACTTTTCGCTCACATTGCGTCGCAGGCTTCGCAGCGGGCTCATCAAAGTATAGATGGGTTTCGTATTAACAATCAAAATCTACAAATTATAGTTTTTCATTTCCTGATATGTAGTGGATTAGAAGTAATAATAAGTCAAAGATTACCTCTCAAAGTCTCAAAGAGTACATGTGCTTAGTACTCCATCATTGAAGAGGGGTTAGCGGGGGTTAGCGTCATGTTCATAAATCAGACTATTATCCGAGAGGGTGTGACGATCGGGGGTCATATCATTATTATGTGTTATTGTTGTGAGATATTATGAATATGTATGGGCATATTTAAATTCACCAGAGTTCTCACATTGTTATCGGCTACACAGTACCAGCTGGGGGGGGGGGAGTGGTTGCCATGTGTGGTTTCCCTAATCCTCCACAGGTGGACTGATTGATGATTGACACCTATACTGGCTCCGTCTGTCAGGGAGTGATGGGCCCTGACTGGCTGTCAGTCTAGAGTGGGAGTGCTCCTGATCATGGCTCTCCCTACTCACCTATGCTATAATTAAGCAATAAGCCACGAGAGGTCTCAGGTTACCGGGTATTTTACAATGGCTGGGGGCGTAGGCAGACCCGACGCGGAGCGGAGGGTCTTCTACCTCCCAGCCATTGTAAAATACCCGGTAAGCCTAAGCTGGGGCCTCGAGTGGCTTATTGCTTTTCTAAAACGGTTACAAACATATAGCAATATTAACCTAATCCATTAAATGTTACACTTAATTACCCCTAGACACATTGGGTTGTAACAGAGGGCTTCACTTCAACAACTTCTGCAAGGCCCACTGATGGAGATTGGTGTCAACAGGCCTTTATAAAATGTTATTATTTTATTACTTTTTTTTACAGACTATTACAATATTTACAGACTTTTACTACCCATTGCCAATTAATCACTGTAGTGAAACGAGTTAATGGAAAACACGCTAGTTAAATGAAGATACAAAATCAATTAAAAGTTCAGTTTAGAGATGGAGAGAGAGAGAGAGAGAGAGAGAGAGAGAGAGATGTGTGCATCTACGCATGTAGGCTGCAGTGCGTGCGTGTGTGTGTGTGTGTGTGTGTGTGCGTGCATGCGTGTGTAATGAAACATGGAGAAGAGCCCTCTCGTCCATGTGTGGCCTCTTAAACCCGTGCGCAGCGTGACACATATGTTCATGGGACGAAACGCGACCTACACAGGCGCTATACGCGCCACGCCGGCCGCCTGCGTGACAGTTTGGCTATTAATCATAATCAGGGCAGCTCCGTCACCTTTCACATTCCACTGACGTTATCACGCTCACGCTGTCTAAAGGGGCCTATAACCCCATTTCTCGGGGTATAGCTGCAACTAAAAAGACAGCGCCGTGCGAGGCAATGCATTTATTCTTTTTGCATATCAGCTTGAACTTTGAATGTTTGCGGATAATGTGTGTGCCATATCCACCCTAGCTCCGTCATACGTGCACTCAGGCATGGCCAGGAGGGCCGGCGTGTCTGTCTATGGCATATGGCATCCGGCAATCCTGCAGCTTGTCGGAGCCGCAAATATCAGCGGTGACAGCTTTAAGACGTACAGTGTCCCCAGGGGTTATAGCTTCCTTCCACACTGTGACACATGGTCCTCAGCGTCTGTACCGCGGCCCCCACCAGGGGACACATCGTTGCTGTCGGGCAGAAACCTCTTCGTCTCTGTGTTCTAACTTTTTGCGCTTTTTTTTGTACAATAACGCCCAACTTGATCATACTACAGCGCCGTCACACAAAAGCATGAAAAGTAGCAGACCCACAAGTGTTTTGAGCATGTAGATCTGCTGCTTCTGCTGCTTCTTTTTATTTGAATCCTGAAAAGCATAAAGGTGACTGATTCCACTTAGACAAAGTTGACAGACCATTGACCCACTATATAGTCAATAATATGCTAACAAGCAGACAGTATTTTTTAATGCAGGGAAGGCCTGTGAGAAACAATAGGCCCAGCTACTCAGTATCACCATATTATTTTTCATAATAACGTATTGATTATCCAGCCCACTCACACACACACACACACACACACACACACACACACACACACACACACACACACACACACACACACACACGTTTTCTCAGTTTGATCTGTTGCACTCTAACATTACACACATCCCATATAGCCTGCAGCCTTTCCAAAGTCAGAGCACTGAGGTCCCAAATAGCTTTTGCAACACACTAATCTCAAGGCCTTAATAGAGCCGGGGGAATAAATGAAGCGGTTTAATCTGGTACTAGTGTCAGCTGGGGCCCACTATAGACTACATGAAGGATTGAGAGAGCGCATGCTGAAGGGCTCCACCGACCACCGTGCACGTCATCAAACCAACACCAAATTACGAAAGGCAATTTTGGAAGGGCTCAGCTAGTGTAAGCACACGTAATGTCACACCGTGACATCTGTGTTCGTTGCAACTGTATACTGTATACTGATTTCCTCGAAAATCATGAAAAACGACATACTATAGTATTTAGCCCGAAACCATAAATCCTATGTGTTTTTTTTTTGTATTTTTCATCTTAAAAAAAGAAGATCCTGTCAAGTCATGAATAATGTCCGAAACCATGAAGGCCTATAGTATGTCGTCTTTTCATGATTTTCATCGTTTTTTTAAACCTTGAAAACCTTGAAACCTTAAAAAAAACAAGATCATGAAAATTATGAAAAAATTAGTACTTGTAGTAGTATGCTATAGTATTTGTGACGAAGGTCGAATCATGCATTTCCCGTCAGTGTGCTGGTCGGGCACCATGGTGCCCAGGTCTCGTGACATCATGTGACATCATCAGTGATGGTGATGTGGAGACCAGCTGATGTCATAGTAAATGCGACCTGCTGTCGCAGTTAATCCCATGGAGATTGCTGATGTCATCAATATTGGCCAGCAACTCTACATCTGACCAAAAACCCTTAGATCTCTTTATATGGATATAATTATGTCAGAACCTGTTCTGACATTCCATATGTTGATTCCCTTTTGACTTATACCTGTCCATTCAAATTTCAAACACTAGAGGGGCCTGCCCCAAAGATATTAGTCCGAAAATTAAAGCCCCACCCTACCTGGGCCCTCATCAAACCCTGTACAGTCAAGTGAATGTCCCCGCTAGCACCTTTAGATCTCCATATACTGTATGGAGCTGATCTGTTCTGACATTCCATATGTTGATCTGACCTCATCAAACCCTGTACACTCAAGACATGCTCCTTATATGGCCAGTACATAATTCATTCCATGTTGATCTGATGGTAACAAGACAACTCACCCCGTTTCTGTTTTCCTCCCAGAATTTTCCCCAGTGAGGGGTGGGAGAGGCTGGACAGCAGACGGCTGGACTTTGAATTTCTCTAACTATAAACTTTCATGACAGCAGACAGCCTACTGTAAGTACAAATATAATTTATGAAAAGCTACTGCAGTGAAGTCTGTTAACAGAAGTTGTTGTAGGATATGTGGGGATTATCTGACGAGGTACCATTTGAGTGGGCAAAACCTTAAATATACTAAATAATACTAAATTGTTTATAGGGTCAATATAAGTAAAATAATATAGCCTTTCCACAGGAGTATCTTTTTATATTTTTCCAAAAAGAATACAAACAGCCAATAGCATATTACAAAGTTATCCCCCTCACTGGGGAAGATTCCGGGAGGAAAAACGGGAAAGCACCGGGGTGAGTTGTCCAAAATATACAGAAATTGATAAATGTGGTAAAAACCATATTAAAAAAGGTTCAAAAAGAATACGTAAACCATATTGGAACCAAGAGCTACAAAGGTTATGGGACCATTTAAGAGATGCAGAGAGGAAATTCCTAAAATGTGTAAATAAGACATTGAGAGCATATTTGAGAAAGAAATTTAAAGAGAGTCAAGGGGAATTTGATAAAAGGTTGCGTGCAGTGAAGCGCAAGTTTAACAGAGGAATGTCGTTACATATTGAGCAACTGCAGACTCATAACCCCCAGAAATTTTGGAAGGAAATTAATAAATTGGGTCCCATTAAGAAAAGAGAGATTCCTATGGTTGTAGCATTGGAGAGTGGGGAATGCTGCTCTGACGTAGGAATAGTATTAGAAAAATGGGAGAAGGATTTCACAGATTTGTTTTCCGGGTGTAATCACTCTTTATTTGATGAGGCTTTCTTGAAAGAAGTTAGCAGTTTAAAAACGTTAATGGAATGTGAAATGAGTGCAGACACTTACAATTGTAATCCTTATTTAAATTGTAATTTCACTACTGAGGAAGTAAAGAGAGTGATTGAAAAAAGTAAATCAAGAAAAGCTACAGGAATTGATGACATTTCATATGAGGTATTGAAATCAATAAGTTGTTAGAAATTTTGTTTAATTAGTTTCAATCCTGTTTCGATAGTGGTATTGTTCCTTCGCAGTGGTACAAAACTATCATAAAGCCTATTCCAAAGTCCTCAAAAAATGACCCTAAACTTCCACTTAGCTATCGAGGCATAAGTCTAATTAGTAATGTATACAAATTATACTCGTCATTCCTAAATAATAGACTTACAGATCATTTTGAACGGTCAGGATTTCTTGTTGACGAACAGAACGGTTTCCGTAAAGTAAGATCTTGTATTGACCATATTTACTCAGTCACTACCATTGTTAGAGCGAGACTTCAAGAAAAGAAATCTACATATGCATGTTTCATTGATTTTCAAAAAGCCTTTGACTGGGTAAATAGGGAGCTCCTTGAATACAGATTATTAACATCAGGGGTAAATGGGAAGTTCTATGCCGCCATTAAGGCCCTGTATCGGGCCCCCATCGCTTGTGTTCAGGTAAATGACTTCAGAACAGGATGGTTTCCTACACACTTTGGTGTGAAACAAGGAGATGTCTTGTCACCAACGTTGTTCTCCATGTACGTTAATGATCTAGCAATTGAGATTAGAAACTCTAAATTGGGGGTGGAAGTAGCGGATATGATTGTAGGCATACTTTTGTATGCAGATGATATAGTTTTACTTGCCAATTGTGAAAAGGAGCTGCAAAATATGCTCAATATTGTTGCGGATTGGTGTTTGAGGTGGAGGCTGGTGGTAAACATTGACAAAACACAAATTGTTCACTTTAGGAAACCATATGTAGAAAGGAATCCATTTACATTTATGTGTGGGAGAACTGTATTAACATACACAAAGACATATAAATATCTTGGCCTCACTTTAGATGAGCATATGAACTTCAAGGAAGGCACTCAGGTTCTTTCTGATTCAGCTGGTAGAGCCCTGGGGTCAGTACTGAATAAGGTGAAAGCCTGTAAGGATTTAGGATATTATACATATACACAATTATATCAGTCTTGTGTATGCCCTGTTTCGGATTATGCCTCCGGTGTATGGGGTTTCCCGAACAATGAAAGTTGTAACACAATTCAAAATAGAGCCATACGGTCATTTCTTGGAGTTCATAAGCTCACGCCTATCTTGGCTATTAGCGGCGATATGGGATGGATGCCCGTAAATATCAGACACAAAGGTGAGATGTTGAGACTTTGGAATAGACTTGTTAATATGTCCGATGACAGACTGACCAAAAATATTTTTAACTGGGACATTTCTAATGGTTACCCCTGGGCTAATGAAGTAAAGTCATTATTCTTTAAGAATAATTCATCATTTATTTATTTAAATAGACTACGCTGTAATATTCATGAAATACAGAACTATATGTTCCTTAGGTATAAGGAGAGTTGGGCTGTTGATTTATGGTACAAACCTAAACTAAGAACATATCGTCTTATTAAAAATAATTATGGCCCTGATCCTTATGTTACACAAAATATATCCAAAGGTCAGAGATCTTTTTGTGCACAGCTGCATTCTGGGACCTTACCATTAGCTTTAGAAACGGGTAGATTCATTGGTACTCCTGAGGAGGACAGAGTGTGTCTAGTGTGTGATTTGAAAGAAATTGAAAATGAAATTCATTTTTTGTTTTACTGCCCTTTATATGAAGAGTTAAGACATGTATTGTTTTGTAAGATGACAACCATCTGTGCTGGCTTTTTCTGGTTGGAGGACTATGAGAAGCTGGAGTTTTGTTTTGGGAGGGGTATTTTTGCTTTGGCAGACTTTTTATGCAAATTGTGGGAAATGAGGCAGAATGTTTTGTTTGTGTAAAAATGTTTCTTTTACACAATGCAATATTGAAGCAATGGTATGGTGTGTCCTGTAAGTCCATGTGGGCTGGGCGCCTTTGGTGCATGACACAGAAATAAAGAATCTATCTATCTATCTATCTATCTATCTATATCAATTTTATAACCTCATGAAGTGCTCTATACTTAGTTTTTTGTTTTCCGTTCGACAAGGTCACAATGCGCTGCAGCGCAAGAATGTGTGAGTTTGTCACCCTGTAATTTTCTGTGAAAGCTTTCGCCACAATACGGATGCTGGGTTTCAAGTAGTTATGCAATGCCACTATATACAATTACTCTGTTACAAGTACAAAAGTACTGGCATCAACGAATACAGTACCAATTTGAAGCACTGAAAATGTGTCTAAATCGTTCGAAAATAGCCAATTTACAATCATCGTACTTCTTCCAACCACTGCTGACTATGAAGCCTCAGCTTCATACAAGAATGCATTCCAAATAAAAGTGGAAAGAATGCGAGAGCATGACCCTCGTTTCTCAAAGAGCCCCAGAAATGTGAATTGCACCTAGTTTGACACACTGCAAAATGACACAAAACTAAGACTCCAATTAAACCCACGCCCATGAAGCACTGACTATAGTGCTGACAGCACTATACTCCTCCTCAACGCTTTTCGTCTAAATGTCAGACGGAAGCGTTCAGGTACGAGTTAACCACTCTACAAATACAACTCTCACCTTACATTACAGAACTGGAATTAGCCCGTCTGGCTGACACCGTTCTCATTTGCATTTGCAAACCACTCATGCTGATTGGCAGATGGGCAAGCTATGGTGGCCCTCTGTCGTTGCTGTCGGGCAGAAACCTTGTATCTCCATATTTAATTATTTTTCATTTCATTTTTTTTTGTACATTACTAAAGTGTCACTCAATGTAGCGAACATAGCCGATGTAGATCTGTTTTTCTAAGTGAAAGTTAAAGTTGTTAAGTGCAGTGTATAGCATTCATAAATATTGAACCAATGAAAAGTATTAACAAGATCTTGGGACTAAACAATAACTACATTGGATCCAAACACGTACAGTAAAAAGCTACCTACAGCAACGTTTTAAACATACAAGATTTCCCCCTGACAGCGACGCTATGAATAATTGTCTGACCCATGACTAAAGAAGGGGCCGGGGAATGCAAGGGAGAAAAGATAATAATAATTGTCTGTCAATTCTAATTAACAGCAGATGACTGCTGTCCTTGTCCTTGGCTAAATGCTGTTGGTGTATTCAGGTCCAAAGCATTGAAATGATAGCTTACAAAATAGGGTGTTAGTTGTTAGTTGGGTCATTTCTGATACTTCCATGACCATGGAGAGCGAAGGTCTGTTTCTCAGTGGACATATCATCTATGAAGGTTAAATAACAAATTGAGCTCCCATGCCTCAACGAGTGAGCCCAAAATCCAAATGGCCACCATGTAAATCCATTCTGAATCCATTCCAAGCATTAGTTTTGCACGAAAAAACACTCCTTGGGCTAAATTTGGCCATAGCCACTTGCCCAAATGTGATGACCTCCATGATCGTTTTTTTTTTTTTTCCCTTTGTGACTCCAGCACATTACTTAAAGGAGCATTCAGTGATTTGGGTGATTTGGAAGACCCACCTGTCTCCCGGTAACAAGATGTGCACATTCACACTCTACAGTGGGGGGAACACGCAACAGGCCAACAGCACGCACACCAAGGCTCCTGCTCAATCATGATTGGTGGAAGGCCCCTCTCTATCCTGATTGGATGAAGGCCACCTAGCCAAAAACGAAACCTATGTTTTTTCTTTACCACAGGGGTTAACTGGGGACAGGGAGGAACTCCTTATAAATAATAATAATAATAATAATAATAATAATAATAATAATAATAATAATAATAATATTAATAAAAAAATGCTAAGATCTTCCACTGCTGGCCTGCTCACTTTGCCGCAAAGCGAGCAGGCCAGCAGTGGAAGATCTTAGGGGGCGGTTTGGGACATATTTAGGCAGGCAGTCATGTAGGTAGGAAGGTGTGAGACCATTGAGAGCTTTATAAACAATATATGGTCAGCACACTCTATAGCATGGAGGATTATCAAAACAAAAAAAGGAGTGCATATTTGAATTAAGTGAAATCACTGAATATACCTTTAAGTTTTTTCAGCATGCTGTGTGTGCTTTTCTTTTTTTTTTTACATTTTTGCCAGGATTCCAATTCAAAAATAGCAAAGAAATATTTATAGCAAAAATTGCAGATCTACAAGCTCAAATCACGTTTTGAGCTTGTATAGATCTGCTATTTTTGCTACTTTTGTGTGACAGAATGACAAAATATGTCATTAATTTAGAAAAATAAATAAAGCAAATACAGAGATAAGAGGTTTCTTCACGACAGTATATGCAATGTGTCTCCCTGGAATACGTTTGGAAGCATAGTGGCCCTCTCCGTCATTAAGTTGCCCACCCCTGCTATAGTCCAATGTTTCTCTATACAGTAGGCCTATACACAGTAACTAGTACAGTTTTCAAATGACTGTAGTGGAGTAAAAAGTAAAAATATATGCCACTGAGATGTACTGTAGGCTACAGTAGTGCTAGGGGACTGGCAGCTTGGTCATTTCACTTCATCAGCGCCAGCCGGCCCACTGTCGCGGGCTGCTCTAGTCCATATAACACCACCCCTCAGTTTTCTTTGGAAGGTTCCCAGCGTTAATGAAGCAGATGGCCGGTGCCATATGTGTTGAGTCTCATGAGCCATAGGAGAGCCAAGTTAATCCTTAATGTCTTATTGTGTACTTTAGTTTCTTTTCTTGTCTTCTCCTGTTGTGATAGGATTTTAAGTGGCTGCAGGATCGGTGTCCGGTGTGAGGTTAATGGCAGGGGCATCTGTCTTTCTGTCATTTTCTGTTTAGGCGAGTATTTGCATTCCACAGTCATTCCAGTGAAATTCAAAAAGCATTTTCTGTGTGGGGGCTATAGCAGGGACCCATTCATTGACACGTAGATAGACGAGATGTGAGCACAACTCCATTCACAAATAAACAATATCGGAAATCTTGCCTGGTGCAGCTCCTAAAAGTGTAACCATGTTATACTGTTTCCGCATGTTTCTACACCATACTGTCCATGCATAACAGAAACAAACTTTTCAGTATTACCCGTATTGCTTCCAAGATCATCAGACTCCCGACCCTATACACCCACACTTTCTGAAATGATCAAAGGCCGCCACACGGCTAGCACTTTCAATATCAAACAAACACACACTCACTTTGCTGTGGGCAGTTCAGAAACCCGTCAGCACCTACAGAACAAGCCAGATGCGACCATGCTGGTTCGTGAGGCATACTTTGGTTAGACATAGCATTGGTTAGACTGGATTAAGGTTGGTGAGGGGTGCGTTAAAATGACCGGATTAAGGTTGGTGAGGGGTGCGTTCTGGGGGCGACACGAACCACTGCAAGCTGGAGACCATGCCAGGATTCCAGCAGTATGTCAAGTGGATAAGTGTTATGGTAACATTAGGGGAGCATACACAGCCCGGCTGACCATAGAACTGTATGCATGTCCGACCATAACACTGTCCATCTCATGCCCACATACCGGTCCATATTTAAATCCAGTAAACCGGTGAAAAAGACAAGAAAAAGTAAATGTGTGGTCTAAGGACGCAACTGAGGAGCTAAAAGGATGCTTCCTATATGTACTGACTGGGACATTTTCTTCAAGGATGCTAGCATTGACACAGCCACCGAGGCAATTACAGCGTACATTTCCTTTTGTGTTGAGATGATAGTGCCACAGAAAGTAATCACAATAGTATCACAATAATAGCCCATACCTTACGAATGAAATCAAGGAGTGTATTAATAGGAAAAAGATGGCCTTCAGATCAGGAGACACGGCAGCCTTGAAAGCTGCACAAAAGGAACTGAATATACAAATGTGAGAAGCCAGAAGGAAGTGTAAGGAACGAGCGGAACACTAAAAGACTCGATCTGTGACTCTATCAGGGAGATGACTAATATGAAGTCGGAGAGAAAGCCCATCTTTGCTCTAGATGAGAGCACCAGAGCGAATGAGCTCAATCATTTTGAATGTGATACTATGAAGGTGATTAATTAATTGAATTGTCATGCTGTTAATGACAGGATGGTAATGGATCAGGACACAGTTTGTAAAGTGTTTAAAACCATACAGACCGATAAAGCAGCAGGACCAAACACGTCCTCTCTTGTGAAGAGAGCCCAGAAACGGCTGTTCTTTCTGCGCCGGATGAGAAGAGCCCAACTCCCCGCTCCCATCCTCACTACTTTCTACAGGGGAACTATAGAGAGCATCCTGACAAACTGCATCTCTGTCTGGTCTGGAAGCTGCAATGAAGCAGACTGGAAAACAGTACAGAGAGTAGTGAGGACAGCGGAGAAAATCATCGGGACATCACTGCCTTCCATCAAGGACATTGCGCACAACCGCTGTCTGCCTAGGGCCAACAACATCAGGAATGACCCCACCCACCCACACCAGGGACTGTTCACTCTGTTGCCTTCTGGCAGAAGGTATCGAAGCATTGGAAGTAAAAGAGCAAGATTTTCCAAGAGCTTTTTCCCCCAAGCCATTAGACTTTTGAACAAGTGCAATATCCCCTAACCTTTCCCCCCTATATGTGCAATATCTGTCTCTCAATGAACTAATGGTGCTTTTTAATTTGTTTATTTATTTGTTTTTAAAAGTGGATTTTAGATTTCAATAGTATTTTAGCTCTCTTTTAACTAGCATACTAAAAGCCAGTGAAACGACATTTTGTTCTCTTATGCATTTTGTGTATCTGCTGAATGACAATAAAGCTACCGTATCTATCTATCTATCTAGGACCAGACGGAATGCACGCTTTCCTGTTAAAAACCTGTGCTGAGCAATTAGCCCCAGCCTGGCACAGGCTTTTCCAGCTGTCATTAGACTCACATACAGTGCCAGAGATCTGGAGAAAATCTGTGATAGTCCCAATTCCGAAGAAAGCATGTCCACTCGAGAATAACGATTATAGGCCTGCATGCGATGCAATATCTACAGTACAGTAGCTCATCTAACTCTGAAACACCTGGAGAGTAAGGTACCATATGTGTTGAGTCAAAACTCAGTAGTGGAGCTTTTGCTTGCCACCTAAAAAAAACTACACTTCCCAGATTGCAACAGCAAGATGGCCGCTGCTCATTAGGAGCACCTGGAGACTATAAAAGGTCATTCAAACAAACTATCAAACAAGCAAGATGAAGGTTTACCCATGAACTCTACCTCCAAAGAAGCCAATGGTCGGTTATATTGTTTTGTTCTACTTACACCTTTATGCTTACTGCTTAATGTGTTAAAATCTGGCTTTAATGGGCTAATGTGTGTAGTATTAAGTAACTGTTCCAAACTGTTTCAGTTTGGAATTCATTTGTTTGAAAAGTCTACACTTACAAACGGCAATTGGGACAAAGTTAAAGCTGTTAAAATTATTTACATTACTTAAGAATTAAAAAAAAAATAGTAAAACTGTCGACAATTACTTTACCATGTTAAAGGTATGTTAACTGCCTAGTTGAAGTAGAGCTGATCTACAAGTTCAGCTTTCCCTTTAAATACTTATACTTAGATGTTTACCTAATTTAAATAATTAATTCGACTTAAAGGGTAAATTAACCTGAAATGTTTTAATTTGTTAAATGGTGACTTTAAGTTAATTTAAAATAAATTTAATGTAGGCATTAATTGTGTAAAAACACTTTGTTTCATTGTTTAAAAGAAATTTGATTATTAAAAAATATTGTTTCAAAACAAGATGGTTAAAAATAACTTGGTTTGAAAAGATTATAAGTTGATTGTTTGGCATTGTTGTTAACCCCTTGTTTGTTTTCGAAGGTTTTCAACCTAATTCAAGAAACCGATAACATCCTCAGCCATACAGCTGGAGTAGACAAGTTCATAGAGTGGTGTGATCTATCCTGGGCACCATTTCATTTAGGGTATATGATCCTTTCGGGAGAGGATGATATTGTTACGTCATGTTGTAGTATTTGTTTTGTAGTCGACAGGCAGGAACAACGGGGCGGCAACTTATTTTCCCTTAAACTGGTCTCCTCGTATAAATACCTGGTAGTGCAGATCGATGAGGACCTGAGCTGGCACATGCATGTTACAACACTGTGAAGATAGACCAGCATCTACACTTTCTTAGGCTGTCTACACTTTCTTAGGCTTTCTTTGTCTGAACTTTTACAGGGCTAGTATAGAATCAATCGTGAGCTATGTTATGTCCAGCTGGTTTGGCAATCTAACTGTGAAATACAAATCTCAAATAAATTCCTGGGAAGATCATGGGCATGCCCCAGCTATTTTATGTTGGTGTGTTTCATGGTCTTTTTCTTCTGTGAATGTGTATGCAGCTGTGACCCTGACTCCAAGACAAATTTATCCTTAGGGAGACAAATAAAGACAACCATGAACCTTGAACCTGTGACTCAATCTCAGGGGAATGGATAAAAGTGATGAAACATGTGTGCATCTGTATACTGACCTGATGAAGATATATTAAGTTAAACAACTCAGAAACTACAAAACATTTCAAAGTAAAAAGTTCCAGCATGCATGCTGAAACTTTTTACTTTACTTTTTTAGTAAGCTGAATAATAAAGTGTGAATGGAGTTTCTAAGTGAAAGTGCTTTTTTGACGTGCCAATGTATGCCATTGAGCCCCATTGTACATTTCTAGGATTTGAAAGCACTATATTTCTAAAACTATGAAACATGTCAAAGATACATTTTCAGGCAAACATGTCCACCGTAAGATGAACCTAAGTAGGCTAGAATGTGGTTGGTAGGTTTAAGTATGTAGGACTAGTAGCATGCCAAAGTTTGTGCTATTGCCATAGAATGCATTGGGCGTTTAAGTTAAATAACTCCGAAACTACAATACATTTCAAAGTAAAAAGTTCCAGCATGTGTCTCCACAGTAAGCTGAATAATAAAAAGTGTGAATGGAGTTTCTAGGTGAAAGTGCTTTTTTGACATGCCAAAATCTGCCATTGAGACCCATTGAAAAAGTCTCATTTGAAAGCACTATATTTCTAAAACTATGAAACATTTCAAAGATTCCTTTTCAGGCACCGTAAGTCCACCGTAAGATGAACCTAAGTAGGCTAGAATGGGGTTGGTAGGTTTAACCCATTCAGGCCTAAGGCCGATTCTAAAAACGCCTCTAAATCCTGACCTAAGGTTTCTGAAAAACTTCAAATATTGATATAGCAAAATCAAAGATTTTACATTTTTGAATACTGTACATACTGTACAGAACCCAAATATGGGTGCCCGGCCTGAGGGGGTAAGATACAAATAGGGGTTCCCGCCCAGAATGGGTTTTAAGTATGTAGGACTAGTAGCATGCCAACGTTTGTGCTATTGCCATAGAGAATGCATTGGGTGTTTCATTTCTCATCCTCGGCAACACCCATTCTCATACACCGCTATACTTTTAAGTATGTTGCGGTAGAGAGAATGTCTGTTTCGGTAATGATAATTTAATAATGTCAGACTATATTTTTAAATAAATCATGTTTATATTTAAATCAACTATTAATTTAAATATTATTCATTAACTAGATATTTTCTTTATTTCCTGTTTCATAAAAATAAAGCTTTAGAGCAAAGACTAGGCTGTCAAAATTCAGAGAGAAATCTCTTCTATGAAGCCCATGCCTATAATACATTATAAAAACTATAATGCACAATAATCTATTTATAATATGGCATAATTGTATGACATGTCAAGTAACATTATACAGTACTTCTTTGTTGGACACTCACTGAATTTTGTAATATTTTTTTTTAACCTCGTTTTTCATCATTTTGGACCATGGGCTATAGCCCCTACCGTACGGCATACTATAGCACGCAGTTTTTCATCATTTTTGAGGATTTGAAAAAAAATCAAAAACATGTGTTATAGCCCATCGTTTTTTGAATTTTTGATATATTTTTTTAACCTTGTTTTTCATCATTTTTGAACATGGGCTATAGCCCCTACCGTACAGCATACTATAGCACGCAGTTTTTCATCATTATTGAGGATTTGAAAAAAAATCAAAAACATGTGTTATAGCCCATCGTTTTTTGAATTTTTTATTATTTTTTCTATCCTCGTTTTTCATCATTTTTGACCATCCCACTGAGCAATAGCCGGCTATTAGACGTGCGTCTAAAAATGGGATAAAAAACGTCTAAAAATAGACGTCTAAAACACGTCTATTTTTAGACGTGTAAAAAAACATGGGTTATAGCCCATCGTTTTTAGAATTTTTGATTTTTTTTAACCTCGTTTTTCATCATTTTTTAACATGGGCTATAGCCCCTACCGTACGGCATATTATAGCACGCCGTTTTTCATCATTTTTGAGGATTTGAAAAAAAAATCTAAAATTCAAAAAACATGGGTTATAGCCCATCGTTTTTTGAATTTTAGATTTTTTTTTTAACCCCGTTTTTTGAATTTTTTAACATGGGCTATAGCCCCTACTGTACGGCATACTATAGCATGCCGTTTTTCATCATTTTTGAGGATTTGAAAAAAAATCAAAAAACATGGGTCATAGCCCATTGTTTTTTGAATTTTTGAATTTTAACCTCGTTTTTCATCATTTTTGAACATGGCTATAGCCCCTACCGTACGGCACACTATAGCACGCCATTTTTCATCATTTTTGAGGATTTGAAAAAAAAATCAAAAATGCAAAAAACATATAGCCCATCATAGCCCCTACCGTACGGCATACTATAGCACGCCGTTTTTCATCATTTTTGAGGATTTGAAAAAAAAATCTGAAAACTGTATATAGTTTCGGAAGACTTACTATAATATGTTGTTTTTCATGATTTTGAAGGATAAAAAAAGACATACTATAGTTCATGGGTTTGGAAGACATACATGTGTACTTCATGATTTGGAGGATTACAAAATATCAGCCAAAATCCAACTCCAAACTAACTCACAGGCAAAGGAAGACTGTTGTTGCAGATAGCAATAGGTAACTGAGTTAGGGTGCTGTCGTGGTTTTTGACGTGCCAATCATTTTGATTGACAGATTCCTTGGCAAATCAGATCGGTCTGCCTTCAGCCAATCCTAGGGCTCCTTACATTGTCTCCTCCAATCAAATGGTCGCAGACCCGGACCACTTCCTTGTTTATAACTGGATGAAATACTCTGACCAGTTTTAGATTTATAGTGATTATTCAACTTAATTTTCTTCATTTTCACAGTTTTTGACGTTTTATTAATATAATTGATCATTCTAGATCACTGCTAGATCTGTAACAATCTTCTCTTATGGGGTTAGGGTTAGGGTTAGGGTTAGGGTTAGCGTTAGCGTTAGCGTTAGGGTTAGGTTCAGGTTCCACAGGTTAATAAAGTGTAAATGTGGGGGTCCTTGACAAGAAAAGGTTTGGGAACCACTGTTGTAGAGGGACTATAGAATAGATAGATGTTGATAGTATTAAGTTAGTTACTTTGACAGTGTACAAATGGAACCGGTTTTCAGCAGGTCAAATGAGGTACAGAAAACCGTATGACTCCCAGGCTGATCTCACTGGGGGGAAACTGTATGAGTTTATTTGTTTAAGAACTAACAATCAATTGAAAAATATATTCTGGATGTGACACTTACAAGCCAAATTAGCGCAGTTGGTAGAAGATCTAAAGGTCCCTGGTTCAATCCAGGCTTTCGGCAGTTGAAATGAGGTACAGAAAATCCTATGACTCTTAGGCTGATCTCACTGGGTGAAAAACTTTATGAGTTTTTTTGTTTAAGAAGTAACAAGTAACAGTCAATGTAAAAATAAATACTGGATGTGTTACTTTCAAGCCGTAATAGCTCAGCTGGGAGAGCGTTAGGCTGTAGATCTGAAGGTTCCTGGTTCAAACCTGAGATTCGGCAGTTGAAATGAGGTACAGACAACCGTATGACCCTCAATCTGATCTCACTGTGGGATGAACTGTATGAGTTTATGTTTAAGAACTAACAATACATTGAAAAATACATTCTGGATTTGTCACTTACAAGCAAACAAACAAAAAAGCACTTTGCTTTCCACACTTACATAAAATAGCACAAAAAAGCTGTGTAGTAGTATCCAGCAGTTAGCTCAGTGTGATGAGAGGCTGTCCTTGGGAGCCACAGGTCCAGAGTTCAAATCCCACATTAGGCATAACTGTGACACTTTGCTTTGCACACTGATTTCCAGAAGGACAACTTTAAAGCAGCCCAGAAATTCACCATGTTTTTGTGCCTCAGTGGCCCAACGGATAAATCACAAGTTATCTGTAGAGTACCTTGTAGAATTGTGCTAGTTAAAACCCAACACACTCAGTAGGAAGGTGCTGGTTTTTGACGTGCCAATCAGTTTGATTGACAGATTCCTTGGTCAATCAGATCGGTCTGCCTTCAGCCAATCCTAGGGCTCCTTACATTGTCTCCTCCAATCAAATGGTCGCAGACCCGGACCACTTCCTTGTTTATAACTGGATGAAATACTCTGACCTGTTTTAGATTTATAGTGATTCTTCAACTTCATTTTCTTCATTTTCACAGTTTTTGACATTTTATTAATATAATTGATCATTCTAGATCACTGCTAGATCTGTAACAATCTTCTCTTATGGGGTTAGGGTTAGGGTTAGGGTTAGGGTTCGGGTTCAGGTTCAGGTTCAGGTTCAGGTTCAGGTTCAGGTTCAGGTTCAGGTTCAGGTTCAGTTTCAGGTTCAGGTTCAGGTTCAGGTTCAGGTTCAGGTTCAGGTTCCACAGGTTAATAAAGTGTAAATGTGGGGGTCCTTGACAAGAAAAGGTTTGGGAACCACTGTTGTAGAGGGACTATAGAATAGATAGATGTTGATAGTATTAAGTTAGTTACTTTGACAGTGTACAAATGGAACCGGTTTTCAGCAGGTCAAATGAGGTACAGAAAACCGTATGACTCCCAGGCTGATCTCACTGGGGGGAAACTGTATGAGTTTATTTGTTTAAGAACTAACAATCAATTGAAAAATATATTCTGGATGTGACACTTACAAGCCAAATTAGCGCAGTTGGTAGAAGATCTAAAGGTCCCTGGTTCAATCCAGGCTTTCGGCAGTTGAAATGAGGTACAGAAAATCCTATGACTCTTAGGCTGATCTCACTGGGTGAAAAACTTTATGAGTTTTTTTGTTTAAGAAGTAACAAGTAACAGTCAATGTAAAAATAAATACTGGATGTGTTACTTTCAAGCCGTAATAGCTCAGCTGGGAGAGCGTTAGGCTGTAGATCTGAAGGTTCCTGGTTCAAACCTGAGATTCGGCAGTTGAAATGAGGTACAGACAACCATATGACCCTCAAGCTGATCTCACTGTGGGATGAACTGTATGAGTTTATGTTTAAGAACTAACAATACATTGAAAAATACATTCTGGATTTGTCACTTACAAGCAAACAAACAAAAAAGCACTTTGCTTTCCACACTTACATAAAATAGCACAAAAAAGCTGTGTAGTAGTATCCAGCAGTTAGCTCAGTGTGATGAGAGGCTGTCCTTGGGAGCCACAGGTCCAGAGTTCAAATCCCACATTAGGCATAACTGTGACACTTTGCTTTGCACACTGATTTCCAGAAGGACAACTTTAAAGCAGCCCAGAAATTCACCATGTTTTTGTGCCTCAGTGGCCCAACGGATAAATCACAAGTTATCTGTAGAGTACCTTGTAGAATTGTGCTAGTTCAAACCCAACACACTCAGTAGGAAGGTGCTGGTTTTTGACGTGCCAATCAGTTTGATTGACAGATTCCTTGGTCAATCAGATCGGTCTGCCTTCAGCCAATCCTAGGGCTCCTTACATTGTCTCCTCCAATCAAATGGTCGCAGACCCGGACCACTTCCTTGTTTATAACTGGATGAAATACTCTGACCTGTTTTAGATTTATAGTGATTCTTCAACTTCATTTTCTTCATTTTCACAGTTTTTGACATTTTATTAATATAATTGATCATTCTAGATCACTGCTAGATCTGTAACAATCTTCTCTTATGGGGTTAGGGTTAGGGTTAGGGTTCAGGTTCAGGTTCAGGTTCAGGTTCAGGTTCAGGTTCAGGTTCAGGTTCAGGTTCAGGTTCAGGTTCAGGTTCAGGTTCAGGTTCAGGTTCAGGTTCAGGTTCAGGTTCAGGTTCAGGTTCAGGTTCAGGTTCAGGTTCAGGTTCAGGTTCAGGTTCAGGTTCAGGTTCCACAGGTTAATAAAGTGTAAATGTGGGGGTCCAGGTTCAGGTTCAGGTTCCACAGGTTAATAAAGTGTAAATGTGGGGGTCCTTGACAAGAAAAGGTTTGGGAACCACTGTTGTAGAGGGACTATAGAATAGATAGATGTTGATAGTATTAAGTTAGTTACTTTGACAGTGTACAAATGGAACCGGTTTTCAGCAGGTCAAATGAGGTACAGAAAACCGTATGACTCCCAGGCTGATCTCACTGGGGGAAAACTGTATGAGTTTATTTGTTTAAGAACTAACAATCAATTGAAAAATATATTCTGGATGTGACACTTACAAGCCAAATTAGCGCAGTTGGTAGAGCATTAGACTGAAGAACTAAAGGTCCCTGGTTCAATCCAGGCTTTCGGCAGTTGAAATGAGGTACAGAAAATCCTATGACTCTTAGGCTGATCTCACTGGGTGAAAAACTTTATGAGTTTTTTTGTTTAAGAAGTAACAAGTAACAGTCAATGTAAAAATAAATACTGGATGTGTTACTTTCAAGCCGTAATAGCTCAGCTGGGAGAGCGTTAGGCTGTAGATCTGAAGGTTCCTGGTTCAAACCTGAGATTTGGCAGTTGAAATGAGGTACAGACAACCGTATGACCCTCAAGCTGATCTCACTGTGGGATGAACTGTATGAGTTTATGTTTAAGAACTAACAATACATTGAAAAATACATTCTGGATTTGTCACTTACAAGCAAACAAACAAAAAAGCACTTTGCTTTCAACACTTACATAAAATAGCACAAAAAAGCTGTGTAGTAGTATCCAGCAGTTAGCTCAGTGTGATGAGAGGCTGTCCTTGGGAGCCACAGGTCCAGAGTTCAAATCCCACATTAGGCATAACTGTGACACTTTGCTTTGCACACTGATTTCCAGAAGGACAACTTTAAAGCAGCCCAGAAATTCACCATGTTTTTGTGCCTCAGTGGCCCAACGGATAAATCACAAGTTATCTGTAGAGTACCTTGTAGAATTGTGCTAGTTCAAACCCAACACACTCAGTAGGAAGGTGCTGGTTTTTGACGTGCCAATCATTTTGATTGACAGATTCCTTGGCCAATCAGATCGGTCTGCGTTCAGCCAATCCTAGGGCTCCTTACATTGTCTCCTCCAATCAAATGGTCGCAGACCCGGACCACTTCCTTGTTTATAACTGGATGAAATACTCTGACCTGTTTTAGATTTATAGTGACTCTTCAACTTCATTTTCTTCATTTTCACAGTTTTTGACATTTTATTAATATAATTGATCATTCTAGATCACTGCTAGATCTGTAACAATCTTCTCTTATGGGGTTAGGGTTAGGGTTAGGGTTAGGTTCAGGTTCAGGTTCAGGTTCCACAGGTTAATAAAGTGTAAATGTGGGGGTCCTTGACAAGAAAAGGTTTGGGAACCACTGTTGTAGAGGGACTATAGAATAGATAGATGTTGATAGTATTAAGTTAGTTACTTTGACAGTGTACAAATGGAACCGGTTTTCAGCAGGTCAAATGAGGTACAGAAAACCGTATGACTCCCAGGCTGATCTCACTGGGGGAAAACTGTATGAGTTTATTTGTTTAAGAACTAACAATCAATTGAAAAATATATTCTGGATGTGACACTTACAAGCCAAATTAGCGCAGTTGGTAGAGCATTAAGGCTCATACATAGTCTGTATTTACGGTGGTCAAGTGACCACCGAACTACAACATGACGTCACGAGCCACGGTGAAGAGCAAACCACCGCCACCGCTCCAGCCCATCTCTCTGTTTTTACTCACCACCGCTCAACGTTATTTCAGCTCCGGTGGTCAGCTCACCACCGGAGCGGTGGTCACCTTACCACCGAAAATCCAGACTATGAATAGGCCTTTAGACTGAAGATCTAAAGGTCCCTGGTTCAATCCAGGCTTTCGGCAGTTGAAATGAGGTACAGAAAATCCTATGACTCTTAGGCTGATCTCACTGGGTGAAAAACTTTATGAGTTTTTTTTGTTTAAGAAGTAACAAGTAACAGTCAATGTAAAAATAAATACTGGATGTGTTACTTTCAAGCCGTAATAGCTCAGCTGGGAGAGCGTTAGGCTGTAGATCTGAAGGTTCCTGGTTCAAACCTGAGATTCGGCAGTTGAAATGAGGTACAGACAACCGTATGACCCTCAAGCTGATCTCACTGTGGGATGAACTGTATGAGTTTATGTTTAAGAACTAACAATACATTGAAAAATACATTCTGGATTTGTCACTTACAAGCAAACAAACAAAAAAGCACTTTGCTTTCCACACTTACATAAAATAGCACAAAAAAGCTGTGTAGTAGTATCCAGCAGTTAGCTCAGTGTGATGAGAGGCTGTCCTTGGGAGCCACAGGTCCAGAGTTCAAATCCCACATTAGGCATAACTGTGACACTTTGCTTTGCACACTGATTTCCAGAAGGACAACTTTAAAGCAGCCCAGAAATTCACCATGTTTTTGTGCCTCAGTGGCCCAACGGATAAATCACAAGTTATCTGTAGAGTACCTTGTAGAATTGTGCTAGTTCAAACCCAACACACTCAGTAGGAAGGTGCTGGTTTTTGACGTGCCAATCATTCTGATTGACAGATTCCTTGGCCAATCAGATCGGTCTGCCTTCAGCCAATCCTAGGGCTCCTTACATTGTCTCCTCCAATCAAATGGTCGCAGACCCGGACCACTTCCTTGTTTATAACTGGATGAAATACTCTGACCTGTTTTAGATTTATAGTGATTCTTCAACTTCATTTTCTTCATTTTCACAGTTTTTGACATTTTATTAATATAATTGATCATTCTAGATCACTGCTAGATCTGTAACAATCTTCTCTTATGGGGTTAGGGTTAGGGTTAGGGTTAGGGTTAGGGTTAGGGTTAGGGTTAGGTTCAGGTTCAGGTTCAGGTTCAGGTTCCACAGGTTAATAAAGTGTAAATGTGGGGGTCCTTGACAAGAAAAGGTTTGGGAACCACTGTTGTAGAGGGACTATAGAATAGATAGATGTTGATAGTATTAAGTTAGTTACTTTGACAGTGTACAAATGGAACCGGTTTTCAGCAGGTCAAATGAGGTACAGAAAACCGTATGACTCCCAGGCTGATCTCACTGGGGGAAAACTGTATGAGTTTATTTGTTTAAGAACTAACAATCAATTGAAAAATATATTCTGGATGTGACACTTACAAGCAAATTAGCGCAGTTGGTAGAGCATTAGACTGAAGATCTAAAGGTCCCTGGTTCAATCCAGGCTTTCGGCAGTTGAAATGAGGTACAGAAAATCCTATGACTCTTAGGCTGATCTCACTGGGTGAAAAACTTTATGAGTTTTTTTGTTTAAGAAGTAACAAGTAACAGTCAATGTAAAAATAAATACTGGATGTGTTACTTTCAAGCCGTAATAGCTCAGCTGGGAGAGCGTTAGGCTGTAGATCTGAAGGTTCCTGGTTCAAACCTGAGATTCGGCAGTTGAAATGAGGTACAGACAACCGTATGACCCTCAAGCTGATCTCACTGTGGGATGAACTGTATGAGTTTATGTTTAAGAACTAACAATACATTGAAAAATACATTCTGGATTTGTCACTTACAAGCAAACAAAAAAGCACTTTGCTTTCCACACTTACATAAAATAGCACAAAAAAGCTGTGTAGTAGTATCCAGCAGTTAGCTCAGTGTGATGAGAGGCTGTCCTTGGGAGCCACAGGTCCAGGGTTCAAATCCCACATTAGTCATAACTGTGACACTTTGCTTTGCACACTGATTTCCAGAAGGACAACTTTAAAGCAGCCCAGAAATTAACCATGTTTGTGTGCCTCAGTGGCCCAACGGATAAGTCAGATGATATCCGTAGTATACCTAGTAGAAGTGTGCTGGTTCAAACCCGACATAAGACATGCAGTGTTCAAATCACCAACACCTAGAGTAGGCGTGTCCCAGCGGTCTTTCTTTACTGTGACACTTTGCTTTCCACACTTACATCAAATAGCACAAAAAAGCTATCTGGTAGTATCCAGCAGTTAGCTCAGTGTGATGAGAGGCTGTCCTTGGGAGCCACAGGTCCAGGGTTCAAATCCCACATTAGTCATAACTGTGACACTTTGCTTTGCACACTGATTTCCAGAAGGACAACTTTAAAGCAGCCCAGAAATTCACCATGTTTGTGTGCCTCAGTGGCCCAACGGATAATTCAGATGATATCCGTAGTATACCTAGTAGAAGTGTGCCGGTTCAAACCTGACATGCGGTGTTCAAATCACCAACACCTAGAGTAGGTGTGTCCCAGCGATCTTTCTTTACTGTGACACTTTGCTTTCCACACTTACATCAAATAGCACAAAAAAGCTCTGTAGTAGTATCCAGCAGTTAGCTCAGTGTGATGAGAGGCTGTCCTTGGGAGCCACAGGTCCAGGGTTCAAATCCCACATTAGTCATAACTGTGACACTTTGCTTTGCACACTGATTTCCAGAAGGACAACTTTAAAGCAGCCCAGACATTCACCATATTTGTGTGCCTCAATGGCCCAACGGATAAGTCAGATGATATCCGTAGTATACCTAGTATAAGTATAAGTGTGCTGGTTCAAACCCGACATGCGGTGTTGGTTCAAATCACCAACACCTAGAGTAGGCGTGTCCCAGCAGATAAATCAGATAATATCCATAGGATGGTGCTGTTTCAAATCAGGTAGGAGGAGATTAGTGTGGTCAGGTAGGAGGAGATTAGTGCAGTCAAGTAGGATGTGAGTAGTGGCTCAGGTAGGAGGAAATTAGTGGTGTCTGGTAGGAGGAGAGTAGTGGGTCAGGTAGGAGGAGAGTGGCGGGGTCAGGTAGGAGGAGATAAGGAAGGGGAGAGGCCAGGCAGGAGGAGATAAGGAAGGGGAGAGGCCAGGCAGGAGGAGAGTAGGAAGGGGAGGGGCCAGGCAGGGGGAGAGTAGGAAGGGGAGGGGGGGGGAGGGGAGGGGCCAGGCAGGAGGAGAGTAGGAAGGGGAGGGGCCAGGCCGGAGGAGAGTAGGAAGGAGAGTAGGAAGGGAAGGGGCCAGGCAGGGGGAGAGTAGGAAGGGGAGGGGCCAGGCAGTAGGAGAGTACGAAGGGGAGGGGCCAGGCAGAAGGAGAGTAGGAAGGGGAGGGGCCAGGCAGGAGGAGAGTAGGAAGGGGAGGGGCCAGGCAGGGGGAGAGTAGGAAGGGGAGTGGGAAAGTAGGGAGGGGCCTGGCAGGAGGAGAGTAGGGAGGGGCAAGGCAGGGGGAGGGGCCAGGCAGGGGCAGAGTAGGAAGGGGAGGGGCCAGGCAGGGGCAGAATAGGAAGGGGAGGGGCCAGGCAGGGGCAGAGTAGGAAGGGGAGGGGCCAGGCAGAGAGGGGGAGGGGCCAAGTAGGAAGGGGAGGGGCAGAGTAGGGAGGGGAGGGGCCTGGCAGGAGGAGAGTAGGAAGGGGAGGGGCCAGGCAGGGGGAGAGGGAAAGTAGGAAGGGGAGGGGCCTGGCAGGAGGAGAGTAGGGAGGGGCAAGGCCTCTCCCCCTCCCAAAATGTAAAATGTCTCAAATTTGAAAGCACTATATTTCTAAAACTATGAAACATTTCAAAGATTCCTTTTCAGGCAAACATGTCCACCGTAAGATGAACCTAAGTGGGCTAGAATGGGGTTGCTAGGTGTAAGTATGTAGGACTAGTATCATTCCAAATTTTGTGCTATTGCCATAGAGAATGCATTGGGCGTTTAAGTTAAATAACTCATAAACTACAAAACATAAAAATAAAAAAAAGTTCCAGCATGTGTCTCCACAGTAAGCTGAATAATAAAAAGTGTGAATGGAGTTTCTAGGTGAAAGTGACTTTTGACGTGCCTATAGAGCTGCCATTGAGCCCCATGTTAAATGTCTCAAATTTGAAAGCACTATATTTCTAAAACTATGAAACATTTCAAAGATTCCTTTTCAGGCAAACATGTCCACCGTAAGATGAACCTAAGTAGGCTAGAATGGGGTTGCTAGGTGTAAGTATGTAGGACTAGTAGCATTCCAAATTTTGTGCTATTGCCATAGAGAATGCATTGGGCGTTTAAGTTAAATAACTCATAAACTACAAAACATAAAAATAAAAAAAAGTTCCAGCATGTGTCTCCACAGTAAGCTGAATAATAAAAAGTGTGAATGGAGTTTCTAGGTGAAAGTGACTTTTGACGTGCCTATAGAGCTGCCATTGAGCCCCATGTTAAATGTCTCAAATTTGAAAGCACTATATTTCTAAAACTATGAAACATTTCAAAGATTCCTTTTCAGGCAAACATGTCCACCGTAAAATGAACCTAAGTAGGCTAGAATGGGGTTGCTAGGTGTAAGTATGTAGGACTAGTAGCATTCCAAATTTTGTGCTATTGCCATAGAGAATGCATTGGGCGTTTAAGTTAAATAACTCATAAACTACAAAACATAAAAATAAAAAAAAGTTCCAGCATGTGTCTCCACAGTAAGCTGAATAATAAAAAGTGTGAATGGAGTTTCTAGGTGAAAGTGACTTTTGACGTGCCTATAGAGCTGCCATTGAGCCCCATGTTAAATGTCTCAAATTTGAAAGCACTATATTTCTAAAACTATGAAACATTTAAAAGATTCCTTTTCAGGCAAACATGTCCACCGTAAGATGAACCTAAGTGGGCTAGAATGGGGTTGCTAGGTGTAAGTATGTAGGACTAGTAGCATTCCAAATTTTGTGCTATTGCCATAGAGAATGCATTGGGCGTTTAAGTTAAATAACTCATAAACTACAAAACATAAAAATAAAAAAAAGTTCCAGCATGTGTCTCCACAGTAAGCTGAATAATAAAAAGTGTGAATGGAGTTTCTAGGTGAAAGTGACTTTTGACGTGCCTATAGAGCTGCCATTGAGCCCCATGTTAAATGTCTCAAATTTGAAAGCACTATATTTCTAAAACTATGAAACATTTCAAAGATTCCTTTTCAGGCAAACATGTCCACCGTAAAATGAACCTAAGTAGGCTAGAATGGGGTTGCTAGGTGTAAGTATGTAGGACTAGTAGCATTCCAAATTTTGTGCTATTGCCATAGAGAATGCATTGGGCGTTTAAGTTAAATAACTCATAAACTACAAAACATAAAAATAAAAAAAAGTTCCAGCATGTGTCTCCACAGTAAGCTGAATAATAAAAAGTGTGAATGGAGTTTCTAGGTGAAAGTGACTTTTGACGTGCCTATAGAGCTGCCATTGAGCCCCATGTTAAATGTCTCAAATTTGAAAGCACTATATTTCTAAAACTATGAAACATTTCAAAGATTCCTTTTCAGGCAAACATGTCCACCGTAAGATGAACCTAAGTGGGCTAGAATGGGGTTGCTAGGTGTAAGTATGTAGGACTAGTAGCATTCCAAATTTTGTGCTATTGCCATAGAGAATGCATTGGGCGTTTAAGTTAAATAACTCATAAACTACAAAACATAAAAATAAAAAAAAGTTCCAGCATGTGTCTCCACAGTAAGCTGAATAATAAAAAGTGTGAATGGAGTTTCTAGGTGAAAGTGACTTTTGACGTGCCTATAGAGCTGCCATTGAGCCCCATGTTAAATGTCTCAAATTTGAAAGCACTATATTTCTAAAACTATGAAACATTTAAAAGATTCCTTTTCAGGCAAACATGTCCACCGTAAGATGAACCTAAGTGGGCTAGAATGGGGTTGCTAGGTGTAAGTATGTAGGACTAGTAGCATTCCAAATTTTGTGCTATTGCCATAGAGAATGCATTGGGCGTTTAAGTTAAATAACTCATAAACTACAAAACATAAAAATAAAAAAAAGTTCCAGCATGTGTCTCCACAGTAAGCTGAATAATAAAAAGTGTGAATGGAGTTTCTAGGTGAAAGTGACTTTTGACGTGCCTATAGAGCTGCCATTGAGCCCCATGTTAAATGTCTCAAATTTGAAAGCACTATATTTCTAAAACTATGAAACATTTCAAAGATTCCTTTTCAGGCAAACATGTCCACCGTAAGATGAACCTAAGTAGGCTAGAATGGGGTTGCTAGGTGTAAGTATGTAGGACTAGTAGCATTCCAAATTTTGTGCTATTGCCATAGAGAATGCATTGGGCGTTTAAGTTAAATAACTCATAAACTACAAAACATAAAAATAAAAAAAAGTTCCAGCATGTGTCTCCACAGTAAGCTGAATAATAAAAAGTGTGAATGGAGTTTCTAGGTGAAAGTGACTTTTGACGTGCCTATAGAGCTGCCATTGAGCCCCATGTTAAATGTCTCAAATTTGAAAGCACTATATTTCTAAAACTATGAAACATTTCAAAGATTCCTTTTCAGGCAAACATGTCCACCGTAAGATGAACCTAAGTGGGCTAGAATGGGGTTGCTAGGTGTAAGTATGTAGGACTAGTATCATTCCAAATTTTGTGCTATTGCCATAGAGAATGCATTGGGCGTTTAAGTTAAATAACTCATAAACTACAAAACATAAAAATAAAAAAAAGTTCCAGCATGTGTCTCCACAGTAAGCTGAATAATAAAAAGTGTGAATGGAGTTTCTAGGTGAAAGTGACTTTTGACGTGCCTATAGAGCTGCCATTGAGCCCCATGTTAAATGTCTCAAATTTGAAAGCACTATATTTCTAAAACTATGAAACATTTCAAAGATTCCTTTTCAGGCAAACATGTCCACCGTAAGATGAACCTAAGTAGGCTAGAATGGGGTTGCTAGGTGTAAGTATGTAGGACTAGTAGCATTCCAAATTTTGTGCTATTGCCATAGAGAATGCATTGGGCGTTTAAGTTAAATAACTCATAAACTACAAAACATAAAAATAAAAAAAAGTTCCAGCATGTGTCTCCACAGTAAGCTGAATAATAAAAAGTGTGAATGGAGTTTCTAGGTGAAAGTGACTTTTGACGTGCCTATAGAGCTGCCATTGAGCCCCATGTTAAATGTCTCAAATTTGAAAGCACTATATTTCTAAAACTATGAAACATTTCAAAGATTCCTTTTCAGGCAAACATGTCCACCGTAAAATGAACCTAAGTAGGCTAGAATGGGGTTGCTAGGTGTAAGTATGTAGGACTAGTAGCATTCCAAATTTTGTGCTATTGCCATAGAGAATGCATTGGGCGTTTAAGTTAAATAACTCATAAACTACAAAACATAAAAATAAAAAAAAGTTCCAGCATGTGTCTCCACAGTAAGCTGAATAATAAAAAGTGTGAATGGAGTTTCTAGGTGAAAGTGACTTTTGACGTGCCTATAGAGCTGCCATTGAGCCCCATGTTAAATGTCTCAAATTTGAAAGCACTATATTTCTAAAACTATGAAACATTTAAAAGATTCCTTTTCAGGCAAACATGTCCACCGTAAGATGAACCTAAGTGGGCTAGAATGGGGTTGCTAGGTGTAAGTATGTAGGACTAGTAGCATTCCAAATTTTGTGCTATTGCCATAGAGAATGCATTGGGCGTTTAAGTTAAATAACTCATAAACTACAAAACATAAAAATAAAAAAAAGTTCCAGCATGTGTCTCCACAGTAAGCTGAATAATAAAAAGTGTGAATGGAGTTTCTAGGTGAAAGTGACTTTTGACGTGCCTATAGAGCTGCCATTGAGCCCCATGTTAAATGTCTCAAATTTGAAAGCACTATATTTCTAAAACTATGAAACATTTCAAAGATTCCTTTTCAGGCAAACATGTCCACCGTAAAATGAACCTAAGTAGGCTAGAATGGGGTTGCTAGGTGTAAGTATGTAGGACTAGTAGCATTCCAAATTTTGTGCTATTGCCATAGAGAATGCATTGGGCGTTTAAGTTAAATAACTCATAAACTACAAAACATAAAAATAAAAAAAAGTTCCAGCATGTGTCTCCACAGTAAGCTGAATAATAAAAAGTGTGAATGGAGTTTCTAGGTGAAAGTGACTTTTGACGTGCCTATAGAGCTGCCATTGAGCCCCATGTTAAATGTCTCAAATTTGAAAGCACTATATTTCTAAAACTATGAAACATTTCAAAGATTCCTTTTCAGGCAAACATGTCCACCGTAAGATGAACCTAAGTGGGCTAGAATGGGGTTGCTAGGTGTAAGTATGTAGGACTAGTAGCATTCCAAATTTTGTGCTATTGCCATAGAGAATGCATTGGGCGTTTAAGTTAAATAACTCATAAACTACAAAACATAAAAATAAAAAAAAGTTCCAGCATGTGTCTCCACAGTAAGCTGAATAATAAAAAGTGTGAATGGAGTTTCTAGGTGAAAGTGACTTTTGACGTGCCTATAGAGCTGCCATTGAGCCCCATGTTAAATGTCTCAAATTTGAAAGCACTATATTTCTAAAACTATGAAACATTTAAAAGATTCCTTTTCAGGCAAACATGTCCACCGTAAGATGAACCTAAGTGGGCTAGAATGGGGTTGCTAGGTGTAAGTATGTAGGACTAGTAGCATTCCAAATTTTGTGCTATTGCCATAGAGAATGCATTGGGCGTTTAAGTTAAATAACTCATAAACTACAAAACATAAAAATAAAAAAAAGTTCCAGCATGTGTCTCCACAGTAAGCTGAATAATAAAAAGTGTGAATGGAGTTTCTAGGTGAAAGTGACTTTTGACGTGCCTATAGAGCTGCCATTGAGCCCCATGTTAAATGTCTCAAATTTGAAAGCACAATATTTCTAAAACTAGGAAACATTTAAAAGATTCCTTTTCAGGCAAACATGTCCACCGTGAGATGAACCTAAGTAGGCTAGAATGGGGTTGCTAGGTGTAAGTATGTAGGACTAGTAGCATTCCAAATGTTGTGCTATTGCCATAGAGAATGCATTGGGCGTTTAAGTTAAATAACTCATAAACTACAAAACATAAAAATAAAAAAAAGTTCCAGCATGTGTCTCCACAGTAAGCTGAATAATAAAAAGTGTGAATGGAGTTTCTAGGTGAAAGTGACTTTTGACGTGCCTATAGAGCTGCCATTGAGCCCCATGTTAAATGTCTCAAATTTGAAAGCACTATATTTCTAAAACTATGAAACATTTCAAAGATTCCTTTTCAGGCAAACATGTCCACCGTAAGATGAACCTAAGTAGGCTAGAATGGGGTTGCTAGGTGTAAGTATGTAGGACTAGTAGCATTCCAAATGTTGTGCTATTGCCATAGAGAATGCATTGGGCGTTTAAGTTAAATAACTCATAAACTACAAAACATAAAAATAAAAAAAAGTTCCAGCATGTGTCTCCACAGTAAGCTGAATAATAAAAAGTGTGAATGGAGTTTCTAGGTGAAAGTGACTTTTGACGTGCCTACAGAGCTGCCATTGAGCCCCATGTTAAATGTCTCAAATTTGAAAGCACTATATTTCTAAAACTATGAAACATTTCAAAGATTCCTTTTCAGGCAAACATGTCCACCGTAAGATGAACCTAAGTAGGCTAGAATGGGGTTGCTAGGTGTAAGTATGTAGGACTAGTAGCATTCCAAATGTTGTGCTATTGCCATAGAGAATGCATTGGGCGTTTAAGTTAAATAACTCATAAACTACAAAACATAAAAATGAAAAAAAATTCCAGCATGTGTCTCCACAGTAAGCTGAATAATAAAAAGTGTGAATGGAGTTTCTAGGTGAAAGTGACTTTTGACGTGCCTATAGAGCTGCCATTGAGCCCCATGTTAAATGTCTCAAATTTGAAAGCACTATATTTCTAAAACTATGAAACATTTCAAAGATTCCTTTTCAGGCAAACATGTCCACCGTAAGATGAACCTAAGTAGGCTAGAATGGGGTTGCTAGGTGTAAGTATGTAGGACTAGTAGCATTCCAAATTTTGTGCTATTGCCATAGAGAATGCATTGGGCGTTTAAGTTAAATAACTCATAAACTACAAAACATAAAAATAAAAAAAAGTTCCAGCATGTGTCTCCACAGTAAGCTGAATACTAAAAAGTGTGAATGGAGTTTCTAGGTGAAAGTGACTTTTGACGTGCCTATAGAGCTGCCATTGAGCCCCATGTTAAATGTCTCAAATTTGAAAGCACTATATTTCTAAAACTATGAAACATTTCAAAGATTCCTTTTCAGGCAAACATGTCCACCGTAAGATGAACCTAAGTAGGCTAGAATGGGGTTGCTAGGTGTAAGTATGTAGGACTAGTAGCATTCCAAATGTTGTGCTATTGCCATAGAGAATGCATTGGGCGTTTAAGTTAAATAACTCATAAACTACAAAACATAAAAATAAAAAAAAGTTCCAGCATGTGTCTCCACAGTAAGCTGAATAATAAAAAGTGTGAATGGAGTTTCTAGGTGAAAGTGACTTTTGACGTGCCTACAGAGCTGCCATTGAGCCCCATGTTAAATGTCTCAAATTTGAAAGCACTATATTTCTAAAACTATGAAACATTTCAAAGATTCCTTTTCAGGCAAACATGTCCACCGTAAGATGAACCTAAGTAGGCTAGAATGGGGTTGCTAGGTGTAAGTATGTAGGACTAGTAGCATTCCAAATTTTGTGCTATTGCCATAGAGAATGCATTGGGCGTTTAAGTTAAATAACTCATAAACTACAAAACATAAAAATGAAAAAAAAATCCAGCATGTGTCTCCACAGTAAGCTGAATAATAAAAAGTGTGAATGGAGTTTCTAGGTGAAAGTGACTTTTGACGTGCCTATAGAGCTGCCATTGAGCCCCATGTTAAATGTCTCAAATTTGAAAGCACTATATTTCTAAAACTATGAAACATTTCAAAGATTCCTTTTCAGGCAAACATGTCCACCGTAAGATGAACCTAAGTAGGCTAGAATGGGGTTGCTAGGTGTAAGTATGTAGGACTAGTAGCATTCCAAATTTTGTGCTATTGCCATAGAGAATGCATTGGGCGTTTAAGTTAAATAACTCATAAACTACAAAACATAAAAATAAAAAAAAGTTCCAGCATGTGTCTCCACAGTAAGCTGAATAATAAAAAGTGTGAATGGAGTTTCTAGGTGAAAGTGACTTTTGACGTGCCTATAGAGCTGCCATTGAGCCCCATGTTAAATGTCTCAAATTTGAAAGCACAATATTTCTAAAACTAGGAAACATTTAAAAGATTCCTTTTCAGGCAAACATGTCCACCGTGAGATGAACCTAAGTAGGCTAGAATGGGGTTGCTAGGTGTAAGTATGTAGGACTAGTAGCATTCCAAATTTTGTGCTATTGCCATAGAGAATGCATTGGGCGTTTAAGTTAAATAACTCATAAACTACAAAACATAAAAATAAAAAAAAGTTCCAGCATGTGTCTCCACAGTAAGCTGAATAATAAAAAGTGTGAATGGAGTTTCTAGGTGAAAGTGACTTTTGACGTGCCTATAGAGCTGCCATTGAGCCACATGTTAAATGTCTCAAATTTGAAAGCACTATATTTCTAAAACTATGAAACATTTCAAAGATTCCTTTTCAGGCAAACATGTCCACCGTAAGATGAACCTAAGTAGGCTAGAATGGGGTTGCTAGGTGTAAGTATGTAGGACTAGTAGCATTCCAAATTTTGTGCTATTGCCATAGAGAATGCATTGGGCGTTTAAGTTAAATAACTCATAAACTACAAAACATAAAAATAAAAAAAAGTTCCAGCATGTGTCTCCACAGTAAGCTGAATAATAAAAAGTGTGAATGGAGTTTCTAGGTGAAAGTGACTTTTGACGTGCCTATAGAGCTGCCATTGAGCCCCATGTTAAATGTCTCAAATTTGAAAGCACAATATTTCTAAAACTAGGAAACATTTAAAAGATTCCTTTTCAGGCAAACATGTCCACCGTGAGATGAACCTAAGTAGGCTAGAATGGGGTTGCTAGGTGTAAGTATGTAGGACTAGTAGCATTCCAAATTTTGTGCTATTGCCATAGAGAATGCATTGGGCGTTTAAGTTAAATAACTCATAAACTACAAAACATAAAAATAAAAAAAAGTTCCAGCATGTGTCTCCACAGTAAGCTGAATAATAAAAAGTGTGAATGGAGTTTCTAGGTGAAAGTGACTTTTGACGTGCCTATAGAGCTGCCATTGAGCCCCATGTTAAATGTCTCAAATTTGAAAGCACTATATTTCTAAAACTATGAAACATTTCAAAGATTCCTTTTCAGGCAAACATGTCCACCGTAAGATGAACCTAAGTAGGCTAGAATGGGGTTGCTAGGTGTAAGTATGTAGGACTAGTAGCATTCCAAATTTTGTGCTATTGCCATAGAGAATGCATTGGGCGTTTAAGTTAAATAACTCATAAACTACAAAACATAAAAATGAAAAAAAAAATCCAGCATGTGTCTCCACAGTAAGCTGAATAATAAAAAGTGTGAATGGAGTTTCTAGGTGAAAGTGACTTTTGACGTGCCTATAGAGCTGCCATTGAGCCCCATGTTAAATGTCTCAAATTTGAAAGCACTATATTTCTAAAACTATGAAACATTTCAAAGATTCCTTTTCAGGCAAACATGTCCACCGTAAGATGAACCTAAGTAGGCTAGAATGGGGTTGCTAGGTGTAAGTATGTAGGACTAGTAGCATTCCAAATTTTGTGCTATTGCCATAGAGAATGCATTGGGCGTTTAAGTTAAATAACTCATAAACTACAAAACATAAAAATGAAAAAAAAAATCCAGCATGTGTCTCCACAGTAAGCTGAATAATAAAAAGTGTGAATGGAGTTTCTAGGTGAAAGTGACTTTTGACGTGCCTATAGAGCTGCCATTGAGCCCCATGTTAAATGTCTCAAATTTGAAAGCACTATATTTCTAAAACTATGAAACATTTCAAAGATTCCTTTTCAGGCAAACATGTCCACCGTAAGATGAACCTAAGTAGGCTAGAATGGGGTTGCTAGGTGTAAGTATGTAGGACTAGTAGCATTCCAAATTTTGTGCTATTGCCATAGAGAATGCATTGGGCGTTTAAGTTAAATAACTCATAAACTACAAAACATAAAAATAAAAAAAAGTTCCAGCATGTGTCTCCACAGTAAGCTGAATAATAAAAAGTGTGAATGGAGTTTCTAGGTGAAAGTGACTTTTGACGTGCCTATAGAGCTGCCATTGAGCCCCATGTTAAATGTCTCAAATTTGAAAGCACAATATTTCTAAAACTATGAAACATTTAAAAGATTCCTTTTCAGGCAAACATGTCCACCGTGAGATGAACCTAAGTAGGCTAGAATGGGGTTGCTAGGTGTAAGTATGTAGGACTAGTAGCATTCCAAATTTTGTGCTATTGCCATAGAGAATGCATTGGGCGTTTAAGTTAAATAACTCATAAACTACAAAACATAAAAATAAAAATAAAGTTCCAGCATGTGTCTCCACAGTAAGCTGAATAATAAAAAGTGTGAATGGAGTTTCTAGGTGAAAGTGACTTTTGACGTGCCTACAGAGCTGCCATTGAGCCCCATGTTAAATGTCTCAAATTTGAAAGCACTATATTTCTAAAACTATGAAACATTTCAAAGATTCCTTTTCAGGCAAACATGTCCACCGTAAGATGAACCTAAGTAGGCTAGAATGGGGTTGCTAGGTGTAAGTATGTAGGACTAGTAGCATTCCAAATTTTGTGCTATTGCCATAGAGAATGCATTGGGCGTTTAAGTTAAATAACTCATAAACTACAAAACATAAAAATGAAAAAAAATTCCAGCATGTGTCTCCACAGTAAGCTGAATAATAAAAAGTGTGAATGGAGTTTCTAGGTGAAAGTGACTTTTGACGTGCCTATAGAGCTGCCATTGAGCCCCATGTTAAATGTCTCAAATTTGAAAGCACTATATTTCTAAAACTATGAAACATTTCAAAGATTCCTTTTCAGGCAAACATGTCCACCGTAAGATGAACCTAAGTAGGCTAGAATGGGGTTGCTAGGTGTAAGTATGTAGGACTAGTAGCATTCCAAATTTTGTGCTATTGCCATAGAGAATGCATTGGGCGTTTAAGTTAAATAACTCATAAACTACAAAACATAAAAATAAAAAAAAGTTCCAGCATGTGTCTCCACAGTAAGCTGAATAATAAAAAGTGTGAATGGAGTTTCTAGGTGAAAGTGACTTTTGACGTGCCTATAGAGCTGCCATTGAGCCCCATGTTAAATGTCTCAAATTTGAAAGCACAATATTTCTAAAACTATGAAACATTTCAAAGATTCCTTTTCAGGCAAACATGTCCACCGTAAGATGAACCTAAGTAGGCTAGAATGGGGTTGCTAGGTGTAAGTATGTAGGACTAGTAGCATTCCAAATTTTGTGCTATTGCCATAGAGAATGCATTGGGCGTTTAAGTTAAATAACTCATAAACTACAAAACATAAAAATAAAAAAAAGTTCCAGCATGTGTCTCCACAGTAAGCTGAATAATAAAAAGTGTGAATGGAGTTTCTAGGTGAAAGTGACTTTTGACGTGCCTATAGAGCTGCCATTGAGCCCCATGTTAAATGTCTCAAATTTGAAAGCACTATATTTCTAAAACTATGAAACATTTCAAAGATTCCTTTTCAGGCAAACATGTCCACCGTAAGATGAACCTAAGTAGGCTAGAATGGGGTTGCTAGGTGTAAGTATGTAGGACTAGTAGCATTCCAAATTTTGTGCTATTGCCATAGAGAATGCATTGGGCGTTTAAGTTAAATAACTCATAAACTACAAAACATAAAAATAAAAAAAAGTTCCAGCATGTGTCTCCACAGTAAGCTGAATAATAACAAGTGTGAATGGAGTTTCTAGGTGAAAGTGACTTTTGACGTGCCTATAGAGCTGCCATTGAGCCCCATGTTAAATGTCTCAAATTTGAAAGCACTATATTTCTAAAACTATGAAACATTTCAAAGATTCCTTTTCAGGCAAACATGTCCACCGTAAGATGAACCTAAGTAGGCTAGAATGGGGTTGCTAGGTGTAAGTATGTAGGACTAGTAGCATTCCAAATTTTGTGCTATTGCCATAGAGAATGCATTGGGCGTTTAAGTTAAATAACTCATAAACTACAAAACATAAAAATGAAAAAAAAATCCAGCATGTGTCTCCACAGTAAGCTGAATAATAAAAAGTGTGAATGGAGTTTCTAGGTGAAAGTGACTTTTGACGTGCCTATAGAGCTGCCATTGAGCCCCATGTTAAATGTCTCAAATTTGAAAGCACTATATTTCTAAAACTATGAAACATTTCAAAGATTCCTTTTCAGGCAAACATGTCCACCGTAAGATGAACCTAAGTAGGCTAGAATGGGGTTGCTAGGTGTAAGTATGTAGGACTAGTAGCATTCCAAATTTTGTGCTATTGCCATAGAGAATGCATTGGGCGTTTAAGTTAAATAACTCATAAACTACAAAACATAAAAATAAAAAAAAGTTCCAGCATGTGTCTCCACAGTAAGCTGAATAATAAAAAGTGTGAATGGAGTTTCTAGGTGAAAGTGACTTTTGACGTGCCTATAGAGCTGCCATTGAGCCCCATGTTAAATGTCTCAAATTTGAAAGCACAATATTTCTAAAACTAGGAAACATTTAAAAGATTCCTTTTCAGGCAAACATGTCCACCGTGAGATGAACCTAAGTAGGCTAGAATGGGGTTGCTAGGTGTAAGTATGTAGGACTAGTAGCATTCCAAATTTTGTGCTATTGCCATAGAGAATGCATTGGGCGTTTAAGTTAAATAACTCATAAACTACAAAACATAAAAATAAAAAAAAGTTCCAGCATGTGTCTCCACAGTAAGCTGAATAATAAAAAGTGTGAATGGAGTTTCTAGGTGAAAGTGACTTTTGACGTGCCTATAGAGCTGCCATTGAGCCACATGTTAAATGTCTCAAATTTGAAAGCACTATATTTCTAAAACTATGAAACATTTCAAAGATTCCTTTTCAGGCAAACATGTCCACCGTAAGATGAACCTAAGTAGGCTAGAATGGGGTTGCTAGGTGTAAGTATGTAGGACTAGTAGCATTCCAAATTTTGTGCTATTGCCATAGAGAATGCATTGGGCGTTTAAGTTAAATAACTCATAAACTACAAAACATAAAAATAAAAAAAAGTTCCAGCATGTGTCTCCACAGTAAGCTGAATAATAAAAAGTGTGAATGGAGTTTCTAGGTGAAAGTGACTTTTGACGTGCCTATAGAGCTGCCATTGAGCCCCATGTTAAATGTCTCAAATTTGAAAGCACAATATTTCTAAAACTAGGAAACATTTAAAAGATTCCTTTTCAGGCAAACATGTCCACCGTGAGATGAACCTAAGTAGGCTAGAATGGGGTTGCTAGGTGTAAGTATGTAGGACTAGTAGCATTCCAAATTTTGTGCTATTGCCATAGAGAATGCATTGGGCGTTTAAGTTAAATAACTCATAAACTACAAAACATAAAAATAAAAAAAAGTTCCAGCATGTGTCTCCACAGTAAGCTGAATAATAAAAAGTGTGAATGGAGTTTCTAGGTGAAAGTGACTTTTGACGTGCCTATAGAGCTGCCATTGAGCCCCATGTTAAATGTCTCAAATTTGAAAGCACTATATTTCTAAAACTATGAAACATTTCAAAGATTCCTTTTCAGGCAAACATGTCCACCGTAAGATGAACCTAAGTAGGCTAGAATGGGGTTGCTAGGTGTAAGTATGTAGGACTAGTAGCATTCCAAATTTTGTGCTATTGCCATAGAGAATGCATTGGGCGTTTAAGTTAAATAACTCATAAACTACAAAACATAAAAATGAAAAAAAAAATCCAGCATGTGTCTCCACAGTAAGCTGAATAATAAAAAGTGTGAATGGAGTTTCTAGGTGAAAGTGACTTTTGACGTGCCTATAGAGCTGCCATTGAGCCCCATGTTAAATGTCTCAAATTTGAAAGCACTATATTTCTAAAACTATGAAACATTTCAAAGATTCCTTTTCAGGCAAACATGTCCACCGTAAGATGAACCTAAGTAGGCTAGAATGGGGTTGCTAGGTGTAAGTATGTAGGACTAGTAGCATTCCAAATTTTGTGCTATTGCCATAGAGAATGCATTGGGCGTTTAAGTTAAATAACTCATAAACTACAAAACATAAAAATGAAAAAAAAAATCCAGCATGTGTCTCCACAGTAAGCTGAATAATAAAAAGTGTGAATGGAGTTTCTAGGTGAAAGTGACTTTTGACGTGCCTATAGAGCTGCCATTGAGCCCCATGTTAAATGTCTCAAATTTGAAAGCACTATATTTCTAAAACTATGAAACATTTCAAAGATTCCTTTTCAGGCAAACATGTCCACCGTAAGATGAACCTAAGTAGGCTAGAATGGGGTTGCTAGGTGTAAGTATGTAGGACTAGTAGCATTCCAAATTTTGTGCTATTGCCATAGAGAATGCATTGGGCGTTTAAGTTAAATAACTCATAAACTACAAAACATAAAAATAAAAAAAAGTTCCAGCATGTGTCTCCACAGTAAGCTGAATAATAAAAAGTGTGAATGGAGTTTCTAGGTGAAAGTGACTTTTGACGTGCCTATAGAGCTGCCATTGAGCCCCATGTTAAATGTCTCAAATTTGAAAGCACAATATTTCTAAAACTATGAAACATTTAAAAGATTCCTTTTCAGGCAAACATGTCCACCGTGAGATGAACCTAAGTAGGCTAGAATGGGGTTGCTAGGTGTAAGTATGTAGGACTAGTAGCATTCCAAATTTTGTGCTATTGCCATAGAGAATGCATTGGGCGTTTAAGTTAAATAACTCATAAACTACAAAACATAAAAATAAAAATAAAGTTCCAGCATGTGTCTCCACAGTAAGCTGAATAATAAAAAGTGTGAATGGAGTTTCTAGGTGAAAGTGACTTTTGACGTGCCTACAGAGCTGCCATTGAGCCCCATGTTAAATGTCTCAAATTTGAAAGCACTATATTTCTAAAACTATGAAACATTTCAAAGATTCCTTTTCAGGCAAACATGTCCACCGTAAGATGAACCTAAGTAGGCTAGAATGGGGTTGCTAGGTGTAAGTATGTAGGACTAGTAGCATTCCAAATTTTGTGCTATTGCCATAGAGAATGCATTGGGCGTTTAAGTTAAATAACTCATAAACTACAAAACATAAAAATGAAAAAAAATTCCAGCATGTGTCTCCACAGTAAGCTGAATAATAAAAAGTGTGAATGGAGTTTCTAGGTGAAAGTGACTTTTGACGTGCCTATAGAGCTGCCATTGAGCCCCATGTTAAATGTCTCAAATTTGAAAGCACTATATTTCTAAAACTATGAAACATTTCAAAGATTCCTTTTCAGGCAAACATGTCCACCGTAAGATGAACCTAAGTAGGCTAGAATGGGGTTGCTAGGTGTAAGTATGTAGGACTAGTAGCATTCCAAATTTTGTGCTATTGCCATAGAGAATGCATTGGGCGTTTAAGTTAAATAACTCATAAACTACAAAACATAAAAATAAAAAAAAGTTCCAGCATGTGTCTCCACAGTAAGCTGAATAATAAAAAGTGTGAATGGAGTTTCTAGGTGAAAGTGACTTTTGACGTGCCTATAGAGCTGCCATTGAGCCCCATGTTAAATGTCTCAAATTTGAAAGCACAATATTTCTAAAACTATGAAACATTTCAAAGATTCCTTTTCAGGCAAACATGTCCACCGTAAGATGAACCTAAGTAGGCTAGAATGGGGTTGCTAGGTGTAAGTATGTAGGACTAGTAGCATTCCAAATTTTGTGCTATTGCCATAGAGAATGCATTGGGCGTTTAAGTTAAATAACTCATAAACTACAAAACATAAAAATAAAAAAAAGTTCCAGCATGTGTCTCCACAGTAAGCTGAATAATAAAAAGTGTGAATGGAGTTTCTAGGTGAAAGTGACTTTTGACGTGCCTATAGAGCTGCCATTGAGCCCCATGTTAAATGTCTCAAATTTGAAAGCACTATATTTCTAAAACTATGAAACATTTCAAAGATTCCTTTTCAGGCAAACATGTCCACCGTAAGATGAACCTAAGTAGGCTAGAATGGGGTTGCTAGGTGTAAGTATGTAGGACTAGTAGCATTCCAAATTTTGTGCTATTGCCATAGAGAATGCATTGGGCGTTTAAGTTAAATAACTCATAAACTACAAAACATAAAAATAAAAAAAAGTTCCAGCATGTGTCTCCACAGTAAGCTGAATAATAACAAGTGTGAATGGAGTTTCTAGGTGAAAGTGACTTTTGACGTGCCTATAGAGCTGCCATTGAGCCCCATGTTAAATGTCTCAAATTTGAAAGCACTATATTTCTAAAACTATGAAACATTTCAAAGATTCCTTTTCAGGCAAACATGTCCACCGTAAGATGAACCTAAGTAGGCTAGAATGGGGTTGCTAGGTGTAAGTATGTAGGACTAGTAGCATTCCAAATTTTGTGCTATTGCCATAGAGAATGCATTGGGCGTTTAAGTTAAATAACTCATAAACTACAAAACATAAAAATAAAAAAAAGTTCCAGCATGTGTCTCCACAGTAAGCTGAATAATAAAAAGTGTGAATGGAGTTTCTAGGTGAAAGTGACTTTTGACGTGCCTATAGAGCTGCCATTGAGCCCCATGTTAAATGTCTCAAATTTGAAAGCACTATATTTCTAAAACTATGAAACATTTCAAAGATTCCTTTTCAGGCAAACATGTCCACCGTAAGATGAACCTAAGTAGGCTAGAATGGGGTTGCTAGGTGTAAGTATGTAGGACTAGTAGCATTCCAAATTTTGTGCTATTGCCATAGAGAATGCATTGGGCGTTTAAGTTAAATAACTCATAAACTACAAAACATAAAAATAAAAAAAAGTTCCAGCATGTGTCTCCACAGTAAGCTGAATAATAAAAAGTGTGAATGGAGTTTCTAGGTGAAAGTGACTTTTGACGTGCCTACAGAGCTGCCATTGAGCCCCATGTTAAATGTCTCAAATTTGAAAGCACTATATTTCTAAAACTATGAAACATTTCAAAGATTCCTTTTCAGGCAAACATGTCCACCGTAAGATGAACCTAAGTAGGCTAGAATGGGGTTGCTAGGTGTAAGTATGTAGGACTAGTAGCATTCCAAATTTTGTGCTATTGCCATAGAGAATGCATTGGGCGTTTAAGTTAAATAACTCATAAACTACAAAACATAAAAATGAAAAAAAATTCCAGCATGTGTCTCCACAGTAAGCTGAATAATAAAAAGTGTGAATGGAGTTTCTAGGTGAAAGTGACTTTTGACGTGCCTATAGAGCTGCCATTGAGCCCCATGTTAAATGTCTCAAATTTGAAAGCACTATATTTCTAAAACTATGAAACATTTCAAAGATTCCTTTTCAGGCAAACATGTCCACCGTAAGATGAACCTAAGTAGGCTAGAATGGGGTTGCTAGGTGTAAGTATGTAGGACTAGTAGCATTCCAAATTTTGTGCTATTGCCATAGAGAATGCATTGGGCGTTTAAGTTAAATAACTCATAAACTACAAAACATAAAAATAAAAAAAAGTTCCAGCATGTGTCTCCACAGTAAGCTGAATAATAAAAAGTGTGAATGGAGTTTCTAGGTGAAAGTGACTTTTGACGTGCCTATAGAGCTGCCATTGAGCCCCATGTTAAATGTCTCAAATTTGAAAGCACTATATTTCTAAAACTATGAAACATTTCAAAGATTCCTTTTCAGGCAAACATGTCCACCGTAAGATGAACCTAAGTAGGCTAGAATGGGGTTGCTAGGTGTAAGTATGTAGGACTAGTAGCATTCCAAATGTTGTGCTATTGCCATAGAGAATGCATTGGGCGTTTAAGTTAAATAACTCATAAACTACAAAACATAAAAATAAAAAAAAGTTCCAGCATGTGTCTCCACAGTAAGCTGAATAATAAAAAGTGTGAATGGAGTTTCTAGGTGAAAGTGACTATTGACGTGCCTACAGAGCTGCCATTGAGCCCCATGTTAAATGTCTCAAATTTGAAAGCACTATATTTCTAAAACTATGAAACATTTCAAAGATTCCTTTTCAGGCAAACATGTCCACCGTAAGATGAACCTAAGTAGGCTAGAATGGGGTTGCTAGGTGTAAGTATGTAGGACTAGTAGCATTCCAAATTTTGTGCTATTGCCATAGAGAATGCATTGGGCGTTTAAGTTAAATAACTCATAAACTACAAAACATAAAAATGAAAAAAAAATCCAGCATGTGTCTCCACAGTAAGCTGAATAATAAAAAGTGTGAATGGAGTTTCTAGGTGAAAGTGACTTTTGACGTGCCTATAGAGCTGCCATTGAGCCCCATGTTAAATGTCTCAAATTTGAAAGCACTATATTTCTAAAACTATGAAACATTTCAAAGATTCCTTTTCAGGCAAACATGTCCACCGTAAGATGAACCTAAGTAGGCTAGAATGGGGTTGCTAGGTGTAAGTATGTAGGACTAGTAGCATTCCAAATTATGTGCTATTGCCATAGAGAATGCATTGGGCGTTTGAATTAAATAACTCATAAACTACAAAACATAAAAATAAAAAAAAGTTCCAGCATGTGTCTCCACAGTAAGCTGAATAATAAAAAGTGTGAATGGAGTTTCTAGGTGAAAGTGACTTTTGACGTGCCTATAGAGCTGCCATTGAGCCCCATGTTAAATGTCTCAAATTTGAAAGCACAATATTTCTAAAACTATGAAACATTTCAAAGATTCCTTTTCAGCCAAACATGTCCACCGTAAGATGAACCTAAGTAGGCTAGAATGGGGTTGCTAGGTGTAAGTATGTAGGACTAGTAGCATTCCAAATTTTGTGCTATTGCCATAGAGAATGCATTGGGCGTTTAAGTTAAATAACTCATAAACTACAAAACATAAAAATGAAAAAAAAATCCAGCATGTGTCTCCACAGTAAGCTGAATAATAAAAAGTGTGAATGGAGTTTCTAGGTGAAAGTGACTTTTGACGTGCCTATAGAGCTGCCATTGAGCCCCATGTTAAATGTCTCAAATTTGAAAGCACTATATTTCTAAAACTATGAAACATTTCAAAGATTCCTTTTCAGGCAAACATGTCCACCGTAAGATGAACCTAAGTAGGCTAGAATGGTGTTGCTAGGTGTAAGTATGTAGGACTAGTAGCATTCCAAATTTTGTGCTATTGCCATAGAGAATGCATTGGGCGTTTGAATTAAATAACTCATAAACTACAAAACATAAAAATAAAAAAAAGTTCCAGCATGTGTCTCCACAGTAAGCTGAATAATAAAAAGTGTGAATGGAGTTTCTAGGTGAAAGTGACTTTTGACGTGCCTATAGAGCTGCCATTGAGCCCCATGTTAAATGTCTCAAATTTGAAAGCACAATATTTCTAAAACTATGAAACATTTCAAAGATTCCTTTTCAGCCAAACATGTCCACCGTAAGATGAACCTAAGTAGGCTAGAATGGGGTTGCTAGGTGTAAGTATGTAGGACTAGTAGCATTCCAAATTTTGTGCTATTGCCATAGAGAATGCATTGGGCGTTTAAGTTAAATAACTCATAAACTACAAAACATAAAAATGAAAAAAAAATCCAGCATGTGTCTCCACAGTAAGCTGAATAATAAAAAGTGTGAATGGAGTTTCTAGGTGAAAGTGACTTTTGACGTGCCTATAGAGCTGCCATTGAGCCCCATGTTAAATGTCTCAAATTTGAAAGCACTATATTTCTAAAACTATGAAACATTTCAAAGATTCCTTTTCAGGCAAACATGTCCACCGTAAGATGAACCTAAGTAGGCTAGAATGGGGTTGCTAGGTGTAAGTATGTAGGACTAGTAGCATTCCAAATTTTGTGCTATTGCCATAGAGAATGCATTGGGCGTTTGAATTAAATAACTCATAAACTACAAAACATAAAAATAAAAAAAAGTTCCAGCATGTGTCTCCACAGTAAGCTGAATAATAAAAAGTGTGAATGGAGTTTCTAGGTGAAAGTGACTTTTGACGTGCCTATAGAGCTGCCATTGAGCCCCATGTTAAATGTCTCAAATTTGAAAGCACAATATTTCTAAAACTATGAAACATTTCAAAGATTCCTTTTCAGCCAAACATGTCCACCGTAAGATGAACCTAAGTAGGCTAGAATGGGGTTGCTAGGTGTAAGTATGTAGGACTAGTAGCATTCCAAATTTTGTGCTATTGCCATAGAGAATGCATTGGGCGTTTAAGTTAAATAACTCATAAACTACAAAACATAAAAATAAAAAAAAGTTCCAGCATGTGTCTCCACAGTAAGCTGAATAATAAAAAGTGTGAATGGAGTTTCTAGGTGAAAGTGACTTTTGACGTGCCTATAGAGCTGCCATTGAGCCCCATGTTAAATGTCTCAAATTTGAAAGCACTATATTTCTAAAACTATGAAACATTTCAAAGATTCCTTTTCAGGCAAACATGTCCACCGTAAGATGAACCTAAGTAGGCTAGAATGGGGTTGCTAGGTGTAAGTATGTAGGACTAGTAGCATTCCAAATTTTGTGCTATTGCCATAGAGAATGCATTGGGCGTTTAAGTTAAATAACTCATAAACTACAAAACATAAAAATAAAAAAAAGTTCCAGCATGTGTCTCCACAGTAAGCTGAATAATAAAAAGTGTGAATGGAGTTTCTAGGTGAAAGTGACTTTTGACGTGCCTATAGAGCTGCCATTGAGCCCCATGTTAAATGTCTCAAATTTGAAAGCACTATATTTCTAAAACTATGAAACATTTCAAAGATTCCTTTTCAGGCAAACATGTCCACCGTAAGATGAACCTAAGTAGGCTAGAATGGGGTTGCTAGGTGTAAGTATGTAGGACTAGTAGCATTCCAAATTTTGTGCTATTGCCATAGAGAATGCATTGGGCGTTTAAGTTAAATAACTCATAAACTACAAAACATAAAAATAAAAAAAAGTTCCAGCATGTGTCTCCACAGTAAGCTGAATAATAAAAAGTGTGAATGGAGTTTCTAGGTGAAAGTGACTTTTGACGTGCCTACAGAGCTGCCATTGAGCCCCATGTTAAATGTCTCAAATTTGAAAGCACTATATTTCTAAAACTATGAAACATTTCAAAGATTTCTTTTCATGCAAACATGTCCACCGTAAGATGAACCTAAGTAGGCTAGAATGGGGTTGCTAGGTGTAAGTATGTAGGACTAGTAGCATTCCAAATTGTGTGCTATTGCCATAGAGAATGCATTGGGCGTTTAAGTTAAATAACTCATAAACTACAAAACATAAAAATGAAAAAAAATTCCAGCATGTGTCTCCACAGTAAGCTGAATAATAAAAAGTGTGAATGGAGTTTCTAGGTGAAAGTGACTTTTGACGTGCCTATAGAGCTGCCATTGAGCCCCATGTTAAATGTCTCAAATTTGAAAGCACTATATTTCTAAAACTATGAAACATTTCAAAGATTCCTTTTCAGGCAAACATGTCCACCGTAAGATGAACCTAAGTAGGCTAGAATGGGGTTGCTAGGTGTAAGTATGTAGGACTAGTAGCATTCCAAATTTTGTGCTATTGCCATAGAGAATGCATTGGGCGTTTAAGTTAAATAACTCATAAACTACAAAACATAAAAATAAAAAAAAGTTCCAGCATGTGTCTCCACAGTAAGCTGAATAATAAAAAGTGTGAATGGAGTTTCTAGGTGAAAGTGACTTTTGACGTGCCTATAGAGCTGCCATTGAGCCCCATGTTAAATGTCTCAAATTTGAAAGCACTATATTTCTAAAACTATGAAACATTTCAAAGATTCCTTTTCAGGCAAACATGTCCACCGTAAGATGAACCTAAGTAGGCTAGAATGGGGTTGCTAGGTGTAAGTATGTAGGACTAGTAGCATTCCAAATTTTGTGCTATTGCCATAGAGAATGCATTGGGCGTTTAAGTTAAATAACTCATAAACTACAAAACATAAAAATAAAAAAAAGTTCCAGCATGTGTCTCCACAGTAAGCTGAATAATAAAAAGTGTGAATGGAGTTTCTAGGTGAAAGTGACTTTTGACGTGCCTATAGAGCTGCCATTGAGCCCCATGTTAAATGTCTCAAATTTGAAAGCACTATATTTCTAAAACTATGAAACATTTCAAAGATTCCTTTTCAGGCAAACATGTCCACCGTAAGATGAACCTAAGTAGGCTAGAATGGGGTTGCTAGGTGTAAGTATGTAGGACTAGTAGCATTCCAAATTTTGTGCTATTGCCATAGAGAATGCATTGGGCGTTTAAGTTAAATAACTCATAAACTACAAAACATAAAAATAAAAATAAAGTTCCAGCATGTGTCTCCACAGTAAGCTGAATAATAAAAAGTGTGAATGGAGTTTCTAGGTGAAAGTGACTTTTGACGTGCCTATAGAGCTGCCATTGAGCCCCATGTTAAATGTCTCAAATTTGAAAGCACTATATTTCTAAAACTATGAAACATTTCAAAGATTCCTTTTCAGGCAAACATGTCCACCGTAAGATGAACCTAAGTAGGCTAGAATGGGGTTGCTAGGTGTAATTATGTAGGACTAGTAGCATTCCAAATTTTGTGCTATTGCCATAGAGAATGCATTGGGCGTTTAAGTTAAATAACTCATAAACTACAAAACATAAAAATAAAAAAAAGTTCCAGCATGTGTCTCCACAGTAAGCTGAATAATAAAAAGTGTGAATGGAGTTTCTAGGTGAAAGTGACTTTTGACGTGCCTATAGAGCTGCCATTGAGCCCCATGTTAAATGTCTCAAATTTGAAAGCACTATATTTCTAAAACTATGAAACATTTCAAAGATTCCTTTTCAGGCAAACATGTCCACCGTAAGATGAACCTAAGTAGGCTAGAATGGGGTTGCTAGGTGTAATTATGTAGGACCAGTAGCATTCCAAATTTTGTGCTATTGCCATAGAGAATGCATTGGGCGTTTAAGTTAAATAACTCATAAACTACAAAACATAAAAATAAAAAAAAGTTCCAGCATGTGTCTCCACAGTAAGCTGAATAATAAAACGTGTGAATGGAGTTTCTAGGTGAAAGTGACTTTTGACGTGCCTATAGAGCTGCCATTGAGCCCCATGTTAAATGTCTCAAATTTGAAAGCACTATATTTCTAAAACTATGAAACATTTCAAAGATTCCTTTTCAGGCAAACATGTCCACCGTAAGATGAACCTAAGTAGGCTAGAATGGGGTTGCTAGGTGTAAGTATGTAGGACTAGTAGCATTCCAAATTTTGTGCTATTGCCATAGAGAATGCATTGGGCGTTTAAGTTAAATAACTCATAAACTACAAAACATAAAAATAAAAAAAAGTTCCAGCATGTGTCTCCACAGTAAGCTGAATAATAAAAAGTGTGAATGGAGTTTCTAGGTGAAAGTGACTTTTGACGTGCCTATAGAGCTGCCATTGAGCCCCATGTTAAATGTCTCAAATTTGAAAGCACTATATTTCTAAAACTATGAAACATTTCAAAGATTCCTTTTCAGGCAAACATGTCCACCGTAAGATGAACCTAAGTAGGCTAGAATGGGGTTGCTAGGTGTAAGTATGTAGGACTAGTAGCATTCCAAATTTTGTGCTATTGCCATAGAGAATGCATTGGGCGTTTAAGTTAAATAACTCATAAACTACAAAACATAAAAATAAAAATAAAGTTCCAGCATGTGTCTCCACAGTAAGCTGAATAATAAAAAGTGTGAATGGAGTTTCTAGGTGAAAGTGACTTTTGACGTGCCTATAGAGCTGCCATTGAGCCCCATGTTAAATGTCTCAAATTTGAAAGCACTATATTTCTAAAACTATGAAACATTTCAAAGATTCCTTTTCAGGCAAACATGTCCACCGTAAGATGAACCTAAGTAGGCTAGAATGGGGTTGCTAGGTGTAATTATGTAGGACTAGTAGCATTCCAAATTTTGTGCTATTGCCATAGAGAATGCATTGGGCGTTTAAGTTAAATAACTCATAAACTACAAAACATAAAAATAAAAAAAAGTTCCAGCATGTGTCTCCACAGTAAGCTGAATAATAAAAAGTGTGAATGGAGTTTCTAGGTGAAAGTGACTTTTGACGTGCCTATAGAGCTGCCATTGAGCCCCATGTTAAATGTCTCAAATTTGAAAGCACTATATTTCTAAAACTATGAAACATTTCAAAGATTCCTTTTCAGGCAAACATGTCCACCGTAAGATGAACCTAAGTAGGCTAGAATGGGGTTGCTAGGTGTAATTATGTAGGACTAGTAGCATTCCAAATTTTGTGCTATTGCCATAGAGAATGCATTGGGCGTTTAAGTTAAATAACTCATAAACTACAAAACATAAAAATAAAAAAAAGTTCCAGCATGTGTCTCCACAGTAAGCTGAATAATAAAAAGTGTGAATGGAGTTTCTAGGTGAAAGTGACTTTTGACGTGCCTATAGAGCTGCCATTGAGCCCCATGTTAAATGTCTCAAATTTGAAAGCACTATATTTCTAAAACTATGAAACATTTCAAAGATTCCTTTTCAGGCAAACATGTCCACCGTAAGATGAACCTAAGTAGGCTAGAATGGGGTTGCTAGGTGTAATTATGTAGGACCAGTAGCATTCCAAATTTTGTGCTATTGCCATAGAGAATGCATTGGGCGTTTAAGTTAAATAACTCATAAACTACAAAACATAAAAATAAAAAAAAGTTCCAGCATGTGTCTCCACAGTAAGCTGAATAATAAAAAGTGTGAATGGAGTTTCTAGGTGAAAGTGACTTTTGACGTGCCTATAGAGCTGCCATTGAGCCCCATGTTAAATGTCTCAAATTTGAAAGCACTATATTTCTAAAACTATGAAACATTTCAAAGATTCCTTTTCAGGCAAACATGTCCACCGTAAGATGAACCTAAGTAGGCTAGAATGGGGTTGCTAGGTGTAATTATGTAGGACTAGTAGCATTCCAAATTTTGTGCTATTGCCATAGAGAATGCATTGGGCGTTTAAGTTAAATAACTCATAAACTACAAAACATAAAAATAAAAAAAAGTTCCAGCATGTGTCTCCACAGTAAGCTGAATAATAAAAAGTGTGAATGGAGTTTCTAGGTGAAAGTGACTTTTGACGTGCCTATAGAGCTGCCATTGAGCCCCATGTTAAATGTCTCAAATTTGAAAGCACTATATTTCTAAAACTATGAAACATTTCAAAGATTCCTTTTCAGGCAAACATGTCCACCGTAAGATGAACCTAAGTAGGCTAGAATGGGGTTGCTAGGTGTAATTATGTAGGACCAGTAGCATTCCAAATTTTGTGCTATTGCCATAGAGAATGCATTGGGCGTTTAAGTTAAATAACTCATAAACTACAAAACATAAAAATAAAAAAAAGTTCCAGCATGTGTCTCCACAGTAAGCTGAATAATAAAACGTGTGAATGGAGTTTCTAGGTGAAAGTGACTTTTGACGTGCCTATAGAGCTGCCATTGAGCCCCATGTTAAATGTCTCAAATTTGAAAGCACTATATTTCTAAAACTATGAAACATTTCAAAGATTCCTTTTCAGGCAAACATGTCCACCGTAAGATGAACCTAAGTAGGCTAGAATGGGGTTGCTAGGTGTAAGTATGTAGGACTAGTAGCATTCCAAATTTTGTGCTATTGCCATAGAGAATGCATTGGGCGTTTAAGTTAAATAAATAACTCATAAACTACCAAACATAAAAATGAAAAAATGTTCCAGCATGTGTCTCCACAGTAAGCTGAATAATAAAATGTGTGAATGGAGTTTCTAGGTGAAAGTGACTTTTGACGTGCCTATAGAGCTGCCATTGAGCCCCATGTTAAATGTCTCAAATTTGAAAGCACTATATTTCTAAAACTATGAAACATTTCAAAGATTCCTTTTCAGGCAAACATGTCCACCGTAAGATGAACCTAAGTAGGCTAGAATGGGGTTGCTAGGTGTAAGTATGTAGGACTAGTAGCATTCCAAATTTTGTGCTATTGCCATAGAGAATGCATTGGGCGTTTAAGTTAAATAACTCATAAACTACAAAACATAAAAATAAAAAAAAAGTTCCAGCATGTGTCTCCACAGTAAGCTGAATAATAAAAAGTGTGAATGGAGTTTCTAGGTGAAAGTGACTTTTGACGTGCCTATAGAGCTGCCATTGAGCCCCATGTTAAATGTCTCAAATTTGAAAGCACTATATTTCTAAAACTATGAAACATTTCAAAGATTCCTTTTCAGGCAAACATGTCCACCGTAAGATGAACCTAAGTAGGCTAGATTGGGGTTGCTAGGTGTAATTATGTAGGACTAGTAGCATTCCAAATTTTGTGCTATTGCCATAGAGAATGCATTGGGCGTTTAAGTTAAATAACTCATAAACTACAAAACATAAAAATAAAAAAAAGTTCCAGCATGTGTCTCCACAGTAAGCTGAATAATAAAAAGTGTGAATGGAGTTTCTAGGTGAAAGTGACTTTTGACGTGCCTATAGAGCTGCCATTGAGCCCCATGTTAAATGTCTCAAATTTGAAAGCACTATATTTCTAAAACTATGAAACATTTCAAAGATTCCTTTTCAGGCAAACATGTCCACCGTAAGATGAACCTAAGTAGGCTAGAATGGGGTTGCTAGGTGTAAGTATGTAGGACTAGTAGCATTCCAAATTTTGTGCTATTGCCATAGAGAATGCATTGGGCGTTTAAGTTAAATAACTCATAAACTACAAAACATAAAAATGAAAAAAAGTTCCAGCATGTGTCTCCACAGTAAGCTGAATAATAAAATGTGTGAATGGAGTTTCTAGGTGAAAGTGACTTTTGACGTGCCTATAGAGCTGCCATTGAGCCCCATGTTAAATGTCTCAAATTTGAAAGCACTATATTTCTAAAACTATGAAACATTTCAAAGATTCCTTTTCAGGCAAACATGTCCACCGTAAGATGAACCTAAGTAGGCTAGAATGGGGTTGCTAGGTGTAAGTATGTAGGACTAGTAGCATTCCAAATTTTGTGCTATTGCCATAGAGAATGCATTGGGCGTTTAAGTTAAATAACTCATAAACTACAAAACATAAAAATAAAAAAAAGTTCCAGCATGTGTCTCCACAGTAAGCTGAATAATAAAAAGTGTGAATGGAGTTTCTAGGTGAAAGTGACTTTTGACGTGCCTATAGAGCTGCCATTGAGCCCCATGTTAAATGTCTCAAATTTGAAAGCACTATATTTCTAAAACTATGAAACATTTCAAAGATTCCTTTTCAGGCAAACATGTCCACCGTAAGATGAACCTAAGTAGGCTAGAATGGGGTTGCTAGGTGTAAGTATGTAGGACTAGTAGCATTCCAAATTTTGTGCTATTGCCATAGAGAATGCATTGGGCGTTTAAGTTAAATAACTCATAAACTACAAAACATAAAAATAAAAAAAAGTTCCAGCATGTGTCTCCACAGTAAGCTGAATAATAAAAAGTGTGAATGGAGTTTCTAGGTGAAAGTGACTTTTGACGTGCCTATAGAGCTGCCATTGAGCCCCATGTTAAATGTCTCAAATTTGAAAGCACTATATTTCTAAAACTATGAAACATTTCAAAGATTCCTTTTCAGGCAAACATGTCCACCGTAAGATGAACCTAAGTAGGCTAGAATGGGGTTGCTAGGTGTAAGTATGTAGGACTAGTAGCATTCCAAATTTTGTGCTATTGCCATAGAGAATGCATTGGGCGTTTAAGTTAAATAACTCATAAACTACAAAACATAAAAATAAAAAAAAGTTCCAGCATGTGTCTCCACAGTAAGCTGAATAATAAAAAGTGTGAATGGAGTTTCTAGGTGAAAGTGACTTTTGACGTGCCTATAGAGCTGCCATTGAGCCCCATGTTAAATGTCTCAAATTTGAAAGCACTATATTTCTAAAACTATGAAACATTTCAAAGATTCCTTTTCAGGCAAACATGTCCACCGTAAGATGAACCTAAGTAGGCTAGAATGGGGTTGCTAGGTGTAAGTATGTAGGACTAGTAGCATTCCAAATTTTGTGCTATTGCCATAGAGAATGCATTGGGCGTTTAAGTTAAATAACTCATAAACTACAAAACATAAAAATAAAAAAAAGTTCCAGCATGTGTCTCCACAGTAAGCTGAATAATAAAAAGTGTGAATGGAGTTTCTAGGTGAAAGTGACTTTTGACGTGCCTATAGAGCTGCCATTGAGCCCCATGTTAAATGTCTCAAATTTGAAAGCACTATATTTCTAAAACTATGAAACATTTCAAAGATTCCTTTTCAGGCAAACATGTCCACCGTAAGATGAACCTAAGTAGGCTAGAATGGGGTTGCTAGGTGTAAGTATGTAGGACTAGTAGCATTCCAAATTTTGTGCTATTGCCATAGAGAATGCATTGGGCGTTTAAGTTAAATAACTCATAAACTACAAAACATAAAAATAAAAAAAAGTTCCAGCATGTGTCTCCACAGTAAGCTGAATAATAAAAAGTGTGAATGGAGTTTCTAGGTGAAAGTGACTTTTGACGTGCCTATAGAGCTGCCATTGAGCCCCATGTTAAATGTCTCAAATTTGAAAGCACTATATTTCTAAAACTATGAAACATTTCAAAGATTCCTTTTCAGGCAAACATGTCCACCGTAAGATGAACCTAAGTAGGCTAGAATGGGGTTGCTAGGTGTAAGTATGTAGGACTAGTAGCATTCCAAATTTTGTGCTATTGCCATAGAGAATGCATTGGGCGTTTAAGTTAAATAACTCATAAACTACAAAACATAAAAATAAAAAAAAAGTTCCAGCATGTGTCTCCACAGTAAGCTGAATAATAAAAAGTGTGAATGGAGTTTCTAGGTGAAAGTGACTTTTGACGTGCCTATAGAGCTGCCATTGAGCCCCATGTTAAATGTCTCAAATTTGAAAGCACTATATTTCTAAAACTATGAAACATTTCAAAGATTCCTTTTCAGGCAAACATGTCCACCGTAAGATGAACCTAAGTAGGCTAGAATGGGGTTGCTAGGTGTAAGTATGTAGGACTAGTAGCATTCCAAATTTTGTGCTATTGCCATAGAGAATGCATTGGGCGTTTAAGTTAAATAACTCATAAACTACAAAACATAAAAATAAAAAAAAGTTCCAGCATGTGTCTCCACAGTAAGCTGAATAATAAAAAGTGTGAATGGAGTTTCTAGGTGAAAGTGACTTTTGACGTGCCTATAGAGCTGCCATTGAGCCCCATGTTAAATGTCTCAAATTTGAAAGCACTATATTTCTAAAACTATGAAACATTTCAAAGATTCCTTTTCAGGCAAACATGTCCACCGTAAGATGAACCTAAGTAGGCTAGAATGGGGTTGCTAGGTGTAAGTATGTAGGACTAGTAGCATTCCAAATTTTGTGCTATTGCCATAGAGAATGCATTGGGCGTTTAAGTTAAATAACTCATAAACTACAAAACATAAAAATAAAAAAAAGTTCCAGCATGTGTCTCCACAGTAAGCTGAATAATAAAAAGTGTGAATGGAGTTTCTAGGTGAAAGTGACTTTTGACGTGCCTATAGAGCTGCCATTGAGCCCCATGTTAAATGTCTCAAATTTGAAAGCACTATATTTCTAAAACTATGAAACATTTCAAAGATTCCTTTTCAGGCAAACATGTCCACCGTAAGATGAACCTAAGTAGGCTAGAATGGGGTTGCTAGGTGTAAGTATGTAGGACTAGTAGCATTCCAAATTTTGTGCTATTGCCATAGAGAATGCATTGGGCGTTTAAGTTAAATAACTCATAAACTACAAAACATAAAAATGAAAAAAAGTTCCAGCATGTGTCTCCACAGTAAGCTGAATAATAAAATGTGTGAATGGAGTTTCTAGGTGAAAGTGACTTTTGACGTGCCTATAGAGCTGCCATTGAGCCCCATGTTAAATGTCTCAAATTTGAAAGCACTATATTTCTAAAACTATGAAACATTTCAAAGATTCCTTTTCAGGCAAACATGTCCACCGTAAGATGAACCTAAGTAGGCTAGAATGGGGTTGCTAGGTGTAAGTATGTAGGACTAGTAGCATTCCAAATTTTGTGCTATTGCCATAGAGAATGCATTGGGCGTTTAAGTTAAATAACTCATAAACTACAAAACATAAAAATAAAAAAAAGTTCCAGCATGTGTCTCCACAGTAAGCTGAATAATAAAAAGTGTGAATGGAGTTTCTAGGTGAAAGTGACTTTTGACGTGCCTATAGAGCTGCCATTGAGCCCCATGTTAAATGTCTCAAATTTGAAAGCACTATATTTCTAAAACTATGAAACATTTCAAAGATTCCTTTTCAGGCAAACATGTCCACCGTAAGATGAACCTAAGTAGGCTAGAATGGGGTTGCTAGGTGTAAGTATGTAGGACTAGTAGCATTCCAAATTTTGTGCTATTGCCATAGAGAATGCATTGGGCGTTTAAGTTAAATAACTCATAAACTACAAAACATAAAAATAAAAAAAAGTTCCAGCATGTGTCTCCACAGTAAGCTGAATAATAAAAAGTGTGAATGGAGTTTCTAGGTGAAAGTGACTTTTGACGTGCCTATAGAGCTGCCATTGAGCCCCATGTTAAATGTCTCAAATTTGAAAGCACTATATTTCTAAAACTATGAAACATTTCAAAGATTCCTTTTCAGGCAAACATGTCCACCGTAAGATGAACCTAAGTAGGCTAGAATGGGGTTGCTAGGTGTAAGTATGTAGGACTAGTAGCATTCCAAATTTTGTGCTATTGCCATAGAGAATGCATTGGGCGTTTAAGTTAAATAACTCATAAACTACAAAACATAAAAATAAAAAAAAGTTCCAGCATGTGTCTCCACAGTAAGCTGAATAATAAAAAGTGTGAATGGAGTTTCTAGGTGAAAGTGACTTTTGACGTGCCTATAGAGCTGCCATTGAGCCCCATGTTAAATGTCTCAAATTTGAAAGCACTATATTTCTAAAACTATGAAACATTTCAAAGATTCCTTTTCAGGCAAACATGTCCACCGTAAGATGAACCTAAGTAGGCTAGAATGGGGTTGCTAGGTGTAAGTATGTAGGACTAGTAGCATTCCAAATTTTGTGCTATTGCCATAGAGAATGCATTGGGCGTTTAAGTTAAATAACTCATAAACTACAAAACATAAAAATAAAAAAAAGTTCCAGCATGTGTCTCCACAGTAAGCTGAATAATAAAAAGTGTGAATGGAGTTTCTAGGTGAAAGTGACTTTTGACGTGCCTATAGAGCTGCCATTGAGCCCCATGTTAAATGTCTCAAATTTGAAAGCACTATATTTCTAAAACTATGAAACATTTCAAAGATTCCTTTTCAGGCAAACATGTCCACCGTAAGATGAACCTAAGTAGGCTAGAATGGGGTTGCTAGGTGTAAGTATGTAGGACTAGTAGCATTCCAAATTTTGTGCTATTGCCATAGAGAATGCATTGGGCGTTTAAGTTAAATAACTCATAAACTACAAAACATAAAAATAAAAAAAAGTTCCAGCATGTGTCTCCACAGTAAGCTGAATAATAAAAAGTGTGAATGGAGTTTCTAGGTGAAAGTGACTTTTGACGTGCCTATAGAGCTGCCATTGAGCCCCATGTTAAATGTCTCAAATTTGAAAGCACTATATTTCTAAAACTATGAAACATTTCAAAGATTCCTTTTCAGGCAAACATGTCCACCGTAAGATGAACCTAAGTAGGCTAGAATGGGGTTGCTAGGTGTAAGTATGTAGGACTAGTAGCATTCCAAATTTTGTGCTATTGCCATAGAGAATGCATTGGGCGTTTAAGTTAAATAACTCATAAACTACAAAACATAAAAATAAAAAAAAAGTTCCAGCATGTGTCTCCACAGTAAGCTGAATAATAAAAAGTGTGAATGGAGTTTCTAGGTGAAAGTGACTTTTGACGTGCCTATAGAGCTGCCATTGAGCCCCATGTTAAATGTCTCAAATTTGAAAGCACTATATTTCTAAAACTATGAAACATTTCAAAGATTCCTTTTCAGGCAAACATGTCCACCGTAAGATGAACCTAAGTAGGCTAGAATGGGGTTGCTAGGTGTAATTATGTAGGACTAGTAGCATTCCAAATTTTGTGCTATTGCCATAGAGAATGCATTGGGCGTTTAAGTTAAATAACTCATAAACTACAAAACATAAAAATAAAAAAAAGTTCCAGCATGTGTCTCCACAGTAAGCTGAATAATAAAAAGTGTGAATGGAGTTTCTAGGTGAAAGTGACTTTTGACGTGCCTATAGAGCTGCCATTGAGCCCCATGTTAAATGTCTCAAATTTGAAAGCACTATATTTCTAAAACTATGAAACATTTCAAAGATTCCTTTTCAGGCAAACATGTCCACCGTAAGATGAACCTAAGTAGGCTAGAATGGGGTTGCTAGGTGTAATTATGTAGGACCAGTAGCATTCCAAATTTTGTGCTATTGCCATAGAGAATGCATTGGGCGTTTAAGTTAAATAACTCATAAACTACAAAACATAAAAATAAAAAAAAGTTCCAGCATGTGTCTCCACAGTAAGCTGAATAATAAAAAGTGTGAATGGAGTTTCTAGGTGAAAGTGACTTTTGACGTGCCTATAGAGCTGCCATTGAGCCCCATGTTAAATGTCTCAAATTTGAAAGTACTATATTTCTAAAACTATGAAACATTTAAAAGATTCCTTTTCAGGCAAACATGTCCACCGTAAGATGAACCTAAGTAGGCTAGAATGGGGTTGCTAGGTGTAAGTATGTAGGACTAGTAGCATTCCAAATTTTGTGCTATTGCCATAGAGAATGCATTGGGCGTTTAAGTTAAATAACTCATAAACTACAAAACATAAAAATAAAAAAAAGTTCCAGCATGTGTCTCCACAGTAAGCTGAATAATAAAAAGTGTGAATGGAGTTTCTAGGTGAAAGTGACTTTTGAAGTGCCTATAGAGCTGCCATTGAGCCCCATGTTAAATGTCTCAAATTTGAAAGCACTATATTTCTAAAACTATGAAACATTTCAAAGATTCCTTTTCAGGCAAACATGTCCACCGTAAGATGAACCTAAGTAGGCTAGAATGGGGTTGCTAGGTGTAAGTATGTAGGACTAGTAGCATTCCAAATTTTGTGCTATTGCCATAGAGAATGCATTGGGCGTTTAAGTTAAATAAATAACTCATAAACTACCAAACATAAAAATGAAAAAATGTTCCAGCATGTGTCTCCACAGTAAGCTGAATAATAAAATGTGTGAATGGAGTTTCTAGGTGAAAGTGACTTTTGACGTGCCTATAGAGCTGCCATTGAGCCCCATGTTAAATGTCTCAAATTTGAAAGCACTATATTTCTAAAACTATGAAACATTTCAAAGATTCCTTTTCAGGCAAACATGTCCACCGTAAGATGAACCTAAGTAGGCTAGAATGGGGTTGCTAGGTGTAAGTATGTAGGACTAGTAGCATTCCAAATTTTGTGCTATTGCCATAGAGAATGCATTGGGCGTTTAAGTTAAATAACTCATAAACTACAAAACATAAAAATAAAAAAAAGTTCCAGCATGTGTCTCCACAGTAAGCTGAATAATAAAAAGTGTGAATGGAGTTTCTAGGTGAAAGTGACTTTTGACGTGCCTATAGAGCTGCCATTGAGCCCCATGTTAAATGTCTCAAATTTGAAAGCACTATATTTCTAAAACTATGAAACATTTCAAAGATTCCTTTTCAGGCAAACATGTCCACCGTAAGATGAACCTAAGTAGGCTAGAATGGGGTTGCTAGGTGTAAGTATGTAGGACTAGTAGCATTCCAAATTTTGTGCTATTGCCATAGAGAATGCATTGGGCGTTTAAGTTAAATAACTCATAAACTACAAAACATAAAAATAAAAAAAAGTTCCAGCATGTGTCTCCACAGTAAGCTGAATAATAAAAAGTGTGAATGGAGTTTCTAGGTGAAAGTGACTTTTGACGTGCCTATAGAGCTGCCATTGAGCCCCATGTTAAATGTCTCAAATTTGAAAGCACTATATTTCTAAAACTATGAAACATTTCAAAGATTCCTTTTCAGGCAAACATGTCCACCGTAAGATGAACCTAAGTAGGCTAGAATGGGGTTGCTAGGTGTAAGTATGTAGGACTAGTAGCATTCCAAATTTTGTGCTATTGCCATAGAGAATGCATTGGGCGTTTAAGTTAAATAACTCATAAACTACAAAACATAAAAATAAAAAAAAGTTCCAGCATGTGTCTCCACAGTAAGCTGAATAATAAAAAGTGTGAATGGAGTTTCTAGGTGAAAGTGACTTTTGACGTGCCTATAGAGCTGCCATTGAGCCCCATGTTAAATGTCTCAAATTTGAAAGCACTATATTTCTAAAACTATGAAACATTTCAAAGATTCCTTTTCAGGCAAACATGTCCACCGTAAGATGAACCTAAGTAGGCTAGAATGGGGTTGCTAGGTGTAAGTATGTAGGACTAGTAGCATTCCAAATTTTGTGCTATTGCCATAGAGAATGCATTGGGCGTTTAAGTTAAATAACTCATAAACTACAAAACATAAAAATAAAAAAAAGTTCCAGCATGTGTCTCCACAGTAAGCTGAATAATAAAAAGTGTGAATGGAGTTTCTAGGTGAAAGTGACTTTTGACGTGCCTATAGAGCTGCCATTGAGCCCCATGTTAAATGTCTCAAATTTGAAAGCACTATATTTCTAAAACTATGAAACATTTCAAAGATTCCTTTTCAGGCAAACATGTCCACCGTAAGATGAACCTAAGTAGGCTAGAATGGGGTTGCTAGGTGTAAGTATGTAGGACTAGTAGCATTCCAAATTTTGTGCTATTGCCATAGAGAATGCATTGGGCGTTTAAGTTAAATAACTCATAAACTACAAAACATAAAAATAAAAAAAAAGTTCCAGCATGTGTCTCCACAGTAAGCTGAATAATAAAAAGTGTGAATGGAGTTTCTAGGTGAAAGTGACTTTTGACGTGCCTATAGAGCTGCCATTGAGCCCCATGTTAAATGTCTCAAATTTGAAAGCACTATATTTCTAAAACTATGAAACATTTCAAAGATTCCTTTTCAGGCAAACATGTCCACCGTAAGATGAACCTAAGTAGGCTAGAATGGGGTTGCTAGGTGTAATTATGTAGGACTAGTAGCATTCCAAATTTTGTGCTATTGCCATAGAGAATGCATTGGGCGTTTAAGTTAAATAACTCATAAACTACAAAACATAAAAATAAAAAAAAGTTCCAGCATGTGTCTCCACAGTAAGCTGAATAATAAAAAGTGTGAATGGAGTTTCTAGGTGAAAGTGACTTTTGACGTGCCTATAGAGCTGCCATTGAGCCCCATGTTAAATGTCTCAAATTTGAAAGCACTATATTTCTAAAACTATGAAACATTTCAAAGATTCCTTTTCAGGCAAACATGTCCACCGTAAGATGAACCTAAGTAGGCTAGAATGGGGTTGCTAGGTGTAATTATGTAGGACCAGTAGCATTCCAAATTTTGTGCTATTGCCATAGAGAATGCATTGGGCGTTTAAGTTAAATAACTCATAAACTACAAAACATAAAAATAAAAAAAAGTTCCAGCATGTGTCTCCACAGTAAGCTGAATAATAAAAAGTGTGAATGGAGTTTCTAGGTGAAAGTGACTTTTGACGTGCCTATAGAGCTGCCATTGAGCCCCATGTTAAATGTCTCAAATTTGAAAGTACTATATTTCTAAAACTATGAAACATTTCAAAGATTCCTTTTCAGGCAAACATGTCCACCGTAAGATGAACCTAAGTAGGCTAGAATGGGGTTGCTAGGTGTAAGTATGTAGGACTAGTAGCATTCCAAATTTTGTGCTATTGCCATAGAGAATGCATTGGGCGTTTAAGTTAAATAACTCATAAACTACAAAACATAAAAATAAAAAAAAGTTCCAGCATGTGTCTCCACAGTAAGCTGAATAATAAAAAGTGTGAATGGAGTTTCTAGGTGAAAGTGACTTTTGAAGTGCCTATAGAGCTGCCATTGAGCCCCATGTTAAATGTCTCAAATTTGAAAGCACTATATTTCTAAAACTATGAAACATTTCAAAGATTCCTTTTCAGGCAAACATGTCCACCGTAAGATGAACCTAAGTAGGCTAGAATGGGGTTGCTAGGTGTAAGTATGTAGGACTAGTAGCATTCCAAATTTTGTGCTATTGCCATAGAGAATGCATTGGGCGTTTAAGTTAAATAAATAACTCATAAACTACCAAACATAAAAATGAAAAAATGTTCCAGCATGTGTCTCCACAGTAAGCTGAATAATAAAATGTGTGAATGGAGTTTCTAGGTGAAAGTGACTTTTGACGTGCCTATAGAGCTGCCATTGAGCCCCATGTTAAATGTCTCAAATTTGAAAGCACTATATTTCTAAAACTATGAAACATTTCAAAGATTCCTTTTCAGGCAAACATGTCCACCGTAAGATGAACCTAAGTAGGCTAGAATGGGGTTGCTAGGTGTAAGTATGTAGGACTAGTAGCATTCCAAATTTTGTGCTATTGCCATAGAGAATGCATTGGGCGTTTAAGTTAAATAACTCATAAACTACAAAACATAAAAATAAAAATAAAGTTCCAGCATGTGTCTCCACAGTAAGCTGAATAATAAAAAGTGTGAATGGAGTTTCTAGGTGAAAGTGACTTTTGACGTGCCTATAGAGCTGCCATTGAGCCCCATGTTAAATGTCTCAAATTTGAAAGCACTATATTTCTAAAACTATGAAACATTTCAAAGATTCCTTTTCAGGCAAACATGTCCACCGTAAGATGAACCTAAGTAGGCTAGATTGGGGTTGCTAGGTGTAATTATGTAGGACTAGTAGCATTCCAAATTTTGTGCTATTGCCATAGAGAATGCATTGGGCGTTTAAGTTAAATAACTCATAAACTACAAAACATAAAAATAAAAAAAAGTTCCAGCATGTGTCTCCACAGTAAGCTGAATAATAAAAAGTGTGAATGGAGTTTCTAGGTGAAAGTGACTTTTGACGTGCCTATAGAGCTGCCATTGAGCCCCATGTTAAATGTCTCAAATTTGAAAGCACTATATTTCTAAAACTATGAAACATTTCAAAGATTCCTTTTCAGGCAAACATGTCCACCGTAAGATGAACCTAAGTAGGCTAGAATGGGGTTGCTAGGTGTAAGTATGTAGGACTAGTAGCATTCCAAATTTTGTGCTATTGCCATAGAGAATGCATTGGGCGTTTAAGTTAAATAACTCATAAACTACAAAACATAAAAATGAAAAAAAGTTCCAGCATGTGTCTCCACAGTAAGCTGAATAATAAAATGTGTGAATGGAGTTTCTAGGTGAAAGTGACTTTTGACGTGCCTATAGAGCTGCCATTGAGCCCCATGTTAAATGTCTCAAATTTGAAAGCACTATATTTCTAAAACTATGAAACATTTCAAAGATTCCTTTTCAGGCAAACATGTCCACCGTAAGATGAACCTAAGTAGGCTAGAATGGGGTTGCTAGGTGTAAGTATGTAGGACTAGTAGCATTCCAAATTTTGTGCTATTGCCATAGAGAATGCATTGGGCGTTTAAGTTAAATAACTCATAAACTACAAAACATAAAAATAAAAAATAGTTCCAGCATGTGTCTCCACAGTAAGCTGAATAATAAAACGTGTGAATGGAGTTTCTAGGTGAAAGTGACTTTTGACGTGCCTATAGAGCTGCCATTGAGCCCCATGTTAAATGTCTCAAATTTGAAAGCACTATATTTCTAAAACTATGAAACATTTCAAAGATTCCTTTTCAGGCAAACATGTCCACCGTAAGATGAACCTAAGTAGGCTAGAATGGGGTTGCTAGGTGTAAGTATGTAGGACTAGTAGCATTCCAAATGTGCTATTGCCATAGAGAATGCATTGGGCGTTTAAGTTAAATAACTCATAAACTACAAAACATAAAAATAAAAAAAAGTTCCAGCATGTGTCTCCACAGTAAGCTGAATAATAAAAAGTGTGAATGGAGTTTCTAGGTGAAAGTGACTTTTGACGTGTCTATAGAGCTGCCATTGAGCCCCATGTTAAATGTCTCAAATTTGAAAGCACTATATTTCTAAAACTATGAAACATTTCAAAGATTCCTTTTCAGGCAAACATGTCCACCGTAAGATGAACCTAAGTAGGCTAGAATGGGGTTGCTAGGTGTAAGTATGTAGGACTAGTAGCATTCCAAATTTTGTGCTATTGCCATAGAGAATGCAATGGGCGTTTAAGTTAAATAACTCATAAACTACAAAACATAAAAATGAAAAAAAGTTCCAGCATGTGTCTCCACAGTAAGCTGAATAATAAAATGTGTGAATGGAGTTTCTAGGTGAAAGTGACTTTTGACGTGCCTATAGAGCTGCCATTGAGCCCCATGTTAAATGTCTCAAATTTGAAAGCACTATATTTCTAAAACTATGAAACATTTCAAAGATTCCTTTTCAGGCAAACATGTCCACCGTAAGATGAACCTAAGTAGGCTAGAATGGGGTTGCTAGGTGTAAGTATGTAGGACTAGTAGCATTCCAAATTTTGTGCTATTGCCATAGAGAATGCATTGGGCGTTTAAGTTAAATAACTCATAAACTACAAAACATAAAAATAAAAAAAAGTTCCAGCATGTGTCTCCACAGTAAGCTGAATAATAAAAAGTGTGAATGGAGTTTCTAGGTGAAAGTGACTTTTGACGTGCCTATAGAGCTGCCATTGAGCCCCATGTTAAATGTCTCAAATTTGAAAGCACTATATTTCTAAAACTATGAAACATTTCAAAGATTCCTTTTCAGGCAAACATGTCCACCGTAAGATGAACCTAAGTAGGCTAGAATGGGGTTGCTAGGTGTAAGTATGTAGGACTAGTAGCATTCCAAATGTTGTGCTATTGCCATAGAGAATGCATTGGGCGTTTAAGTTAAATAACTCATAAACTACAAAACATAAAAATTAAAAAAAGTTCCAGCATGTGTCTCCACAGTAAGCTGAATAATAAAACGTGTGAATGGAGTTTCTAGGTGAAAGTGACTTTTGACGTGCCTATAGAGCTGCCATTGAGCCCCATGTTAAATGTCTCAAATTTGAAAGCACTATATTTCTAAAACTATGAAACATTTCAAAGATTCCTTTTCAGGCAAACATGTCCACCGTAAGATGAACCTAAGTAGGCTAGAATGGGGTTGCTAGGTGTAAGTATGTAGGACTAGTAGCATTCCAAATTTTGTGCTATTGCCATAGAGAATGCATTGGGCGTTTAAGTTAAATAACTCATAAACTACAAAACATAAAAATAAAAAAAAGTTCCAGCATGTGTCTCCACAGTAAGCTGAATAGTAAAAAGTGTGAATGGAGTTTCTAGGTGAAAGTGACTTTTGACGTGCCTATAGAGCTGCCATTGAGCCCCATGTTAAATGTCTCAAATTTGAAAGCACTATATTTCTAAAACTATGAAACATTTCAAAGATTCCTTTTCAGGCAAACATGTCCACCGTAAGATGAACCTAAGTAGGCTAGAATGGGGTTGCTAGGTGTAAGTATGTAGGACTAGTAGCATTCCAAATGTTGTGCTATTGCCATAGAGAATGCATTGGGCGTTTAAGTTAAATAACTCATAAACTACAAAACATAAAAATAAAAAAAAGTTCCAGCATGTGTCTCCACAGTAAGCTGAATAATAAAAAGTGTGAATGGAGTTTCTAGGTGAAAGTGACTATTGACGTGCCTACAGAGCTGCCATTGAGCCCCATGTTAAATGTTTCAAATTTGAAAGCACTATATTTCTAAAACTATGAAACATTTCAAAGATTCCTTTTCAGGCAAACATGTCCACCGTAAGATGAACCTAAGTAGGCTAGAATGGGGTTGCTAGGTGTAAGTATGTAGGACTAGTAGCATTCCAAATGTTGTGCTATTGCCATAGAGAATGCATTGGGCGTTTAAGTTAAATAACTCATAAACTACAAAACAAAAAAATGAAAAAAAAATCCAGCATGTGTCTCCACAGTAAGCTGAATAATAAAAAGTGTGAATGGAGTTTCTAGGTGAAAGTGACTTTTGACGTGCCTATAGAGCTGCCATTGAGCCCCATGTTAAATGTCTCAAATTTGAAAGCACTAGGTATATTTCTAAAACTATGAAACATTTCAAAGATTCCTTTTCAGGCAAACATGTCCACCGTAAGATGAACCTAAGTAGGCTAGAATGGGGTTGCTAGGTGTAAGTATGTAGGACTAGTAGCATTCCAAATTTTGTGCTATTGCCATAGAGAATGCATTGGGCGTTTGAATTAAATAACTCATAAACTACAAAACATAAAAATAAAAAAAAGTTCCAGCATGTGTCTCCACAGTAAGCTGAATAATAAAAAGTGTGAATGGAGTTTCTAGGTGAAAGTGACTTTTGACGTGCCTATAGAGCTGCCATTGAGCCCCATGTTAAATGTCTCAAATTTGAAAGCACAATATTTCTAAAACTATGAAACATTTCAAAGATTCCTTTTCAGGCAAACATGTCCACCGTAAGATGAACCTAAGTAGGCTAGAATGGGGTTGCTAGGTGTAAGTATGTAGGACTAGTAGCATTCCAAATTTTGTGCTATTGCCATAGAGAATGCATTGGGCGTTTAAGTTAAATAACTCATAAACTACAAAACATAAAAATAAAAAAAAGTTCCAGCATGTGTCTCCACAGTAAGCTGAATAATAAAAAGTGTGAATGGAGTTTCTAGGTGAAAGTGACTTTTGACGTGCCTATAGAGCTGCCATTGAGCCCCATGTTAAATGTCTCAAATTTGAAAGCACTATATTTCTAAAACTATGAAACATTTCAAAGATTCCTTTTCAGGCAAACATGTCCACCGTAAGATGAACCTAAGTAGGCTAGAATGGGGTTGCTAGGTGTAAGTATGTAGGACTAGTAGCATTCCAAATTTTGTGCTATTGCCATAGAGAATGCATTGGGCGTTTAAGTTAAATAACTCATAAACTACAAAACATAAAAATAAAAAAAAGTTCCAGCATGTGTCTCCACAGTAAGCTGAATAATAAAAAGTGTGAATGGAGTTTCTAGGTGAAAGTGACTTTTGACGTGCCTACAGAGCTGCCATTGAGCCCCATGTTAAATGTCTCAAATTTGAAAGCACTATATTTCTAAAACTATGAAACATTTCAAAGATTTCTTTTCAGGCAAACATGTCCACCGTAAGATGAACCTAAGTAGGCTAGAATGGGGTTGCTAGGTGTAAGTATGTAGGACTAGTAGCATTCCAAATTTTGTGCTATTGCCATAGAGAATGCATTGGGCGTTTAAGTTAAATAACTCATAAACTACAAAACATAAAAATGAAAAAAAATCCCAGCATGTGTCTCCACAGTAAGCTGAATAATACAAAGTGTGAATGGAGTTTCTAGGTGAAAGTGACTTTTGACGTGCCTATAGAGCTGCCATTGAGCCCCATGTTAAATGTCTCAAATTTGAAAGCACTATATTTCTAAAACTATGAAACATTTCAAAGATTCCTTTTCAGGCAAACATGTCCACCGTAAGATGAACCTAAGTAGGCTAGAATGGGGTTGCTAGGTGTAAGTATGTAGGACTAGTAGCATTCCAAATTTTGTGCTATTGCCATAGAGAATGCATTGGGCGTTTAAGTTAAATAACTCATAAACTACAAAACATAAAAATAAAAAAAAGTTCCAGCATGTGTCTCCACAGTAAGCTGAATAATAAAAAGTGTGAATGGAGTTTCTAGGTGAAAGTGACTTTTGACGTGCCTATAGAGCTGCCATTGAGCCCCATGTTAAATGTCTCAAATTTGAAAGCACTATATTTCTAAAACTATGAAACATTTCAAAGATTCCTTTTCAGGCAAACATGTCCACCGTAAGATGAACCTAAGTAGGCTAGAATGGGGTTGCTAGGTGTAAGTATGTAGGACTAGTAGCATTCCAAATTTTGTGCTATTGCCATAGAGAATGCATTGGGCGTTTAAGTTAAATAACTCATAAACTACAAAACATAAAAATAAAAAAAAGTTCCAGCATGTGTCTCCACAGTAAGCTGAATAATAAAAAGTGTGAATGGAGTTTCTAGGTGAAAGTGACTTTTGACGTGCCTATAGAGCTGCCATTGAGCCCCATGTTAAATGTCTCAAATTTGAAAGCACTATATTTCTAAAACTATGAAACATTTAAAAGATTCCTTTTCAGGCAAACATGTCCACCGTAAGATGAACCTAAGTAGGCTAGAATGGGGTTGCTAGGTGTAAGTATGTAGGACTAGTAGCATTCCAAATTTTGTGCTATTGCCATAGAGAATGCATTGGGCGTTTAAGTTAAATAACTCATAAACTACAAAACATAAAAATAAAAAAAAGTTCCAGCATGTGTCTCCACAGTAAGCTGAATAATATAAAGTGTGAATGGAGTTTCTAGGTGAAAGTGACTTTTGACGTGCCTATAGAGCTGCCATTGAGCCCCATGTTAAATGTCTCAAATTTGAAAGCACTATATTTCTAAAACTATGAAACATTTCAAAGATTCCTTTTCAGGCAAACATGTCCACCGTAAGATGAACCTAAGTAGGCTAGAATGGGGTTGCTAGGTGTAAGTATGTAGGACTAGTAGCATTCCAAATTTTGTGCTATTGCCATAGAGAATGCATTGGGCGTTTAAGTTAAATAACTCATAAACTACAAAACATAAAAATAAAAAAAAGTTCCAGCATGTGTCTCCACAGTAAGCTGAATAATAAAAAGTGTGAATGGAGTTTCTAGGTGAAAGTGACTTTTGACGTGCCTATAGAGCTGCCATTGAGCCCCATGTTAAATGTCTCAAATTTGAAAGCACTATATTTCTAAAACTATGAAACATTTCAAAGATTCCTTTTCAGGCAAACATGTCCACCGTAAGATGAACCTAAGTAGGCTAGAATGGGGTTGCTAGGTGTAAGTATGTAGGACTAGTAGCATTCCAAATTTTGTGCTATTGCCATAGAGAATGCATTGGGCGTTTAAGTTAAATAACTCATAAACTACAAAACATAAAAATGAAAAAAAATCCCAGCATGTGTCTCCACAGTAAGCTGAATAATACAAAGTGTGAATGGAGTTTCTAGGTGAAAGTGACTTTTGACGTGCCTATAGAGCTGCCATTGAGCCCCATGTTAAATGTCTCAAATTTGAAAGCACTATATTTCTAAAACTATGAAACATTTCAAAGATTCCTTTTCAGGCAAACATGTCCACCGTAAGATGAACCTAAGTAGGCTAGAATGGGGTTGCTAGGTGTAAGTATGTAGGACTAGTAGCATTCCAAATTTTGTGCTATTGCCATAGAGAATGCATTGGGCGTTTAAGTTAAATAACTCATAAACTACAAAACATAAAAATAAAAAAAAGTTCCAGCATGTGTCTCCACAGTAAGCTGAATAATAAAAAGTGTGAATGGAGTTTCTAGGTGAAAGTGACTTTTGACGTGCCTATAGAGCTGCCATTGAGCCCCATGTTAAATGTCTCAAATTTGAAAGCACTATATTTCTAAAACTATGAAACATTTCAAAGATTCCTTTTCAGGCAAACATGTCCACCGTAAGATGAACCTAAGTAGGCTAGAATGGGGTTGCTAGGTGTAAGTATGTAGGACTAGTAGCATTCCAAATTTTGTGCTATTGCCATAGAGAATGCATTGGGCGTTTAAGTTAAATAACTCATAAACTACAAAACATAAAAATAAAAAAAAGTTCCAGCATGTGTCTCCACAGTAAGCTGAATAATAAAAAGTGTGAATGGAGTTTCTAGGTGAAAGTGACTTTTGACGTGCCTATAGAGCTGCCATTGAGCCCCATGTTAAATGTCTCAAATTTGAAAGCACTATATTTCTAAAACTATGAAACATTTCAAAGATTCCTTTTCAGGCAAACATGTCCACCGTAAGATGAACCTAAGTAGGCTAGAATGGGGTTGCTAGGTGTAAGTATGTAGGACTAGTAGCATTCCAAATTTTGTGCTATTGCCATAGAGAATGCATTGGGCGTTTAAGTTAAATAACTCATAAACTACAAAACATAAAAATAAAAAAAAGTTCCAGCATGTGTCTCCACAGTAAGCTGAATAATAAAAAGTGTGAATGGAGTTTCTAGGTGAAAGTGACTTTTGACGTGCCTATAGAGCTGCCATTGAGCCCCATGTTAAATGTCTCAAATTTGAAAGCACTATATTTCTAAAACTATGAAACATTTCAAAGATTCCTTTTCAGGCAAACATGTCCACCGTAAGATGAACCTAAGTAGGCTAGAATGGGGTTGCTAGGTGTAAGTATGTAGGACTAGTAGCATTCCAAATTTTGTGCTATTGCCATAGAGAATGCATTGGGCGTTTAAGTTAAATAACTCATAAACTACAAAACATAAAAATAAAAAAAAGTTCCAGCATGTGTCTCCACAGTAAGCTGAATAATAAAAAGTGTGAATGGAGTTTCTAGGTGAAAGTGACTTTTGACGTGCCTATAGAGCTGCCATTGAGCCCCATGTTAAATGTCTCAAATTTGAAAGCACTATATTTCTAAAACTATGAAACATTTCAAAGATTCCTTTTCAGGCAAACATGTCCACCGTAAGATGAACCTAAGTAGGCTAGAATGGGGTTGCTAGGTGTAAGTATGTAGGACTAGTAGCATTCCAAATTTTGTGCTATTGCCATAGAGAATGCATTGGGCGTTTAAGTTAAATAACTCATAAACTACAAAACATAAAAATAAAAAAAAGTTCCAGCATGTGTCTCCACAGTAAGCTGAATAATAAAAAGTGTGAATGGAGTTTCTAGGTGAAAGTGACTTTTGACGTGCCTATAGAGCTGCCATTGAGCCCCATGTTAAATGTCTCAAATTTGAAAGCACTATATTTCTAAAACTATGAAACATTTCAAAGATTCCTTTTCAGGCAAACATGTCCACCGTAAGATGAACCTAAGTAGGCTAGAATGGGGTTGCTAGGTGTAAGTATGTAGGACTAGTAGCATTCCAAATTTTGTGCTATTGCCATAGAGAATGCATTGGGCGTTTAAGTTAAATAACTCATAAACTACAAAACATAAAAATAAAAAAAAAGTTCCAGCATGTGTCTCCACAGTAAGCTGAATAATAAAAAGTGTGAATGGAGTTTCTAGGTGAAAGTGACTTTTGACGTGCCTATAGAGCTGCCATTGAGCCCCATGTTAAATGTCTCAAATTTGAAAGCACTATATTTCTAAAACTATGAAACATTTCAAAGATTCCTTTTCAGGCAAACATGTCCACCGTAAGATGAACCTAAGTAGGCTAGAATGGGGTTGCTAGGTGTAATTATGTAGGACTAGTAGCATTCCAAATTTTGTGCTATTGCCATAGAGAATGCATTGGGCGTTTAAGTTAAATAACTCATAAACTACAAAACATAAAAATAAAAAAAAGTTCCAGCATGTGTCTCCACAGTAAGCTGAATAATAAAAAGTGTGAATGGAGTTTCTAGGTGAAAGTGACTTTTGACGTGCCTATAGAGCTGCCATTGAGCCCCATGTTAAATGTCTCAAATTTGAAAAGCACTATATTTCTAAAACTATGAAACATTTCAAAGATTCCTTTTCAGGCAAACATGTCCACCGTAAGATGAACCTAAGTAGGCTAGAATGGGGTTGCTAGGTGTAATTATGTAGGACCAGTAGCATTCCAAATTTTGTGCTATTGCCATAGAGAATGCATTGGGCGTTTAAGTTAAATAACTCATAAACTACAAAACATAAAAATAAAAAAAAGTTCCAGCATGTGTCTCCACAGTAAGCTGAATAATAAAAAGTGTGAATGGAGTTTCTAGGTGAAAGTGACTTTTGACGTGCCTATAGAGCTGCCATTGAGCCCCATGTTAAATGTCTCAAATTTGAAAGCACTATATTTCTAAAACTATGAAACATTTCAAAGATTCCTTTTCAGGCAAACATGTCCACCGTAAGATGAACCTAAGTAGGCTAGAATGGGGTTGCTAGGTGTAATTATGTAGGACTAGTAGCATTCCAAATTTTGTGCTATTGCCATAGAGAATGCATTGGGCGTTTAAGTTAAATAACTCATAAACTACAAAACATAAAAATAAAAAAAAGTTCCAGCATGTGTCTCCACAGTAAGCTGAATAATAAAAAGTGTGAATGGAGTTTCTAGGTGAAAGTGACTTTTGACGTGCCTATAGAGCTGCCATTGAGCCCCATGTTAAATGTCTCAAATTTGAAAAGCACTATATTTCTAAAACTATGAAACATTTCAAAGATTCCTTTTCAGGCAAACATGTCCACCGTAAGATGAACCTAAGTAGGCTAGAATGGGGTTGCTAGGTGTAATTATGTAGGACCAGTAGCATTCCAAATTTTGTGCTATTGCCATAGAGAATGCATTGGGCGTTTAAGTTAAATAACTCATAAACTACAAAACATAAAAATAAAAAAAAGTTCCAGCATGTGTCTCCACAGTAAGCTGAATAATAAAAAGTGTGAATGGAGTTTCTAGGTGAAAGTGACTTTTGAAGTGCCTATAGAGCTGTCATTGAGCCCCATGTTAAATGTCTCAAATTTGAAAGCACTATATTTCTAAAACTATGAAACATTTCAAAGATTCCTTTTCAGGCAAACATGTCCACCGTAAGATGAACCTAAGTAGGCTAGAATGGGGTTGCTAGGTGTAAGTATGTAGGACTAGTAGCATTCCAAATTTTGTGCTATTGCCATAGAGAATGCATTGGGCGTTTAAGTTAAATAAATAACTCATAAACTACCAAACATAAAAATGAAAAAATGTTCCAGCATGTGTCTCCACAGTAAGCTGAATAATAAAATGTGTGAATGGAGTTTCTAGGTGAAAGTGACTTTTGACGTGCCTATAGAGCTGCCATTGAGCCCCATGTTAAATGTCTCAAATTTGAAAGCACTATATTTCTAAAACTATGAAACATTTCAAAGATTCCTTTTCAGGCAAACATGTCCACCGTAAGATGAACCTAAGTAGGCTAGAATGGGGTTGCTAGGTGTAAGTATGTAGGACTAGTAGCATTCCAAATTTTGTGCTATTGCCATAGAGAATGCATTGGGCGTTTAAGTTAAATAACTCATAAACTACAAAACATAAAAATAAAAAAAAAGTTCCAGCATGTGTCTCCACAGTAAGCTGAATAATAAAAAGTGTGAATGGAGTTTCTAGGTGAAAGTGACTTTTGACGTGCCTATAGAGCTGCCATTGAGCCCCATGTTAAATGTCTCAAATTTGAAAGCACTATATTTCTAAAACTATGAAACATTTCAAAGATTCCTTTTCAGGCAAACATGTCCACCGTAAGATGAACCTAAGTAGGCTAGATTGGGGTTGCTAGGTGTAATTATGTAGGACTAGTAGCATTCCAAATTTTGTGCTATTGCCATAGAGAATGCATTGGGCGTTTAAGTTAAATAACTCATAAACTACAAAACATAAAAATAAAAAAAAGTTCCAGCATGTGTCTCCACAGTAAGCTGAATAATAAAAAGTGTGAATGGAGTTTCTAGGTGAAAGTGACTTTTGACGTGCCTATAGAGCTGCCATTGAGCCCCATGTTAAATGTCTCAAATTTGAAAGCACTATATTTCTAAAACTATGAAACATTTCAAAGATTCCTTTTCAGGCAAACATGTCCACCGTAAGATGAACCTAAGTAGGCTAGAATGGGGTTGCTAGGTGTAAGTATGTAGAACTAGTAGCATTCCAAATTTTGTGCTATTGCCATAGAGAATGCATTGGGCGTTTAAGTTAAATAACTCATAAACTACAAAACATAAAAATGAAAAAAAGTTCCAGCATGTGTCTCCACAGTAAGCTGAATAATAAAATGTGTGAATGGAGTTTCTAGGTGAAAGTGACTTTTGACGTGCCTATAGAGCTGCCATTGAGCCCCATGTTAAATGTCTCAAATTTGAAAGCACTATATTTCTAAAACTATGAAACATTTCAAAGATTCCTTTTCAGGCAAACATGTCCACCGTAAGATGAACCTAAGTAGGCTAGAATGGGGTTGCTAGGTGTAAGTATGTAGGACTAGTAGCATTCCAAATTTTGTGCTATTGCCATAGAGAATGCATTGGGCGTTTAAGTTAAATAACTCATAAACTACAAAACATAAAAATAAAAAATAGTTCCAGCATGTGTCTCCACAGTAAGCTGAATAATAAAACGTGTGAATGGAGTTTCTAGGTGAAAGTGACTTTTGACGTGCCTATAGAGCTGCCATTGAGCCCCATGTTAAATGTCTCAAATTTGAAACACTATATTTCTAAAACTATGAAACATTTCAAAGATTCCTTTTCAGGCAAACATGTCCACCGTAAGATGAACCTAAGTAGGCTAGAATGGGGTTGCTAGGTGTAAGTATGTAGGACTAGTAGCATTCCAAATGTTGTGCTATTGCCATAGAGAATGCATTGGGCGTTTAAGTTAAATAACTCATAAACTACAAAACATAAAAATTAAAAAAAGTTCCAGCATGTGTCTCCACAGTAAGCTGAATAATAAAAAGTGTGAATGGAGTTTCTAGGTGAAAGTGACTTTTGACGTGCCTATAGAGCTGCCATTGAGCCCCATGTTAAATGTCTCAAATTTGAAAGCACTATATTTCTAAAACTATGAAACATTTCAAAGATTCCTTTTCAGGCAAACATGTCCACCGTAAGATGAACCTAAGTAGGCTAGAATGGGGTTGCTAGGTGTAAGTATGTAGGACTAGTAGCATTCCAAATGTTGTGCTATTGCCATAGAGAATGCATTGGGCGTTTAAGTTAAATAACTCATAAACTACAAAACATAAAAATAAAAAAAAGTTCCAGCATGTGTCTCCACAGTAAGCTGAATAATAAAAAGTGTGAATGGAGTTTCTAGGTGAAAGTGACTTTTGACGTGCCTATAGAGCTGCCATTGAGCCCCATGTTAAATGTCTCAAATTTGAAAGCACTATATTTCTAAAACTATGAAACATTTCAAAGATTCCTTTTCAGGCAAACATGTCCACCGTAAGATGAACCTAAGTAGGCTAGAATGGGGTTGCTAGGTGTAAGTATGTAGGACTAGTAGCATTCCAAATTTTGTGCTATTGCCATAGAGAATGCATTGGGCGTTTAAGTTAAATAACTCATAAACTACAAAACATAAAAATGAAAAAAAGTTCCAGCATGTGTCTCCACAGTAAGCTGAATAATAAAATGTGTGAATGGAGTTTCTAGGTGAAAGTGACTTTTGACGTGCCTATAGAGCTGCCATTGAGCCCCATGTTAAATGTCTCAAATTTGAAAGCACTATATTTCTAAAACTATGAAACATTTCAAAGATTCCTTTTCAGGCAAACATGTCCACCGTAAGATGAACCTAAGTAGGCTAGAATGGGGTTGCTAGGTGTAAGTATGTAGGACTAGTAGCATTCCAAATTTTGTGCTATTGCCATAGAGAATGCATTGGGCGTTTAAGTTAAATAACTCATAAACTACAAAACATAAAAATAAAAAAAAGTTCCAGCATGTGTCTCCACAGTAAGCTGAATAATAAAAAGTGTGAATGGAGTTTCTAGGTGAAAGTGACTTTTGACGTGCCTATAGAGCTGCCATTGAGCCCCATGTTAAATGTCTCAAATTTGAAAGCACTATATTTCTAAAACTATGAAACATTTCAAAGATTCCTTTTCAGGCAAACATGTCCACCGTAAGATGAACCTAAGTAGGCTAGAATGGGGTTGCTAGGTGTAAGTATGTAGGACTAGTAGCATTCCAAATGTTGTGCTATTGCCATAGAGAATGCATTGGGCGTTTAAGTTAAATAACTCATAAACTACAAAACATAAAAATAAAAAAAAGTTCCAGCATGTGTCTCCACAGTAAGCTGAATAATAAAAAGTGTGAATGGAGTTTCTAGGTGAAAGTGACTTTTGACGTGCCTATAGAGCTGCCATTGAGCCCCATGTTAAATGTCTCAAATTTGAAAGCACTATATTTCTAAAACTATGAAACATTTCAAAGATTCCTTTTCAGGCAAACATGTCCACCGTAAGATGAACCTAAGTAGGCTAGAATGGGGTTGCTAGGTGTAAGTATGTAGGACTAGTAGCATTCCAAATGTTGTGCTATTGCCATAGAGAATGCATTGGGCGTTTAAGTTAAATAACTCATAAACTACAAAACATAAAAATTAAAAAAAGTTCCAGCATGTGTCTCCACAGTAAGCTGAATAATAAAACGTGTGAATGGAGTTTCTAGGTGAAAGTGACTTTTGACGTGCCTATAGAGCTGCCATTGAGCCCCATGTTAAATGTCTCAAATTTGAAAGCACTATATTTCTAAAACTATGAAACATTTCAAAGATTCCTTTTCAGGCAAACATGTCCACCGTAAGATGAACCTAAGTAGGCTAGAATGGGGTTGCTAGGTGTAAGTATGTAGGACTAGTAGCATTCCAAATTTTGTGCTATTGCCATAGAGAATGCATTGGGCGTTTAAGTTAAATAACTCATAAACTACAAAACATAAAAATAAAAAAAAGTTCCAGCATGTGTCTCCACAGTAAGCTGAATAATAAAAAGTGTGAATGGAGTTTCTAGGTGAAAGTGACTTTTGACGTGCCTATAGAGCTGCCATTGAGCCCCATGTTAAATGTCTCAAATTTGAAAGCACTATTTTTCTAAAACTATGAAACATTTCAAAGATTCCTTTTCAGGCAAACATGTCCACCGTAAGATGAACCTAAGTAGGCTAGAATGGGGTTGCTAGGTGTAAGTATGTAGGACTAGTAGCATTCCAAATTTTGTGCTATTGCCATAGAGAATGCATTGGGCGTTTAAGTTAAATAACTCATAAACTACAAAACATAAAAATAAAAAAAAGTTCCAGCATGTGTCTCCACAGTAAGCTGAATAATAAAAAGTGTGAATGGAGTTTCTAGGTGAAAGTGACTTTTGACGTGCCTATAGAGCTGCCATTGAGCCCCATGTTAAATGTCTCAAATTTGAAAGCACTATATTTCTAAAACTATGAAACATTTCAAAGATTCCTTTTCAGGCAAACATGTCCACCGTAAGATGAACCTAAGTAGGCTAGAATGGGGTTGCTAGGTGTAAGTATGTAGGACTAGTAGCATTCCAAATTTTGTGCTATTGCCATAGAGAATGCATTGGGCGTTTAAGTTAAATAACTCATAAACTACAAAACATAAAAATAAAAAAAAGTTCCAGCATGTGTCTCCACAGTAAGCTGAATAATAAAAAGTGTGAATGGAGTTTCTAGGTGAAAGTGACTTTTGACGTGCCTATAGAGCTGCCATTGAGCCCCATGTTAAATGTCTCAAATTTGAAAGCACTATATTTCTAAAACTATGAAACATTTCAAAGATTCCTTTTCAGGCAAACATGTCCACCGTAAGATGAACCTAAGTAGGCTAGAATGGGGTTGCTAGGTGTAAGTATGTAGGACTAGTAGCATTCCAAATTTTGTGCTATTGCCATAGAGAATGCATTGGGCGTTTAAGTTAAATAACTCATAAACTACAAAACATAAAAATAAAAAAAAGTTCCAGCATGTGTCTCCACAGTAAGCTGAATAATAAAAAGTGTGAATGGAGTTTCTAGGTGAAAGTGACTTTTGACGTGCCTATAGAGCTGCCATTGAGCCCCATGTTAAATGTCTCAAATTTGAAAGCACTATATTTCTAAAACTATGAAACATTTCAAAGATTCCTTTTCAGGCAAACATGTCCACCGTAAGATGAACCTAAGTAGGCTAGAATGGGGTTGCTAGGTGTAAGTATGTAGGACTAGTAGCATTCCAAATTTTGTGCTATTGCCATAGAGAATGCATTGGGCGTTTAAGTTAAATAACTCATAAACTACAAAACATAAAAATAAAAAAAAGTTCCAGCATGTGTCTCCACAGTAAGCTGAATAATAAAAAGTGTGAATGGAGTTTCTAGGTGAAAGTGACTTTTGACGTGCCTATAGAGCTGCCATTGAGCCCCATGTTAAATGTCTCAAATTTGAAAGCACTATTTTTCTAAAACTATGAAACATTTCAAAGATTCCTTTTCAGGCAAACATGTCCACCGTAAGATGAACCTAAGTAGGCTAGAATGGGGTTGCTAGGTGTAAGTATGTAGGACTAGTAGCATTCCAAATTTTGTGCTATTGCCATAGAGAATGCATTGGGCGTTTAAGTTAAATAACTCATAAACTACAAAACATAAAAATAAAAAAAAGTTCCAGCATGTGTCTCCACAGTAAGCTGAATAATAAAAAGTGTGAATGGAGTTTCTAGGTGAAAGTGACTTTTGACGTGCCTATAGAGCTGCCATTGAGCCCCATGTTAAATGTCTCAAATTTGAAAGCACTATATTTCTAAAACTATGAAACATTTCAAAGATTCCTTTTCAGGCAAACATGTCCACCGTAAGATGAACCTAAGTAGGCTAGAATGGGGTTGCTAGGTGTAAGTATGTAGGACTAGTAGCATTCCAAATTTTGTGCTATTGCCATAGAGAATGCATTGGGCGTTTAAGTTAAATAACTCATAAACTACAAAACATAAAAATATAAAAAAGTTCCAGCATGTGTCTCCACAGTAAGCTGAATAATAAAAAGTGTGAATGGAGTTTCTAGGTGAAAGTGACTTTTGACGTGCCTATAGAGCTGCCATTGAGCCCCATGTTAAATGTCTCAAATTTGAAAGCACTATTTTTCTAAAACTATGAAACATTTCAAAGATTCCTTTTCAGGCAAACATGTCCACCGTAAGATGAACCTAAGTAGGCTAGAATGGGGTTGCTAGGTGTAAGTATGTAGGACTAGTAGCATTCCAAATTTTGTGCTATTGCCATAGAGAATGCATTGGGCGTTTAAGTTAAATAACTCATAAACTACAAAACATAAAAATAAAAAAAAGTTCCAGCATGTGTCTCCACAGTAAGCTGAATAATAAAAAGTGTGAATGGAGTTTCTAGGTGAAAGTGACTTTTGACGTGCCTATAGAGCTGCCATTGAGCCCCATGTTAAATGTCTCAAATTTGAAAGCACTATATTTCTAAAACTATGAAACATTTCAAAGATTCCTTTTCAGGCAAACATGTCCACCGTAAGATGAACCTAAGTAGGCTAGAATGGGGTTGCTAGGTGTAAGTATGTAGGACTAGTAGCATTCCAAATTTTGTGCTATTGCCATAGAGAATGCATTGGGCGTTTAAGTTAAATAACTCATAAACTACAAAACATAAAAATAAAAAAAAGTTCCAGCATGTGTCTCCACAGTAAGCTGAATAATAAAACGTGTGAATGGAGTTTCTAGGTGAAAGTGACTTTTGACGTGCCTATAGAGCTGCCATTGAGCCCCATGTTAAATGTCTCAAATTTGAAAGCACTATATTTCTAAAACTATGAAACATTTCAAAGATTCCTTTTCAGGCAAACATGTCCACCGTAAGATGAACCTAAGTAGGCTAGAATGGGGTTGCTAGGTGTAAGTATGTAGGACTAGTAGCATTCCAAATTTTGTGCTATTGCCATAGAGAATGCATTGGGCGTTTAAGTTAAATAACTCATAAACTACAAAACATAAAAATAAAAATAAGTTCCAGCATGTGTCTCCACAGTAAGCTGAATAATAAAACGTGTGAATGGAGTTTCTAGGTGAAAGTGACTTTTGACGTGCCTATAGAGCTGCCATTGAGCCCCATGTTAAATGTCTCAAATTTGAAAGCACTATATTTCTAAAACTATGAAACATTTCAAAGATTCCTTTTCAGGCAAACATGTCCACCGTAAGATGAACCTAAGTAGGCTAGAATGGGGTTGCTAGGTGTAAGTATGTAGGACTAGTAGCATTCCAAATGTTGTGCTATTGCCATAGAGAATGCATTGGGCGTTTAAGTTAAATAACTCATAAACTACAAAACATAAAAATAAAAAAAAGTTCCAGCATGTGTCTCCACAGTAAGCTGAATAATAAAAAGTGTGAATGGAGTTTCTAGGTGAAAGTGACTTTTGACGTGCCTATAGAGCTGCCATTGAGCCCCATGTTAAATGTCTCAAATTTGAAAGCACTATATTTCTAAAACTATGAAACATTTCAAAGATTCCTTTTCAGGCAAACATGTCCACCGTAAGATGAACCTAAGTAGGCTAGAATGGGGTTGCTAGGTGTAAGTATGTAGGACTAGTAGCATTCCAAATTTTGTGCTATTGCCATAGAGAATGCATTGGGCGTTTAAGTTAAATAACTCATAAACTACAAAACATAAAAATAAAAAAAAGTTCCAGCATGTGTCTCCACAGTAAGCTGAATAATAAAAAGTGTGAATGGAGTTTCTAGGTGAAAGTGACTTTTGACGTGCCTATAGAGCTGCCATTGAGCCCCATGTTAAATGTCTCAAATTTGAAAGCACTATATTTCTAAAACTATGAAACATTTCAAAGATTCCTTTTCAGGCAAACATGTCCACCGTAAGATGAACCTAAGTAGGCTAGAATGGGGTTGCTAGGTGTAAGTATGTAGGACTAGTAGCATTCCAAATTTTGTGCTATTGCCATAGAGAATGCATTGGGCGTTTAAGTTAAATAACTCATAAACTACAAAACATAAAAATAAAAAAAAGTTCCAGCATGTGTCTCCACAGTAAGCTGAACTAGAAAATTCGCAATTTAAAAAAATTGCAGAGTGTGGTTGCCGCAGTGGCTTACATATGCCCCTCCCACTAGTATTGCCAGCCAATTACAATTTCAAGTCACGCCTTAGATCATGCGTAAGTAATTCGGAGGGGATTTAACCCCCGAAATTCATGTTTTTGCGACAAACGGTTACATTTCTCGCATTTGCGGCGCCCCCTATGGATGAAAATGGAATTGCTTTTAGAACTTGGTTGATTGAACCACCCCGGACATGTGATTGAAATTTGGGATGGATTGGACATTCCGTTCGTGATTTATGGCATTTTTTGTGATATAGGCCCCTCCTACTAACTTCGGAAGACGATTACGGCCGAACGATACGCACTTTCAAAATTCTGCGGCTCAGTTTTAATTGGATGGGTCCAGAGATCACGTGTGCCGATTTCTGTGAGATTTGGACAAAATCTGTAGGAGGAAAAGCAAAAAGTGTGTTTTGGACAGAATTCAAAATGGCGGAAAATCTATCATGGCGGAAATGGGCGTGGCCTATATGGGGAGATGCGTCATGACCCAAGGAATCCAGGGAAAAAATAATTTTGATTTTACGACCTACGGTTCAAGAGTTATAAGCCAAAAGGTAAAGTGGGCTGTTATAGCGCCACCATGAGGCCGACCGATAAAATTTTAGGGTTAAATAATTTTAGTGATAATGTTGAAATATCCCTAAAAGTTTTGTAACTATAGTGATTACAGTCTCCGAGGAACAAATACTTTTATGTGAATTTTTGCCTTTTCCCATTCATGTCAATGGGGAAATTTAATTCACTAATAAATTCATATCAATTAAACTATACAACATTTCTCTTAACAAAATACAAGCACACGATTCCCGATTTTTCCGGTCAATTTGACATATGGCTCAAGTGCGTACAGCGTACAGTGTGGGAGGTATAAAGCGTCAAAATAAAGACTACTCCAGTGAGAAAATAATAATAAAGTGTCACAGTTACAAGAGTCTGGTTGCCCATTCGGGCAACCACACTAATAATAAAAAGTGTGAATGGAGTTTCTAGGTGAAAGTGACTTTTGACGTGCCTATAGAGCTGCCATTGAGCCCCATGTTAAATGTCTCAAATTTGAAAGCACTATATTTCTAAAACTATGAAACATTTCAAAGATTCCTTTTCAGGCAAACATGTCCACCGTAAGATGAACCTAAGTAGGCTAGAATGGGGTTGCTAGGTGTAAGTATGTAGGACTAGTAGCATTCCAAATTTTGTGCTATTGCCATAGAGAATGCATTGGGCGTTTAAGTTAAATAACTCATAAACTACAAAACATAAAAATAAAAAAAAGTTCCAGCATGTGTCTCCACAGTAAGCTGAATAATAAAAAGTGTGAATGGAGTTTCTAGGTGAAAGTGACTTTTGACGTGCCTATAGAGCTGCCATTGAGCCCCATGTTAAATGTCTCAAATTTGAAAGCACTATATTTCTAAAACTATGAAACATTTCAAAGATTCCTTTTCAGGCAAACATGTCCACCGTAAGATGAACCTAAGTAGGCTAGAATGGGGTTGCTAGGTGTAAGTATGTAGGACTAGTAGCATTCCAAATGTTGTGCTATTGCCATAGAGAATGCATTGGGCGTTTAAGTTAAATAACTCATAAACTACAAAACATAAAAATAAAAAAAAGTTCCAGCATGTGTCTCCACAGTAAGCTGAATAATAAAAAGTGTGAATGGAGTTTCTAGGTGAAAGTGACTTTTGACGTGCCTATAGAGCTGCCATTGAGCCCCATGTTAAATGTCTCAAATTTGAAAGCACTATATTTCTAAAACTATGAAACATTTCAAAGATTCCTTTTCAGGCAAACATGTCCACCGTAAGATGAACCTAAGTAGGCTAGAATGGGGTTGCTAGGTGTAAGTATGTAGGACTAGTAGCATTCCAAATTTTGTGCTATTGCCATAGAGAATGCATTGGGCGTTTAAGTTAAATAACTCATAAACTACAAAACATAAAAATAAAAAAAAGTTCCAGCATGTGTCTCCACAGTAAGCTGAATAATAAAACGTGTGAATGGAGTTTCTAGGTGAAAGTGACTTTTGACGTGCCTATAGAGCTGCCATTGAGCCCCATGTTAAATGTCTCAAATTTGAAAGCACTATATTTCTAAAACTATGAAACATTGCAAAGATTCCTTTTCAGGCAAACATGTCCACCGTAAGATGAACCTAAGTAGGCTAGAATGGGGTTGCTAGGTGTAAGTATGTAGGACTAGTAGCATTCCAAATGTTGTGCTATTGCCATAGAGAATGCATTGGGCGTTTAAGTTAAATAACTCATAAACTACAAAACATAAAAATAAAAAAAATTCCAGCATGTGTCTCCACAGTAAGCTGAATAATAAAAAGTGTGAATGGAGTTTCTAGGTGAAAGTGACTTTTGACGTGCCTATAGAGCTGCCATTGAGCCCCATGTTAAATGTCTCAAATTTGAAAGCACTATATTTCTAAAACTATGAAACATTTCAAAGATTCCTTTTCAGGCAAACATGTCCACCGTAAGATGAACCTAAGTAGGCTAGAATGGGGTTGCTAGGTGTAAGTATGTAGGACTAGTAGCATTCCAAATTTTGTGCTATTGCCATAGAGAATGCATTGGGCGTTTAAGTTAAATAACTCATAAACTACAAAACATAAAAATAAAAAAAAGTTCCAGCATGTGTCTCCACAGTAAGCTGAATAATAAAACGTGTGAATGGAGTTTCTAGGTGAAAGTGACTTTTGACGTGCCTATAGAGCTGCCATTGAGCCCCATGTTAAATGTCTCAAATTTGAAAGCACTATATTTCTAAAACTATGAAACATTTCAAAGATTCCTTTTCAGGCAAACATGTCCACCGTAAGATGAACCTAAGTAGGCTAGAATGGGGTTGCTAGGTGTAAGTATGTAGGACTAGTAGCATTCCAAATTTTGTGCTATTGCCATAGAGAATGCATTGGGCGTTTAAGTTAAATAACTCATAAACTACAAAACATAAAAATAAAAATAAGTTCCAGCATGTGTCTCCACAGTAAGCTGAATAATAAAACGTGTGAATGGAGTTTCTAGGTGAAAGTGACTTTTGACGTGCCTATAGAGCTGCCATTGAGCCCCATGTTAAATGTCTCAAATTTGAAAGCACTATATTTCTAAAACTATGAAACATTTCAAAGATTCCTTTTCAGGCAAACATGTCCACCGTAAGATGAACCTAAGTAGGCTAGAATGGGGTTGCTAGGTGTAAGTATGTAGGACTAGTAGCATTCCAAATGTTGTGCTATTGCCATAGAGAATGCATTGGGCGTTTAAGTTAAATAACTCATAAACTACAAAACATAAAAATAAAAAAAAGTTCCAGCATGTGTCTCCACAGTAAGCTGAATAATAAAACGTGTGAATGGAGTTTCTAGGTGAAAGTGACTTTTGACGTGCCTATAGAGCTGCCATTGAGCCCCATGTTAAATGTCTCAAATTTGAAAGCACTATATTTCTAAAACTATGAAACATTTCAAAGATTCCTTTTCAGGCAAACATGTCCACCGTAAGATGAACCTAAGTAGGCTAGAATGGGGTTGCTAGGTGTAAGTATGTAGGACTAGTAGCATTCCAAATGTTGTGCTATTGCCATAGAGAATGCATTGGGCGTTTAAGTTAAATAACTCATAAACTACAAAACATAAAAATAAAAAAAAGTTCCAGCATGTGTCTCCACAGTAAGCTGAATAATAAAAAGTGTGAATGGAGTTTCTAGGTGAAAGTGACTTTTGACGTGCCTATAGAGCTGCCATTGAGCCCCATGTTAAATGTCTCAAATTTGAAAGCACTATATTTCTAAAACTATGAAACATTTCAAAGATTCCTTTTCAGGCAAACATGTCCACCGTAAGATGAACCTAAGTAGGCTAGAATGGGGTTGCTAGGTGTAAGTATGTAGGACTAGTAGCATTCCAAATTTTGTGCTATTGCCATAGAGAATGCATTGGGCGTTTAAGTTAAATAACTCATAAACTACAAAACATAAAAATATAAAAAAGTTCCAGCATGTGTCTCCACAGTAAGCTGAATAATAAAAAGTGTGAATGGAGTTTCTAGGTGAAAGTGACTTTTGACGTGCCTATAGAGCTGCCATTGAGCCCCATGTTAAATGTCTCAAATTTGAAAGCACTATATTTCTAAAACTATGAAACATTTCAAAGATTCCTTTTCAGGCAAACATGTCCACCGTAAGATGAACCTAAGTAGGCTAGAATGGGGTTGCTAGGTGTAAGTATGTAGGACTAGTAGCATTCCAAATTTTGTGCTATTGCCATAGAGAATGCATTGGGCGTTTAAGTTAAATAACTCATAAACTACAAAACATAAAAAGAAAAAAAAGTTCCAGCATGTGTCTCCACAGTAAGCTGAATAATAAAACGTGTGAATGGAGTTTCTAGGTGAAAGTGACTTTTGACGTGCCTATAGAGCTGCCATTGAGCCCCATGTTAAATGTCTCAAATTTGAAAGCACTATATTTCTAAAACTATGAAACATTTCAAAGATTCCTTTTCAGGCAAACATGTCCACCGTAAGATGAACCTAAGTAGGCTAGAATGGGGTTGCTAGGTGTAAGTATGTAGGACTAGTAGCATTCCAAATGTTGTGCTATTGCCATAGAGAATGCATTGGGCGTTTAAGTTAAATAACTCATAAACTACAAAACATAAAAATAAAAAAAAGTTCCAGCATGTGTCTCCACAGTAAGCTGAATAATAAAAAGTGTGAATGGAGTTTCTAGGTGAAAGTGACTTTTGACGTGCCTATAGAGCTGCCATTGAGCCCCATGTTAAATGTCTCAAATTTGAAAGCACTATATTTCTAAAACTATGAAACATTTCAAAGATTCCTTTTCAGGCAAACATGTCCACCGTAAGATGAACCTAAGTAGGCTAGAATGGGGTTGCTAGGTGTAAGTATGTAGGACTAGTAGCATTCCAAATTTTGTGCTATTGCCATAGAGAATGCATTGGGCGTTTAAGTTAAATAACTCATAAACTACAAAACATAAAAATAAAAAAAAGTTCCAGCATGTGTCTCCACAGTAAGCTGAATAATAAAACGTGTGAATGGAGTTTCTAGGTGAAAGTGACTTTTGACGTGCCTATAGAGCTGCCATTGAGCCCCATGTTAAATGTCTCAAATTTGAAAGCACTATATTTCTAAAACTATGAAACATTTCAAAGATTCCTTTTCAGGCAAACATGTCCACCGTAAGATGAACCTAAGTAGGCTAGAATGGGGTTGCTAGGTGTAAGTATGTAGGACTAGTAGCATTCCAAATTTTGTGCTATTGCCATAGAGAATGCATTGGGCGTTTAAGTTAAATAACTCATAAACTACAAAACATAAAAATAAAAAAAAGTTCCAGCATGTGTCTCCACAGTAAGCTGAATAATAAAAAGTGTGAATGGAGTTTCTAGGTGAAAGTGACTTTTGACGTGCCTATAGAGCTGCCATTGAGCCCCATGTTAAATGTCTCAAATTTGAAAGCACTATATTTCTAAAACTATGAAACATTTCAAAGATTCCTTTTCAGGCAAACATGTCCACCGTAAGATGAACCTAAGTAGGCTAGAATGGGGTTGCTAGGTGTAAGTATGTAGGACTAGTAGCATTCCAAATTTTGTGCTATTGCCATAGAGAATGCATTGGGCGTTTAAGTTAAATAACTCATAAACTACAAAACATAAAAATATAAAAAAGTTCCAGCATGTGTCTCCACAGTAAGCTGAATAATAAAAAGTGTGAATGGAGTTTCTAGGTGAAAGTGACTTTTGACGTGCCTATAGAGCTGCCATTGAGCCCCATGTTAAATGTCTCAAATTTGAAAGCACTATATTTCTAAAACTATGAAACATTTCAAAGATTCCTTTTCAGGCAAACATGTCCACCGTAAGATGAACCTAAGTAGGCTAGAATGGGGTTGCTAGGTGTAAGTATGTAGGACTAGTAGCATTCCAAATTTTGTGCTATTGCCATAGAGAATGCATTGGGCGTTTAAGTTAAATAACTCATAAACTACAAAACATAAAAAGAAAAAAAAGTTCCAGCATGTGTCTCCACAGTAAGCTGAATAATAAAACGTGTGAATGGAGTTTCTAGGTGAAAGTGACTTTTGACGTGCCTATAGAGCTGCCATTGAGCCCCATGTTAAATGTCTCAAATTTGAAAGCACTATATTTCTAAAACTATGAAACATTTCAAAGATTCCTTTTCAGGCAAACATGTCCACCGTAAGATGAACCTAAGTAGGCTAGAATGGGGTTGCTAGGTGTAAGTATGTAGGACTAGTAGCATTCCAAATGTTGTGCTATTGCCATAGAGAATGCATTGGGCGTTTAAGTTAAATAACTCATAAACTACAAAACATAAAAATAAAAAAAAGTTCCAGCATGTGTCTCCACAGTAAGCTGAATAATAAAAAGTGTGAATGGAGTTTCTAGGTGAAAGTGACTTTTGACGTGCCTATAGAGCTGCCATTGAGCCCCATGTTAAATGTCTCAAATTTGAAAGCACTATATTTCTAAAACTATGAAACATTTCAAAGATTCCTTTTCAGGCAAACATGTCCACCGTAAGATGAACCTAAGTAGGCTAGAATGGGGTTGCTAGGTGTAAGTATGTAGGACTAGTAGCATTCCAAATTTTGTGCTATTGCCATAGAGAATGCATTGGGCGTTTAAGTTAAATAACTCATAAACTACAAAACATAAAAATAAAAAAAAGTTCCAGCATGTGTCTCCACAGTAAGCTGAATAATAAAACGTGTGAATGGAGTTTCTAGGTGAAAGTGACTTTTGACGTGCCTATAGAGCTGCCATTGAGCCCCATGTTAAATGTCTCAAATTTGAAAGCACTATATTTCTAAAACTATGAAACATTTCAAAGATTCCTTTTCAGGCAAACATGTCCACCGTAAGATGAACCTAAGTAGGCTAGAATGGGGTTGCTAGGTGTAAGTATGTAGGACTAGTAGCATTCCAAATTTTGTGCTATTGCCATAGAGAATGCATTGGGCGTTTAAGTTAAATAACTCATAAACTACAAAACATAAAAATAAAAAAAAGTTCCAGCATGTGTCTCCACAGTAAGCTGAATAATAAAAAGTGTGAATGGAGTTTCTAGGTGAAAGTGACTTTTGACGTGCCTATAGAGCTGCCATTGAGCCCCATGTTAAATGTCTCAAATTTGAAAGCACTATATTTCTAAAACTATGAAACATTTCAAAGATTCCTTTTCAGGCAAACATGTCCACCGTAAGATGAACCTAAGTAGGCTAGAATGGGGTTGCTAGGTGTAAGTATGTAGGACTAGTAGCATTCCAAATGTTGTGCTATTGCCATAGAGAATGCATTGGGCGTTTAAGTTAAATAACTCATAAACTACAAAACATAAAAATAAAAAAAAGTTCCAGCATGTGTCTCCACAGTAAGCTGAATAATAAAAAGTGTGAATGGAGTTTCTAGGTGAAAGTGACTTTTGACGTGCCTATAGAGCTGCCATTGAGCCCCATGTTAAATGTCTCAAATTTGAAAGCACTATATTTCTAAAACTATGAAACATTTCAAAGATTCCTTTTCAGGCAAACATGTCCACCGTAAGATGAACCTAAGTAGGCTAGAATGGGGTTGCTAGGTGTAAGTATGTAGGACTAGTAGCATTCCAAATTTTGTGCTATTGCCATAGAGAATGCATTGGGCGTTTAAGTTAAATAACTCATAAACTACAAAACATAAAAATAAAAAAAAGTTCCAGCATGTGTCTCCACAGTAAGCTGAATAATAAAACGTGTGAATGGAGTTTCTAGGTGAAAGTGACTTTTGACGTGCCTATAGAGCTGCCATTGAGCCCCATGTTAAATGTCTCAAATTTGAAAGCACTATATTTCTAAAACTATGAAACATTTCAAAGATTCCTTTTCAGGCAAACATGTCCACCGTAAGATGAACCTAAGTAGGCTAGAATGGGGTTGCTAGGTGTAAGTATGTAGGACTAGTAGCATTCCAAATTTTGTGCTATTGCCATAGAGAATGCATTGGGCGTTTAAGTTAAATAACTCATAAACTACAAAACATAAAAATAAAAAAAAGTTCCAGCATGTGTCTCCACAGTAAGCTGAATAATAAAAAGTGTGAATGGAGTTTCTAGGTGAAAGTGACTTTTGACGTGCCTATAGAGCTACCATTGAGCCCCATGTTAAATGTCTCAAATTTGAAAGCACTATATTTCTAAAACTATGAAACATTTCAAAGATTCCTTTTCAGGCAAACATGTCCACCGTAAGATGAACCTAAGTAGGCTAGAATGGGGTTGCTAGGTGTAAGTATGTAGGACTAGTAGCATTCCAAATGTTGTGCTATTGCCATAGAGAATGCATTGGGCGTTTAAGTTAAATAACTCATAAACTACAAAACATAAAAATAAAAAAAAGTTCCAGCATGTGTCTCCACAGTAAGCTGAATAATAAAAAGTGTGAATGGAGTTTCTAGGTGAAAGTGACTTTTGACGTGCCTATAGAGCTGCCATTGAGCCCCATGTTAAATGTCTCAAATTTGAAAGCACTATATTTCTAAAACTATGAAACATTTCAAAGATTCCTTTTCAGGCAAACATGTCCACCGTAAGATGAACCTAAGTAGGCTAGAATGGGGTTGCTAGGTGTAAGTATGTAGGACTAGTAGCATTCCAAATTTTGTGCTATTGCCATAGAGAATGCATTGGGCGTTTAAGTTAAATAACTCATAAACTACAAAACATAAAAATAAAAAAAAGTTCCAGCATGTGTCTCCACAGTAAGCTGAATAATAAAACGTGTGAATGGAGTTTCTAGGTGAAAGTGACTTTTGACGTGCCTATAGAGCTGCCATTGAGCCCCATGTTAAATGTCTCAAATTTGAAAGCACTATATTTCTAAAACTATGAAACATTTCAAAGATTCCTTTTCAGGCAAACATGTCCACCGTAAGATGAACCTAAGTAGGCTAGAATGGGGTTGCTAGGTGTAAGTATGTAGGACTAGTAGCATTCCAAATGTTGTGCTATTGCCATAGAGAATGCATTGGGCGTTTAAGTTAAATAACTCATAAACTACAAAACATAAAAATAAAAAAAAGTTCCAGCATGTGTCTCCACAGTAAGCTGAATAATAAAAAGTGTGAATGGAGTTTCTAGGTGAAAGTGACTTTTGACGTGCCTATAGAGCTGCCATTGAGCCCCATGTTAAATGTCTCAAATTTGAAAGCACTATATTTCTAAAACTATGAAACATTTCAAAGATTCCTTTTCAGGCAAACATGTCCACCATAAGATGAACCTAAGTAGGCTAGAATGGGGTTGCTAGGTGTAAGTATGTAGGACTAGTAGCATTCCAAATTTTGTGCTATTGCCATAGAGAATGCATTGGGCGTTTAAGTTAAATAACTCATAAACTACAAAACATAAAAATAAAAAAAGGTTCCAGCATGTGTCTCCACAGTAAGCTGAATAATAAAACGTGTGAATGGAGTTTCTAGGTGAAAGTGACTTTTGACGTGCCTATAGAGCTGCCATTGAGCCCCATGTTAAATGTCTCAAATTTGAAAGCACTATATTTCTAAAACTATGAAACATTTCAAAGATTCCTTTTCAGGCAAACATGTCCACCGTAAGATGAACCTAAGTAGGCTAGAATGGGGTTGCTAGGTGTAAGTATGTAGGACTAGTAGCATTCCAAATTTTGTGCTATTGCCATAGAGAATGCATTGGGCGTTTAAGTTAAATAACTCATAAACTACAAAACATAAAAATAAAAAAAAGTTCCAGCATGTGTCTCCACAGTAAGCTGAATAATAAAAAGTGTGAATGGAGTTTCTAGGTGAAAGTGACTTTTGACGTGCCTATAGAGCTACCATTGAGCCCCATGTTAAATGTCTCAAATTTGAAAGCACTATATTTCTAAAACTATGAAACATTTCAAAGATTCCTTTTCAGGCAAACATGTCCACCGTAAGATGAACCTAAGTAGGCTAGAATGGGGTTGCTAGGTGTAAGTATGTAGGACTAGTAGCATTCCAAATGTTGTGCTATTGCCATAGAGAATGCATTGGGCGTTTAAGTTAAATAACTCATAAACTACAAAACATAAAAATAAAAAAAAGTTCCAGCATGTGTCTCCACAGTAAGCTGAATAATAAAAAGTGTGAATGGAGTTTCTAGGTGAAAGTGACTTTTGACGTGCCTATAGAGCTACCATTGAGCCCCATGTTAAATGTCTCAAATTTGAAAGCACTATATTTCTAAAACTATGAAACATTTCAAAGATTCCTTTTCAGGCAAACATGTCCACCGTAAGATGAACCTAAGTAGGCTAGAATGGGGTTGCTAGGTGTAAGTATGTAGGACTAGTAGCATTCCAAATGTTGTGCTATTGCCATAGAGAATGCATTGGGCGTTTAAGTTAAATAACTCATAAACTACAAAACATAAAAATAAAAAAAAGTTCCAGCATGTGTCTCCACAGTAAGCTGAATAATAAAACGTGTGAATGGAGTTTCTAGGTGAAAGTGACTTTTGACGTGCCTATAGAGCTGCCATTGAGCCCCATGTTAAATGTCTCAAATTTGAAAGCACTATATTTCTAAAACTATGAAACATTTCAAAGATTCCTTTTCAGGCAAACATGTCCACCGTAAGATGAACCTAAGTAGGCTAGAATGGGGTTGCTAGGTGTAAGTATGTAGGACTAGTAGCATTCCAAATGTTGTGCTATTGCCATAGAGAATGCATTGGGCGTTTAAGTTAAATAACTCATAAACTACAAAACATAAAAATAAAAAAAAGTTCCAGCATGTGTCTCCACAGTAAGCTGAATAATAAAAAGTGTGAATGGAGTTTCTAGGTGAAAGTGACTTTTGACGTGCCTATAGAGCTGCCATTGAGCCCCATGTTAAATGTCTCAAATTTGAAAGCACTATATTTCTAAAACTATGAAACATTTCAAAGATTCCTTTTCAGGCAAACATGTCCACCGTAAGATGAACCTAAGTAGGCTAGAATGGGGTTGCTAGGTGTAAGTATGTAGGACTAGTAGCATTCCAAATTTTGTGCTATTGCCATAGAGAATGCATTGGGCGTTTAAGTTAAATAACTCATAAACTACAAAACATAAAAATAAAAAAAAGTTCCAGCATGTGTCTCCACAGTAAGCTGAATAATAAAACGTGTGAATGGAGTTTCTAGGTGAAAGTGACTTTTGACGTGCCTATAGAGCTGCCATTGAGCCCCATCTTAAATGTCTCAAATTTGAAAGCACTATATTTCTAAAACTATGAAACATTTCAAAGATTCCTTTTCAGGCAAACATGTCCACCGTAAGATGAACCTAAGTAGGCTAGAATGGGGTTGCTAGGTGTAAGTATGTAGGACTAGTAGCATTCCAAATGTTGTGCTATTGCCATAGAGAATGCATTGGGCGTTTAAGTTAAATAACTCATAAACTACAAAACATAAAAATAAAAAAAAGTTCCAGCATGTGTCTCCACAGTAAGCTGAATAATAAAAAGTGTGAATGGAGTTTCTAGGTGAAAGTGACTTTTTACGTGCCTATAGAGCTGCCATTGAGCCCCATGTTAAATGTCTCAAATTTGAAAGCACTATATTTCTAAAACTATGAAACATTTCAAAGATTCCTTTTCAGGCAAACATGTCCACCATAAGATGAACCTAAGTAGGCTAGAATGGGGTTGCTAGGTGTAAGTATGTAGGACTAGTAGCATTCCAAATGTTGTGCTATTGCCATAGAGAATGCATTGGGCGTTTAAGTTAAATAACTCATAAACTACAAAACATAAAAATAAAAAAAAGTTCCAGCATGTGTCTCCACAGTAAGCTGAATAATAAAACGTGTGAATGGAGTTTCTAGGTGAAAGTGACTTTTGACGTGCCTATAGAGCTGCCATTGAGCCCCATGTTAAATGTCTCAAATTTGAAAGCACTATATTTCTAAAACTATGAAACATTTCAAAGATTCCTTTTCAGGCAAACATGTCCACCGTAAGATGAACCTAAGTAGGCTAGAATGGGGTTGCTAGGTGTAAGTATGTAGGACTAGTAGCATTCCAAATTTTGTGCTATTGCCATAGAGAATGCATTGGGCGTTTAAGTTAAATAACTCATAAACTACAAAACATAAAAATAAAAAAAAGTTCCAGCATGTGTCTCCACAGTAAGCTGAATAATAAAAAGTGTGAATGGAGTTTCTAGGTGAAAGTGACTTTTGACGTGCCTATAGAGCTACCATTGAGCCCCATGTTAAATGTCTCAAATTTGAAAGCACTATATTTCTAAAACTATGAAACATTTCAAAGATTCCTTTTCAGGCAAACATGTCCACCGTAAGATGAACCTAAGTAGGCTAGAATGGGGTTGCTAGGTGTAAGTATGTAGGACTAGTAGCATTCCAAATGTTGTGCTATTGCCATAGAGAATGCATTGGGCGTTTAAGTTAAATAACTCATAAACTACAAAACATAAAAATAAAAAAAAGTTCCAGCATGTGTCTCCACAGTAAGCTGAATAATAAAAAGTGTGAATGGAGTTTCTAGGTGAAAGTGACTTTTGACGTGCCTATAGAGCTGCCATTGAGCCCCATGTTAAATGTCTCAAATTTGAAAGCACTATATTTCTAAAACTATGAAACATTTCAAAGATTCCTTTTCAGGCAAACATGTCCACCGTAAGATGAACCTAAGTAGGCTAGAATGGGGTTGCTAGGTGTAAGTATGTAGGACTAGTAGCATTCCAAATTTTGTGCTATTGCCATAGAGAATGCATTGGGCGTTTAAGTTAAATAACTCATAAACTACAAAACATAAAAATAAAAAAAAGTTCCAGCATGTGTCTCCACAGTAAGCTGAATAATAAAACGTGTGAATGGAGTTTCTAGGTGAAAGTGACTTTTGACGTGCCTATAGAGCTGCCATTGAGCCCCATGTTAAATGTCTCAAATTTGAAAGCACTATATTTCTAAAACTATGAAACATTTCAAAGATTCCTTTTCAGGCAAACATGTCCACCGTAAGATGAACCTAAGTAGGCTAGAATGGGGTTGCTAGGTGTAAGTATGTAGGACTAGTAGCATTCCAAATTTTGTGCTATTGCCATAGAGAATGCATTGGGCGTTTAAGTTAAATAACTCATAAACTACAAAACATAAAAATAAAAAAAAGTTCCAGCATGTGTCTCCACAGTAAGCTGAATAATAAAACGTGTGAATGGAGTTTCTAGGTGAAAGTGACTTTTGACGTGCCTATAGAGCTGCCATTGAGCCCCATGTTAAATGTCTCAAATTTGAAAGCACTATATTTCTAAAACTATGAAACATTTCAAAGATTCCTTTTCAGGCAAACATGTCCACCGTAAGATGAACCTAAGTAGGCTAGAATGGGGTTGCTAGGTGTAAGTATGTAGGACTAGTAGCATTCCAAATGTTGTGCTATTGCCATAGAGAATGCATTGGGCGTTTAAGTTAAATAACTCATAAACTACAAAACATAAAAATAAAAAAAAGTTCCAGCATGTGTCTCCACAGTAAGCTGAATAATAAAAAGTGTGAATGGAGTTTCTAGGTGAAAGTGACTTTTGACGTGCCTATAGAGCTGCCATTGAGCCCCATGTTAAATGTCTCAAATTTGAAAGCACTATATTTCTAAAACTATGAAACATTTCAAAGATTCCTTTTCAGGCAAACATGTCCACCATAAGATGAACCTAAGTAGGCTAGAATGGGGTTGCTAGGTGTAAGTATGTAGGACTAGTAGCATTCCAAATTTTGTGCTATTGCCATAGAGAATGCATTGGGCGTTTAAGTTAAATAACTCATAAACTACAAAACATAAAAATAAAAAAAAGTTCCAGCATGTGTCTCCACAGTAAGCTGAATAATAAAACGTGTGAATGGAGTTTCTAGGTGAAAGTGACTTTTGACGTGCCTATAGAGCTGCCATTGAGCCCCATGTTAAATGTCTCAAATTTGAAAGCACTATATTTCTAAAACTATGAAACATTTCAAAGATTCCTTTTCAGGCAAACATGTCCACCGTAAGATGAACCTAAGTAGGCTAGAATGGGGTTGCTAGGTGTAAGTATGTAGGACTAGTAGCATTCCAAATTTTGTGCTATTGCCATAGAGAATGCATTGGGCGTTTAAGTTAAATAACTCATAAACTACAAAACATAAAAATAAAAAAAAGTTCCAGCATGTGTCTCCACAGTAAGCTGAATAATAAAAAGTGTGAATGGAGTTTCTAGGTGAAAGTGACTTTTGACGTGCCTATAGAGCTACCATTGAGCCCCATGTTAAATGTCTCAAATTTGAAAGCACTATATTTCTAAAACTATGAAACATTTCAAAGATTCCTTTTCAGGCAAACATGTCCACCGTAAGATGAACCTAAGTAGGCTAGAATGGGTTTGCTAGGTGTAAGTATGTAGGACTAGTAGCATTCCAAATGTTGTGCTATTGCCATAGAGAATGCATTGGGCGTTTAAGTTAAATAACTCATAAACTACAAAACATAAAAATAAAAAAAAGTTCCAGCATGTGTCTCCACAGTAAGCTGAATAATAAAAAGTGTGAATGGAGTTTCTAGGTGAAAGTGACTTTTGACGTGCCTATAGAGCTGCCATTGAGCCCCATGTTAAATGTCTCAAATTTGAAAGCACTATATTTCTAAAACTATGAAACATTTCAAAGATTCCTTTTCAGGCAAACATGTCCACCGTAAGATGAACCTAAGTAGGCTAGAATGGGGTTGCTAGGTGTAAGTATGTAGGACTAGTAGCATTCCAAATTTTGTGCTATTGCCATAGAGAATGCATTGGGCGTTTAAGTTAAATAACTCATAAACTACAAAACATAAAAATAAAAAAAAGTTCCAGCATGTGTCTCCACAGTAAGCTGAATAATAAAACGTGTGAATGGAGTTTCTAGGTGAAAGTGACTTTTGACGTGCCTATAGAGCTGCCATTGAGCCCCATGTTAAATGTCTCAAATTTGAAAGCACTATATTTCTAAAACTATGAAACATTTCAAAGATTCCTTTTCAGGCAAACATGTCCACCGTAAGATGAACCTAAGTAGGCTAGAATGGGGTTGCTAGGTGTAAGTATGTAGGACTAGTAGCATTCCAAATTTTGTGCTATTGCCATAGAGAATGCATTGGGCGTTTAAGTTAAATAACTCATAAACTACAAAACATAAAAATAAAAAAAAGTTCCAGCATGTGTCTCCACAGTAAGCTGAATAATAAAAAGTGTGAATGGAGTTTCTAGGTGAAAGTGACTTTTGACGTGCCTATAGAGCTGCCATTGAGCCCCATGTTAAATGTCTCAAATTTGAAAGCACTATATTTCTAAAACTATGAAACATTTCAAAGATTCCTTTTCAGGCAAACATGTCCACCGTAAGATGAACCTAAGTAGGCTAGAATGGGGTTGCTAGGTGTAAGTATGTAGGACTAGTAGCATTCCAAATGTTGTGCTATTGCCATAGAGAATGCATTGGGCGTTTAAGTTAAATAACTCATAAACTACAAAACATAAAAATAAAAAAAAGTTCCAGCATGTGTCTCCACAGTAAGCTGAATAATAAAAAGTGTGAATGGAGTTTCTAGGTGAAAGTGACTTTTGACGTGCCTATAGAGCTGCCATTGAGCCCCATGTTAAATGTCTCAAATTTGAAAGCACTATATTTCTAAAACTATGAAACATTTCAAAGATTCCTTTTCAGGCAAACATGTCCACCGTAAGATGAACCTAAGTAGGCTAGAATGGGGTTGCTAGGTGTAAGTATGTAGGACTAGTAGCATTCCAAATTTTGTGCTATTGCCATAGAGAATGCATTGGGCGTTTAAGTTAAATAACTCATAAACTACAAAACATAAAAATAAAAAAAAGTTCCAGCATGTGTCTCCACAGTAAGCTGAATAATAAAACGTGTGAATGGAGTTTCTAGGTGAAAGTGACTTTTGACGTGCCTATAGAGCTGCCATTGAGCCCCATGTTAAATGTCTCAAATTTGAAAGCACTATATTTCTAAAACTATGAAACATTTCAAAGATTCCTTTTCAGGCAAACATGTCCACCGTAAGATGAACCTAAGTAGGCTAGAATGGGGTTGCTAGGTGTAAGTATGTAGGACTAGTAGCATTCCAAATTTTGTGCTATTGCCATAGAGAATGCATTGGGCGTTTAAGTTAAATAACTCATAAACTACAAAACATAAAAATAAAAAAAAGTTCCAGCATGTGTCTCCACAGTAAGCTGAATAATAAAAAGTGTGAATGGAGTTTCTAGGTGAAAGTGACTTTTGACGTGCCTATAGAGCTGCCATTGAGCCCCATGTTAAATGTCTCAAATTTGAAAGCACTATATTTCTAAAACTATGAAACATTTCAAAGATTCCTTTTCAGGCAAACATGTCCACCGTAAGATGAACCTAAGTAGGCTAGAATGGGGTTGCTAGGTGTAAGTATGTAGGACTAGTAGCATTCCAAATTTTGTGCTATTGCCATAGAGAATGCATTGGGCGTTTAAGTTAAATAACTCATAAACTACAAAACATAAAAATAAAAAAAAGTTCCAGCATGTGTCTCCACAGTAAGCTGAATAATAAAACGTGTGAATGGAGTTTCTAGGTGAAAGTGACTTTTGACGTGCCTATAGAGCTGCCATTGAGCCCCATGTTAAATGTCTCAAATTTGAAAGCACTATATTTCTAAAACTATGAAACATTTCAAAGATTCCTTTTCAGGCAAACATGTCCACCGTAAGATGAACCTAAGTAGGCTAGAATGGGGTTGCTAGGTGTAAGTATGTAGGACTAGTAGCATTCCAAATTTTGTGCTATTGCCATAGAGAATGCATTGGGCGTTTAAGTTAAATAACTCATAAACTACAAAACATAAAAATAAAAAAAAGTTCCAGCATGTGTCTCCACAGTAAGCTGAATAATAAAACGTGTGAATGGAGTTTCTAGGTGAAAGTGACTTTTGACGTGCCTATAGAGCTGCCATTGAGCCCCATGTTAAATGTCTCAAATTTGAAAGCACTATATTTCTAAAACTATGAAACATTTCAAAGATTCCTTTTCAGGCAAACATGTCCACCGTAAGATGAACCTAAGTAGGCTAGAATGGGGTTGCTAGGTGTAAGTATGTAGGACTAGTAGCATTCCAAATTTTGTGCTATTGCCATAGAGAATGCATTGGGCGTTTAAGTTAAATAACTCATAAACTACAAAACATAAAAATAAAAAAAAGTTCCAGCATGTGTCTCCACAGTAAGCTGAATAATAAAAAGTGTGAATGGAGTTTCTAGGTGAAAGTTACTTTTGACGTGCCTATAGAGCTGCCATTGAGCCCCATGTTAAATGTCTCAAATTTGAAAGCACTATATTTCTAAAACTATGAAACATTTCAAAGATTCCTTTTCAGGCAAACATGTCCACCGTAAGATGAACCTAAGTAGGCTAGAATGGGGTTGCTAGGTGTAAGTATGTAGGACTAGTAGCATTCCAAATTTTGTGCTATTGCCATAGAGAATGCATTGGGCGTTTAAGTTAAATAACTCATAAACTACAAAACATAAAAATAAAAAAAAGTTCCAGCATGTGTCTCCACAGTAAGCTGAATAATAAAAAGTGTGAATGGAGTTTCTAGGTGAAAGTGACTTTTGACGTGCCTATAGAGCTGCCATTGAGCCCCATGTTAAATGTCTCAAATTTGAAAGCACTATATTTCTAAAACTATGAAACATTTCAAAGATTCCTTTTCAGGCAAACATGTCCACCGTAAGATGAACCTAAGTAGGCTAGAATGGGGTTGCTAGGTGTAAGTATGTAGGACTAGTAGCATTCCAAATTTTGTGCTATTGCCATAGAGAATGCATTGGGCGTTTAAGTTAAATAACTCATAAACTACAAAACATAAAAATAAAAAAAAGTTCCAGCATGTGTCTCCACAGTAAGCTGAATAATAAAACGTGTGAATGGAGTTTCTAGGTGAAAGTGACTTTTGACGTGCCTATAGAGCTGCCATTGAGCCCCATGTTAAATGTCTCAAATTTGAAAGCACTATATTTCTAAAACTATGAAACATTTCAAAGATTCCTTTTCAGGCAAACATGTCCACCGTAAGATGAACCTAAGTAGGCTAGAATGGGGTTGCTAGGTGTAAGTATGTAGGACTAGTAGCATTCCAAATTTTGTGCTATTGCCATAGAGAATGCATTGGGCGTTTAAGTTAAATAACTCATAAACTACAAAACATAAAAATAAAAAAAAGTTCCAGCATGTGTCTCCACAGTAAGCTGAATAATAAAAAGTGTGAATGGAGTTTCTAGGTGAAAGTGACTTTTGACGTGCCTATAGAGCTACCATTGAGCCCCATGTTAAATGTCTCAAATTTGAAAGCACTATATTTCTAAAACTATGAAACATTTCAAAGATTCCTTTTCAGGCAAACATGTCCACCGTAAGATGAACCTAAGTAGGCTAGAATGGGGTTGCTAGGTGTAAGTATGTAGGACTAGTAGCATTCCAAATGTTGTGCTATTGCCATAGAGAATGCATTGGGCGTTTAAGTTAAATAACTCATAAACTACAAAACATAAAAATAAAAAAAAGTTCCAGCATGTGTCTCCACAGTAAGCTGAATAATAAAAAGTGTGAATGGAGTTTCTAGGTGAAAGTGACTTTTGACGTGCCTATAGAGCTGCCATTGAGCCCCATGTTAAATGTCTCAAATTTGAAAGCACTATATTTCTAAAACTATGAAACATTTCAAAGATTCCTTTTCAGGCAAACATGTCCACCGTAAGATGAACCTAAGTAGGCTAGAATGGGGTTGCTAGGTGTAAGTATGTAGGACTAGTAGCATTCCAAATTTTGTGCTATTGCCATAGAGAATGCATTGGGCGTTTAAGTTAAATAACTCATAAACTACAAAACATAAAAATAAAAAAAAGTTCCAGCATGTGTCTCCACAGTAAGCTGAATAATAAAACGTGTGAATGGAGTTTCTAGGTGAAAGTGACTTTTGACGTGCCTATAGAGCTGCCATTGAGCCCCATGTTAAATGTCTCAAATTTGAAAGCACTATATTTCTAAAACTATGAAACATTTCAAAGATTCCTTTTCAGGCAAACATGTCCACCGTAAGATGAACCTAAGTAGGCTAGAATGGGGTTGCTAGGTGTAAGTATGTAGGACTAGTAGCATTCCAAATTTTGTGCTATTGCCATAGAGAATGCATTGGGCGTTTAAGTTAAATAACTCATAAACTACAAAACATAAAAATAAAAAAAAGTTCCAGCATGTGTCTCCACAGTAAGCTGAATAATAAAAAGTGTGAATGGAGTTTCTAGGTGAAAGTGACTTTTGACGTGCCTATAGAGCTGCCATTGAGCCCCATGTTAAATGTCTCAAATTTGAAAGCACTATATTTCTAAAACTATGAAACATTTCAAAGATTCCTTTTCAGGCAAACATGTCCACCGTAAGATGAACCTAAGTAGGCTAGAATGGGGTTGCTAGGTGTAAGTATGTAGGACTAGTAGCATTCCAAATTTTGTGCTATTGCCATAGAGAATGCATTGGGCGTTTAAGTTAAATAACTCATAAACTACAAAACATAAAAATAAAAAAAAAGTTCCAGCATGTGTCTCCACAGTAAGCTGAATAATAAAACGTGTGAATGGAGTTTCTAGGTGAAAGTGACTTTTGACGTGCCTATAGAGCTGCCATTGAGCCCCATGTTAAATGTCTCAAATTTGAAAGCACTATATTTCTAAAACTATGAAACATTTCAAAGATTCCTTTTCAGGCAAACATGTCCACCGTAAGATGAACCTAAGTAGGCTAGAATGGGGTTGCTAGGTGTAAGTATGTAGGACTAGTAGCATTCCAAATTTTGTGCTATTGCCATAGAGAATGCATTGGGCGTTTAAGTTAAATAACTCATAAACTACAAAACATAAAAATAAAAAAAAGTTCCAGCATGTGTCTCCACAGTAATCTGAATAATAAAAAGTGTGAATGGAGTTTCTAGGTGAAAGTTACTTTTGACGTGCCTATAGAGCTGCCATTGAGCCCCATGTTAAATGTCTCAAATTTGAAAGCACTATATTTCTAAAACTATGAAACATTTCAAAGATTCCTTTTCAGGCAAACATGTCCACCGTAAGATGAACCTAAGTAGGCTAGAATGGGGTTGCTAGGTGTAAGTATGTAGGACTAGTAGCATTCCAAATTTTGTGCTATTGCCATAGAGAATGCATTGGGCGTTTAAGTTAAATAACTCATAAACTACAAAACATAAAAATAAAAAAAAGTTCCAGCATGTGTCTCCACAGTAAGCTGAATAATAAAAAGTGTGAATGGAGTTTCTAGGTGAAAGTGACTTTTGACGTGCCTATAGAGCTGCCATTGAGCCCCATGTTAAATGTCTCAAATTTGAAAGCACTATATTTCTAAAACTATGAAACATTTCAAAGATTCCTTTTCAGGCAAACATGTCCACCGTAAGATGAACCTAAGTAGGCTAGAATGGGGTTGCTAGGTGTAAGTATGTAGGACTAGTAGCATTCCAAATTTTGTGCTATTGCCATAGAGAATGCATTGGGCGTTTAAGTTAAATAACTCATAAACTACAAAACATAAAAAAAAAAAAAAGTTCCAGCATGTGTCTCCACAGTAAGCTGAATAATAAAAAGTGTGAATGGAGTTTCTAGGTGAAAGTGACTTTTGACGTGCCTATAGAGCTGCCATTGAGCCCCATGTTAAATGTCTCAAATTTGAAAGCACTATATTTCTAAAACTATGAAACATTTCAAAGATTCCTTTTCAGGCAAACATGTCCACCGTAAGATGAACCTAAGTAGGCTAGAATGGGGTTGCTAGGTGTAAGTATGTAGGACTAGTAGCATTCCAAATTTTGTGCTATTGCCATAGAGAATGCATTGGGCGTTTAAGTTAAATAACTCATAAACTACAAAACATAAAAATAAAAAAAAGTTCCAGCATGTGTCTCCACAGTAAGCTGAATAATAAAACGTGTGAATGGAGTTTCTAGGTGAAATTGACTTTTGACGTGCCTATAGAGCTGCCATTGAGCCCCATGTTAAATGTCTCAAATTTGAAAGCACTATATTTCTAAAACTATGAAACATTTCAAAGATTCCTTTTCAGGCAAACATGTCCACCGTAAGATGAACCTAAGTAGGCTAGAATGGGGTTGCTAGGTGTAAGTATGTAGGACTAGTAGCATTCAAAATTTTGTGCTATTGCCATAGAGAATGCATTGGGCGTTTAAGTTAAATAACTCATAAACTACAAAACATAAAAATAAAAAAAAGTTCCAGCATGTGTCTCCACAGTAAGCTGAATAATAAAACGTGTGAATGGAGTTTCTAGGTGAAAGTGACTTTTGACGTGCCTATAGAGCTGCCATTGAGCCCCATGTTAAATGTCTCAAATTTGAAAGCACTATATTTCTAAAACTATGAAACATTTCAAAGATTCCTTTTCAGGCAAACATGTCCACCGTAAGATGAACCTAAGTAGGCTAGAATGGGGTTGCTAGGTGTAAGTATGTAGGACTAGTAGCATTCCAAATTTTGTGCTATTGCCATAGAGAATGCATTGGGCGTTTAAGTTAAATAACTCATAAACTACAAAACATAAAAATAAAAAAAAGTTCCAGCATGTGTCTCCACAGTAAGCTGAATAATAAAAAGTGTGAATGGAGTTTCTAGGTGAAAGTGACTTTTGACGTGCCTATAGAGCTGCCATTGAGCCCCATGTTAAATGTCTCAAATTTGAAAGCACTATATTTCTAAAACTATGAAACATTTCAAAGATTCCTTTTCAGGCAAACATGTCCACCGTAAGATGAACCTAAGTAGGCTAGAATGGGGTTGCTAGGTGTAAGTATGTAGGACTAGTAGCATTCCAAATTTTGTGCTATTGCCATAGAGAATGCATTGGGCGTTTAAGTTAAATAACTCATAAACTACAAAACATAAAAATAAAAAAAAGTTCCAGCATGTGTCTCCACAGTAAGCTGAATAATAAAACGTGTGAATGGAGTTTCTAGGTGAAAGTGACTTTTGACGTGCCTATAGAGCTGCCATTGAGCCCCATGTTAAATGTCTCAAATTTGAAAGCACTATATTTCTAAAACTATGAAACATTTCAAAGATTCCTTTTCAGGCAAACATGTCCACCGTAAGATGAACCTAAGTAGGCTAGAATGGGGTTGCTAGGTGTAAGTATGTAGGACTAGTAGCATTCCAAATTTTGTGCTATTGCCATAGAGAATGCATTGGGCGTTTAAGTTAAATAACTCATAAACTACAAAACATAAAAATAAAAAAAAGTTCCAGCATGTGTCTCCACAGTAAGCTGAATAATAAAAAGTGTGAATGGAGTTTCTAGGTGAAAGTGACTTTTGACGTGCCTATAGAGCTGCCATTGAGCCCCATGTTAAATGTCTCAAATTTGAAAGCACTATATTTCTAAAACTATGAAACATTTCAAAGATTCCTTTTCAGGCAAACATGTCCACCGTAAGATGAACCTAAGTAGGCTAGAATGGGGTTGCTAGGTGTAAGTATGTAGGACTAGTAGCATTCCAAATTTTGTGCTATTGCCATAGAGAATGCATTGGGCGTTTAAGTTAAATAACTCATAAACTACAAAACATAAAAATAAAAAAAAGTTCCAGCATGTGTCTCCACAGTAAGCTGAATAATAAAAAGTGTGAATGGAGTTTCTAGGTGAAAGTGACTTTTGACGTGCCTATAGAGCTGCCATTGAGCCCCATGTTAAATGTCTCAAATTTGAAAGCACTATATTTCTAAAACTATGAAACATTTCAAAGATTCCTTTTCAGGCAAACATGTCCACCGTAAGATGAACCTAAGTAGGCTAGAATGGGGTTGCTAGGTGTAAGTATGTAGGACTAGTAGCATTCCAAATTTTGTGCTATTGCCATAGAGAATGCATTGGGCGTTTAAGTTAAATAACTCATAAACTACAAAACATAAAAATAAAAAAAAGTTCCAGCATGTGTCTCCACAGTAAGCTGAATAATAAAAAGTGTGAATGGAGTTTCTAGGTGAAAGTGACTTTTGACGTGCCTATAGAGCTGCCATTGAGCCCCATGTTAAATGTCTCAAATTTGAAAGCACTATATTTCTAAAACTATGAAACATTTCAAAGATTCCTTTTCAGGCAAACATGTCCACCGTAAGATGAACCTAAGTAGGCTAGAATGGGGTTGCTAGGTGTAAGTATGTAGGACTAGTAGCATTCCAAATTTTGTGCTATTGCCATAGAGAATGCATTGGGCGTTTAAGTTAAATAACTCATAAACTACAAAACATAAAAATAAAAAAAAGTTCCAGCATGTGTCTCCACAGTAAGCTGAATAATAAAACGTGTGAATGGAGTTTCTAGGTGAAAGTGACTTTTGACGTGCCTATAGAGCTGCCATTGAGCCCCATGTTAAATGTCTCAAATTTGAAAGCACTATATTTCTAAAACTATGAAACATTTCAAAGATTCCTTTTCAGGCAAACATGTCCACCGTAAGATGAACCTAAGTAGGCTAGAATGGGGTTGCTAGGTGTAAGTATGTAGGACTAGTAGCATTCCAAATTTTGTGCTATTGCCATAGAGAATGCATTGGGCGTTTAAGTTAAATAACTCATAAACTACAAAACATAAAAATAAAAAAAAGTTCCAGCATGTGTCTCCACAGTAAGCTGAATAATAAAACGTGTGAATGGAGTTTCTAGGTGAAAGTGACTTTTGACGTGCCTATAGAGCTGCCATTGAGCCCCATGTTAAATGTCTCAAATTTGAAAGCACTATATTTCTAAAACTATGAAACATTTCAAAGATTCCTTTTCAGGCAAACATGTCCACCGTAAGATGAACCTAAGTAGGCTAGAATGGGGTTGCTAGGTGTAAGTATGTAGGACTAGTAGCATTCCAAATTTTGTGCTATTGCCATAGAGAATGCATTGGGCGTTTAAGTTAAATAACTCATAAACTACAAAACATAAAAATAAAAAAAAGTTCCAGCATGTGTCTCCACAGTAAGCTGAATAATAAAAAGTGTGAATGGAGTTTCTAGGTGAAAGTGACTTTTGACGTGCCTATAGAGCTGCCATTGAGCCCCATGTTAAATGTCTCAAATTTGAAAGCACTATATTTCTAAAACTATGAAACATTTCAAAGATTCCTTTTCCTGCAAACATGTCCACCGTAAGATGAACCTAAGTAGGCTAGAATGGGGTTGCTAGGTGTAAGTATGTAGGACTAGTAGCATGCCAAAGTTTGTGCTATTGCCATAGAGAATGCATTGTGTTGCGGAGGATGAGAGGAATGCTCTCATCCTCCGCAACACCCATTCTCATACACCGCTATACACCGCGAGGATATGGGCTATAGCCAATATCGTACGGCATACTATACTGTAGCACGCCGTTTTTCATCATTTTTGAGGATTTGAAAAAAATGAAAAAATGAAAAAAAAAAACGATGGGTTATAGCCCATCGTTTTTTGAATTTTGAATTTCTTTTTTAATCCTCGTTTTTCATCATTTTGGACCATGGGCTATAGCCAATATCGTACGGCATACTATAGCACGCTGTTTTTCATTATTTTTGAGGATTTGAAAAAAATGAAAAAATGAAAAAAACGATGGGTTATAGCCCATAGTTTTTTGAATTTTTGAAAAAAAAAATTATCCTCGTTTTTCATCATATTGGACCATAGGCTATAGCCCATATCGTACGGCATACTATAGCACGCCGTTTTTCATCATTTTTGAAAAAAATGAAAAAATGAAAAAAAAACGATGGGTTATAGCCCATCGGGGAAGGGGAGGGGCCAGGCAGGGGGAGAGTCCCCTTCCTACTCTGCCCCTGCCTGGCCCCTCCCCTTCCCCTGCCTGGCCCCTCCCCTTCCTACTCTGCCCCTGCCTGCCCCCCCCCCTTCCTACTCTGCCCCTCCCCTTCCTACTCTCCTCCTGCCTGGCCCCTCCCCTTCCTACTCTCCTCCTGCCTGGCCCCTCCACTTCCTACTCTCCTCCTGCCTGGCCCCTCCACTTCCTACTCTCCTCCTGCCTGGCCCCTCCCCTTCCTACTCTACTCTCCTCCTGCCTGGCCCCTCCCTACTCTCCCCCTGCCTGGCCCCTCCCCTTCCTACTCTCCCCCTGCCTGGCCCCTCCCCTTTCCTACTGACTGAACTCCACCTCAGGCTACTGTCCTCCTACCTGACCACCCTGCTCTCCTCCTACCGGAACCCGACTCTCCTCCTACCTGACACCCTGCTCTCCTCCTACCTGACCCCCCACCTACCTGACCACCTTACTCTCCTCCTACCTGACCCCACTAATCTCCTCCTACCTTCCCACGCTACTCTCCTCCTACCTGCCCACACTACTCTCCTCCTACCTGAACCCCGCACCTTGTACTAGGTGCGGACTATGGATATCATCTGATTTATCCACTGGGCCACTCCTACTCTAAGTGTCAGTGATTTGAACCATCACCGCCTACTAGGAGTATGTCGGGTTTGAACCGGCACACTTCTACTAGGTATACTACGGATATCATTTGACTTATCCGCTGGGCCACTGAGGCACACAATCATGGTGAATTTCTGGGCTGCTTTAAAGTTGTCCTTCTGGAAATCAGTGTGCAAAGCAAAGTGTCACAGTTATGACTAATGTGGGTTTTGAACCCTGGACCTGTGGCTCCCAAGGACAGCCTCTCATCACACTGAGCTAACTGCTGGATACTACTACACAGCTTTTTTGTGCTATTTGATGTAAGTGTGGAAAGCAAAGTGTCACAGTAAAGAAAGACCGCTGGGACACGCCTACTCTAGGTGTTGGTGATTTGAACACCGCATGTCGGGTTTGAACCGGCACACTTCTACTAGGTATACTACGGATATCATCTGACTTATCCGTTGGGCCACCGAGGCACACAAACATGGTGAATTTCTGGGCTGCTTTAAAGTTGTCCTTCTGGAAATCAGTGTGCAAAGCAAAGTGTCACAGTTATGACTAATGTGGGATTTGAACACTGGACCTGTGGCTCCCAAGGACAGCCTCTCATCACACTGAGCTAACTGCTGGATACTACTACACAGCTTTTTTGTGCTATTTGATGTAAGTGTGGAAAGCAAAGTGTCACAGTAAAGAAAGACCGCTGGGACACGCCTACTCTAGGTGTTGGTGATTTGAACAGTGCATGTCGTATGTCTGGTTTGAACCGGCACACTTCTACTAGGTATACTACGGATATCATCTGACTTATCCGTTGGGCCACTGAGGCACACAAACATGGTGAATTTCTGGGCTGCTTTAAAGTTGTCCTTCTGGAAATCAGTGTGCAAAGCAAAGTGTCACAGTTATGACTAATGTGGGATTTGAACTCTGGACCTGTGGCTCCCAAGGACAGCCTCTCATCACACTGAGCTAACTGCTGGATACTACTACACAGCTTTTTTGTGCTATTTCATGTAAGTGTGGAAAGCAAAGTGCTTTTTTGTTTGTTTGCTTGTAAGTGACAAATCCAGAATGTATTTTTCAATGTATTGTTAGTTCTTAAACAAAAACTCATACAGTTCATCCCACAGTGAGATTGAGAGTCATACGGTTGTCTGTACCTCATTTCAACTGCCGAATCACAGGTTTGAACCAGGAACCTTCAGATCTACAGTCTAACGCTCTCCCAACTGAGCTATTACAGCTAGCAAGTATCACATCCAGTATTTATTTTTACATTGACTGTTACTTGTTACTTCTTAAACAAAAAAACTCATAAAGTTTTTCACCCAGTGAGATCAGCCTAAGAGTCGTAGGCTTTTCTGTACCTCATTTCAACTGCCGAAAGCCTGGATTGAACCAGGGACCTTTAGATCTTCAGTCTAATGCTCTACCAAATGCGCTAATTTGGCTTGTAAGTGTCACATCCAGAATATATTTTTCAATTGATTGTTAGTTCTTAAACAAATAAACTCATACAGTTTTCCCCCAGTGAGATCAGCCTGGGAGTCATATGGTTTTCTGTACCTCATTTGACCTGCTGAAAACCGGTTCCATTTGTACACTGTCAAAGTAACTAACTTAATACTATCAACATCTATCTATTCTATAGTCCCTCTACAACAGTGGTTCCCAAACCTTTTCTTGTCAAGGACCCCCACATTTACACTTTATTAACCTGTGGAACCGGAACCTGAACCTGAACTTAACCCTAACCCTAACCCTAACCCTAACCCTAACCCTAACCCTAACCCTAACCCTAACCCTAACCCTAACCCTAACCCCATAAGAGAAGATTGTTACAGATCTAGCAGTGATCTAGAATGATCAATTATATTAATAAAACGTCAAAAACTGTGAAAATGAAGAAAATGAAGTTGAAGAATCACTATAAATCTAAAACAGGTCAGAGTATTTCATCCAGTTATAAACAAGGAAGTGGTCCGGGTCTGCGACCATTTGATTGGACGAGACAATGTAAGGAGCCCTAGGATTGGCTGAAGGCAGACCGATCTGATTGGCCAAGGAATCTGTCAATCAGAATGATTGGCACGTCAAAAACCAGCACCTTCCTACTGAGTGTGTTGGGTTTGAACTAGCACAATTCTACAAGGTACTCTACAGATAACTTGTGATTTATCCGCTGGGCCACTTAGCGGCACACAGTTCAGCTGGAATTTCCAGGCCACTTGATGTCAGTGTGGAAAGGAAAACTTCACAGTAAATAGTTGAGTGTTTGGCTGATATTTTTTATTCCTCCAAATCATGAAGTACACATGTATGTCTTACAAACCCATGAACTATAGTATGTCTTTTTTTATCCTTCAAAATCATGAAAAACAACATATTATAGTAAGTCTTCCGAAACTATATACAGTTTTTGGTAACTCATTTCAACTGCCGAAACACAGGATTGAACTAGGGACGTTTAGATCTTCAGTCTAATGCTCTTCCAACTGAGCTATTTCGGCTTGTAAGTGACACATCCAGAATGTATTTTTCAATGCATTGTTAGTTCTTAAACATAAACACATACAGTTCATCCCACAGTGAGATCAGCTTGAGAGTCATACGGTTGTCTGTACCTCATTTCTACTGCCGACTCACCATCTCCCGATCATGTGGCAGCGTTCTAACACACTGAGCCACTGGCTCCAGACAATGCACACTGCTTTTTTGTTTGTTTTCTTCTTCTGAAATAGGTCTTGAAAATAAAGATTTATTTGGGGTTTGAACTCACCATCTCCCAAACATGTGGACAGTGTTCTAACACACTGAGCCACTGGCTCCAGACAATTCACACTGCTTTTTTGTTTGTTTGCTTGTAAGTGACACATCCAGAATGTATTTTTCAATGTATTGTTAGTTCTTAAACAAAAACCCATACAGTTCATCCCACAGTGAGATCAGCTTGAGAGTCATACGGTTGTCTGTACGTCATTTCAACTGCCGAATCACAGGTTTGAACCAGGAACCTTCAGATCTACAGTCTAACGCTCTCCCAACTGAGCTATTACAGCTTGCAAGCAACACATCCAGTATTTATTTTTACATTGACTGTTACTTGTTACTTAAACAAAAAAACTCATAAAGTTTTTCACCCAGTGAGATCAGCCTAAGAGTCGTAGGATTTTCTGTACCTCATTTCAACTGCCGAAAGCCTGGATTGAACCAGGGACCTTTAGATCTTCAGTCTAATGCTCTACCAAATGCACTAATTTGGCTTGTAAGTGTCACATCCAGAATATATTTTTCAATTGATTGTTAGTTCTTAAACAAATAAACTCATACAGTTTTCCCCCAGTGAGATCAGCCTGGGAGTCATATGGTTTTCTGTACCTCATTTGACCTGCTGAAAACCGGTTCCATTTGTACACTGTCAAAGTAACTAACTTAATACTATCAACATCTATCTATTCTATAGTCCCTCTACAACAGTGGTTCCCAAACCTTTTCTTGTCAAGGACCCCCACATTTACACTTTATTAACTTGTGGAACCGGAACCGGAACCTGAACCTGAACCTGAACCTAACCCTAACCCTAACCCTAACCCTAACCCCATAAGAGAAGATTGTTACAGATCTAGCAGTGATCTAGAATGATCAATTATATTAATAAAACGTCAAAAACTGTGAAAATGAAGAAAATGAAGTTGAAGAATCACTATAAATCTAAAACAGGTCAGAGTATTTCATCCAGTTATAAACCAAGGACTGTCTAAAGAGGACAAGAAGCGAAGACCGTACGGGCGACGCCATGTTGCTCACATGGTGCACCATGGAAGGAAAGAAACATGCGCAGTTGCAGACCAAGGAAGCTGAAGGAGGAAGTGTTGGCTGCATAAAGCCCACTGCGCATGTTTCTTTCCTTCCATGGAGCACCATGGCGGCGCCCGTACGGTCTTTGCTTCCCGTCCTCTTTAGACAGTCCTTGTTATAAACAAGGAAGTGGTCCGGGTCTGCGACCATTTGATTGGACGAGACAATGTAAGGAGCCCTAGGATTGGCTGAAGGCAGACTGATCTGATTGGCCAAGGAATCTGTCAATCAGAATGATTGGCACGTCAAAAACCAGCACCTTCCTACTGAGTGTGTTGGGTTTGAACTAGCACAATTCTACAAGGTACTCTACAGATAAGTTGTGACTTATCCGCTGGGCCACTTAGCGGCACACAGTTCAGCTGGAATTTCCAGGCCACTTGATGTCAGTGTGGAAAGGAAAACTTCACAGTAAATAGTTGAGTGGGGTTTGAACCTTCAATCTCCAGACAATGACGACAGCACCCTAACTCAGTTACCTATTGCTATCTGCAACAACAGTCTTCCTTTGCCTGTGAGTTAGAGTTTGGAGTTGGATTTTGTCTGATATTTTTTAATCCTCCAAATCATGAAGTACACATGTATGTCTTCCAAACCCATGAACTATAGTATGTCTTTTTTATCCTTCAAAATCATGAAAAACAACATATTATAGTAAGTCTTCCGAAACTATATACAGTTTTCTGTAACTCATTTCAACTGCCGAAACCCAGGATTGAACTAGGGACGTTTAGATCTTCAGTCTAATGCTCTTCCAACTGAGCTATTTCGGCTTGTAAGTGACACATCCAGAATGTATTTTTCAATGCATTGTTAGTTCTTAAACATAAACTCATACAGTTCATACCGCAGTAAGATCAGCTTGAGAGTCATACGGTTGTCTGTATCTCATTTCTACTGCCGACTCACCATCTCCCGATCATGTGGCAGCGTTCTAACACACTGAGCCACTGGCTCGAGACAATTCACACTGCTTTTTTGTTTGTTTTCTTCTTCTGAAATTGGTCTTGAAAATAAACACATTTGGGGTTTGAACTCACCATCTCCCAAACATGTGGACAGTGTTCTAACACACTAAGCCACTGGCTCCAGACAATTCACACTGCTTTTTTGTTTGTTTGGTTGTAAGTGACACATCCAGAATGTATTTTTCAATGTATTGTTAGTTCTTAAACATAAACTCATACAGTTCATCCCACAGTGAGATCAGCTTGAGAGTCATACGGTTGTCTGTACGTCATTTCAACTGCCGAATCACAGGTTTGAACCAGGAACCTTCAGATCTACAGTCTAACGCTCTCCCAACTGAGCTATTACAGCTTGCAAGTAACACATCCAGTATTTATTTTTACATTGACTGTTACTTGTTACTTAAACAAAAAAACTCATAAAGTTTTTCACCCAGTGAGATCAGCCTAAGAGTCGTAGGATTTTCTGTACCTCATTTCAACTGCCGAAAGCCTGGATTGAACCAGGGACCTTTAGATCTTCAGTCTAATGCTCTACCAAATGCACTAATTTGGCTTGTAAGTGTCACATCCAGAATATATTTTTCAATTGATTGTTAGTTCTTAAACAAATAAACTCATACAGTTTTCCCCCAGTGAGATCAGCCTGGGAGTCATATGGTTTTCTGTACCTCATTTGACCTGCTGAAAACCGGTTCCATTTGTACACTGTCAAAGTAACTAACTTAATACTATCAACATCTATCTATTCTATAGTCCCTCTACAACAGTGGTTCCCAAACCTTTTCTTGTCAAGGACCCCCACATTTACACTTTATTAACTTGTGGAACCGGAACCGGAACCTGAACCTGAACCTGAACCTGAACCTGAACCTAACCCTAACCCTAACCCTAACCCTAACCCCATAAGAGAAGATTGTTACAGATCTAGCAGTGATCTAGAATGATCAATTATATTAATAAAACGTCAAAAACTGTGAAAATGAAGAAAATGAAGTTGAAGAATCACTATAAATCTAAAACAGGTCAGAGTATTTCATCCAGTTATAAACCAAGGACTGTCTAAAGAGGACAAGAAGCGAAGACCGTACGGGCGACGCCATGTTGCTCACATGGTGCACCATGGAAGGAAAGAAACATGCGCAGTTGCAGACCAAGGAAGCTGAAGGAGGAAGTGTTGGCTGCATAAAGCCCACTGCGCATGTTTCTTTCCTTCCATGGAGCACCATGGCGGCGCCCGTACGGTCTTCGCTTCCCGTCCTCTTTAGACAGTCCTTGTTATAAACAAGGAAGTGGTCCGGGTCTGCGACCATTTGATTGGACGAGACAATGTAAGGAGCCCTAGGATTGGCTGAAGGCAGACTGATCTGATTGGCCAAGGAATCTGTCAATCAGAATGATTGGCACGTCAAAAACCAGCACCTTCCTACTGAGTGTGTTGGGTTTGAACTAGCACAATTCTACAAGGTACTCTACAGATAAGTTGTGACTTATCCGCTGGGCCACTTAGCGGCACACAGTTCAGCTGGAATTTCCAGGCCACTTGATGTCAGTGTGGAAAGGAAAACATCACAGTAAATAGTTGAGTGGGGTTTGAACCTTCAATCTCCAGACAATGACGACAGCACCCTAACTCAGTTACCTATTGCTATCTGCAACAACAGTCTTCCTTTGCCTGTGAGTTAGAGTTTGGAGTTGGATTTTGTCTGATATTTTTTTATCCTCCAAATCATGAAGTACACATGTATGTCTTCCAAACCCATGAACTATAGTATGTCTTTTTTATCCTTCAAAATCATGAAAAACAACATATTATAGTAAGTCTTCCGAAACTATATACAGTTTTCTGTAACTCATTTCAACTGCCGAAACCCAGGATTGAACTAGGGACGTTTAGATCTTCAGTCTAATGCTCTTCCAACTGAGCTATTTCGGCTTGTAAGTGACACATCCAGAATGTATTTTTCAATGCATTGTTAGTTCTTAAACATAAACTCATACAGTTCATACCGCAGTAAGATCAGCTTGAGAGTCATACGGTTGTCTGTATCTCATTTCTACTGCCGACTCACCATCTCCCGATCATGTGGCAGCGTTCTAACACACTGAGCCACTGGCTCGAGACAATTCACACTGCTTTTTTGTTTGTTTTCTTCTTCTGAAATTGGTCTTGAAAATAAACACATTTGGGGTTTGAACTCACCATCTCCCAAACATGTGGACAGTGTTCTAACACACTAAGCCACTGGCTCCAGACAATTCACACTGCTTTTTTGTTTGTTTGGTTGTAAGTGACACATCCAGAATGTATTTTTCAATGTATTGTTAGTTCTTAAACATAAACTCATACAGTTCATCCCACAGTGAGATCAGCTTGAGAGTCATACGGTTGTCTGTACCTCATTTCAACTGCTGAATCTCAGGTTTGAACCAGGAACCTTCAGATCTACAGTCTAACGCTCTCCCAACTGAGCTATTACGGCTTGCAAGTAACACATCCAGTATTTATTTTTACATTGACTGTTACTTGTTACTTCTGTAACCAAGTGGAGTCGCTAAGTACTCCTAATGTCACAGTATTACTACGCCACTCCCAATTACAGGGTGGGAGACCCGGAATACACAAGGTAAGTGTTCAGTTTGAGTGAACAATAACTGTCGGTTGCTTCATGGAATATAACTTTATTCAGAGAAGATACATAGTATTGACATTTCCTTTAAAACGTAGATTCACTATTCATAGTATTGACATTTCCTTTAAAACGTAGATTCACTATTCATAGTATTGACATTTCCTTTAAAACGTAGATTCACTATTCATAGTATTAACAATAGGAGGTTATCAAGTCATCCACCATACAGATAAAGAATCGGATCAATTGCATTAGTTTACACTCCTTTCCTAGGTCCATAAACACAAGATAAAGCACTGCAAATAAGCACACCATCACTCTGAGCCATATATTGTTGGCATTAAAACACTGCAAATTAATAGTAAAGGCTAAAAGCCCAAAAGAACACTGCACTGTAAAAGGGACAGTAGTCCTCGAGTGAAACTATGCAATATAGTCCTGAAACCAATATATCCGTCGTTGGCGGTTAACTAGTTAACTCTTTGGTTAAAGTAGCGAAAGTGAGGACCCGTGTTAAAACGCCACTTTACCCAGGGGGCAAACCACCCTTTTTTTAGGAAACCTGCATTTGCCATGACCTCAAAGGTTGTCCACCAGAAATAGTATCTATGACCCCGTAGGATCACAACCTATATGGACAACCCGGTAAAATTTTTGCTGGAAGTCCAATATGGCCGCCGCAATATTGGCCCCTATTAGTTATAATGGGGGGTGAATAGGGCAAATTTTTAAACCAAAACCAAAATCCACTAAACTTCTCAGGTTGATCAATGATATAAATATGAACATATTTTGTATTGAAGGTTTCCATGAAATTCAATATGGCCGCCACAATATGGCCGCCACAATATTAGCACCCAGAAAATAGGTTTGGCTCTAACTTCTGAACCAGATGAGCTAGAAACGCGAAATCAGTGTCTATTTCATGTTTTCTGACCATGAGAGACTCAATGGAATACCTATTTTTATTATTGGGTGTGTCTGGACCCTTATTGTGCATATTTACAAGATGGTGGCTACCCGAAATAGTGCTTTACCATGATTTCTACCATGATTGTTGACTGTTTTGAATATCGTCACCTTATTAAACTAATTGCCTAAGTCATTTTTTGCCAAATTGCTTTTTTGGCCTAAATCACCACCTGGTGATGCTGGCCACCTCTGGTAAAATCACCCGAGCCCTAATGTAAAAGGCCTTCCTGTTACACCCTATTAAAACAATGGCCTATGTCAAGAGGGAGATATTATTTTGCCTAAGTCATAATAAAATGTGACTTAGGCCATTTTAACACACCTTTCAAAATGGGAGTGAATGGGACTGAATGGGAGGTACCGTTACTATGGGACTGATAGAATGGGAGTGAATGGGACTGAATGGGAGTGAAATGGAGGTACTGTTACTATGGGACTGATACTATGGGAGTGCATGGGAGGTACTGTTACTATGGGACTGATACTATGGGAGTGAATGGGAGTAAATGGGAGTGAAAGGGAGGTACTGTTACTATGGGTAACAGTACCCGGCCAGGAGACAACCCACAGAGCCTAGTCCCTCCATGTGCCAGAAGTGTACCTCCCAGCCTTGGCAGAGTAGTTCTGGAGTAGTTCCAACAGATTGTGTGCCCCTGGTTTTGTGGGACTGATTGAGGGTAGCTACTGGGACATAAGTCGGGACTTGATCACTCCCGGCTGGGTCGCCTAAGTGATGGGTATGATGTTGAGAGATCCGAAACACCGTTGACCTCAGGATACATCACTGAGGATACGTCCCAGGTGCATCCATGCAATGTTTTTTAGTTATAGTTCTTCTATTTATATAGTGACTCATAGGAATAGACTGTGACAACCAGGTATAGTCTGGTGACACCGGAGAGACGGGTGACAGCCGGAATGTAGACGGCACCCGGGTGAGCAGTATGGGTTAGTGCCCCAGCCTGTGTCCTCCGTGAGGAGGAAGTCCAACAACCCTCGGTGACGCCTTTGGGAGGGCCATGCAAGCAGCAAGCGGAACCGCAGCACCATGACCCTGCGGAACCATTGCCCAATGCCCACCACTCCTGAATGAACTGTCTGGTGCTGGGACTCTGGTGCAACGCACAGGTCCTTGCTCTACTCCTGGTGAGAGCAGGAGTGGACCTGGTGAGACGTAGGAGGGGCCCGACCAGGAGACAACCCACAGAGCCTAGTCCCTCCATGTGCCAGAAGTGTACCTCCCAGCCCTGGCAGAGTAGTTCTGGAGTAGTTCCAACGGATTGTGTGCCGCTGGTTTTTCCCTAGTGGGACTGATTGAGGGTATAGCTACTGAGACGTAAGTCGGGACTTGATCAACCCCGGCTGGGTCGCCTGAGTGAGGGGTATGATGTTGAGAGACCCGAAACCCCGTTGACCTCAGGATACATCACTGAGGATACGTCCCAGGTGCATCCATGCAACGTTTTTTAGTTATGGGACTGATACTATGGGAGTGCATGGGACTGAATGGGAGTGAATGGGAGGTACTGTATGGGACTGAATGGGAGTGAAAGGGAGGTACTGTTACTATATGACTGATACTATGGGAGTGAATGGGAGTTACTGATACTATGGGACTGAATGGGACTGAATGGGAGTGAAAGGGAGGTACTGTTACTATGGGACTGATACTATGGGAGTGAATGGGAGTTACTGATACTATGGGACTGAATGGGAGTGAAAGGGAGGTACTGTTACTATGGGACTGATACTATGGGAGTGCATGGGAGTGAATGGGAGGTATTGTTACTATGAGACTGATACTATGGGAGTGAATGGGAAGGAATGTAACTGAATGGGAGGTACTGTTACTATGGGACTGACACGATGGGAGTGAATGGGACTGAATGGGAGTGAATGGGGTGTACTGTTACTATGTGACTGAATGGGAGTGAATAAAAGTGAATGGGAGTGAATGGGGGAGTGAATGGGACTGCATCGGAGTGAATGGGAGGTACTGTTACCATGGGACTGTCACTCCCATTCACTCCCATTCAGAGTGAAAGGGAGTGAATGGGAGTGAATGGTAGGTACTGTTACTATGGGACTGTCACTCCCATTCAGAGTGAATGGGACTGAATGGGAGTGAGGGAGTGAATGGGAGGTACTGTTACTATGGGACTGTCACTCCCATTCAGTCCCATTCAATCCCATAGTATCATTCCCATAGTAAAGTAATCTCTAAGATACATTGTTTTGGTCTCTGATTTTATCTTAAATCATTCCTACAACTCTACATAGGATCTGAGGGGAAATGACAATATGCAAGGTCAAAGATATATGTCCCTTTTGTGTCATAAATCTTAGCCAATGGATTAATATTGCTTGTGTTTGCTAAAACAGTCAACAATCATGGTAGAAATCATGGTAAAGCACTATTTCGGGTAGCCACCATCTTGTAAATATGCACAATAAGGGTCCAGACACACCCAATAATGAAAATAGGTATTCCATTGAGTCTCTCATGGTCAGAAAACATGAAATAGACACCGAGTTTGCGTTTCTAGCTCATCTGGTTCAGAAGTTAGAGCCAAACCTATTTTCTGGGTGCCAATATTGTGGCGGCCATATTGTGGCGGCCATATTGAAATTCATGGAAACTTTCAATACAAAAAATGTTCATATTTATATCATTGATCAACCTGAGAAGTTTAGTGGATTTTGGTTTTGGTTTAAAATTTTGCCCTATTCACCCCCCATTATAACTAATAGGGGCCAATATTGCGGCGGCCATATTGGACTTCCAGCAAAGAATTGACCGGGTTGTCCATATAGGTTGTGATCCTACGGGGTCATAGATACTATTTCTGGTGGACAACCTTTGAGGTCATGGCAAATGCAGGTCAACCCCCTTTGCCCCCTGGGTACTTGGGCTATATGATATCATAAGACAAGATAAAGTATAAAAACTATAGCAGCATAGACTTGAATTCAAAACAAAAAAGGTAAAAAAGAACAGCGGTTCACAGTATGAGGCCCAATCTGTAATGGAACATAAACCTTGATTAGCCTCACAATTGACCATATAGCTAAAGTGCTTTCCTGGTTGTACTCAGAATCAGATTCTGAATACAACACTGATGTAGCCAAACAATCATACAGCAATCAATAAAGTGCATTAAATGTACTTTGCACTGCTGCTAATTCAGACTAGCACATACCCTGTTAAGGTGGTCAGGGACTCCAGGTGGTTGATACAACAGTGTGTTTGCTCGGTCAGGACACCGTCTGTGTAATATAAACATATAATGAGGACTCACATTATATTCGTAAGACAAAGACTGCTATACTGTCGCAATATGGGCGCTAGCCTACCTCTAGACTCGGTGTGCAGGCTTACACACGCACACAACGGACACCCGTTAGTCAGGCTCTTGTCAGTGTATTGCTTCTTTCGGAACACCGTCTGTGCAAACAAACATATCATGAGGACTCGCACTCATAAAAGCAGAACTGCTATACTGTTGCGATACGGACGCAAGCCTACCTCAAAGACTGTTGTGTATACACACGGACACACACATTAGCCAGGCTCTCGTTCGCCGCTACTTCAAGACTGTTGTGTACACACACGGACACACACATTAGCCAGGCTTGCCTCTGCGTCTAACAACGAGACAAGGGTTTGCATAAATAACTGGAAGACAGTTCAACATGAATTAAAAGCTTGTTTGTGCTGTTGCACTATGAAGCAAGCCTACCTTGGTTTCTCTGAACTGTACACACACACACTGACAGGGCTGTCGCTAACTCAGAGCTCCACAGTTTCTGATGAAGAAAAATAAACGTAAATAAACCGGAGGTTGTTGACATATCAACCTAGGGACAGGTAACCCTATATTAGTAAAACCAAGAGCTTACCTCGATGCTACGAGCACAAACAAACGCCACTCAACAGCCTGACTGGAACAGGAAACAACCTGGGTAAAACACCGCCTATTCCCTATGCCTGGCCGGCTACCTTATATGCTGAGCTGAGGGGGGGGTGGTGCTATGACACCTATTGGTTCAGTCCCACTGATTACACTTCTTAAACAAAAAAACTCAAAGTTTTTCACCCAGTGAGATCAGCCTAAGAGTCATAGGATTTTCTGTACCTCATTTCAACTGCCGAAAGTCTGGATTGAACCAGGGACCTTTAGATCTTCAGTCTAATGCTCTACCAACTGCGCTAATTTGGCTTGTAAGTGTCATATCCAGAATATATTTTTCAATTGATTGTTAGTTCTTAATCAAAGACTCATACAGTTTTCCCCCAGTGAGATCAGCCTGGGAGTCATACGGTTTTCTGTACCTCATTTGACCTGCTGAAAACCGGTTCCATTTGTACACTGTCAAAGTCACTAACTTATCATCTAGTATAGACCCTCTACAACAGTGCTTCCCAAACCTTTTCTTGTCAAGGACCCCCGAATTTACACTTTATTAGCCCGTGGAACCTAACCCTAACCCTAACCCGGCTATAATCCATGGTCAAAAACGATGAAAAACGAGGATTTGAAAAAAAGACAAAATCACTTCTAGACCATGGGCTATAGTGATTTTCGTCCTCAAAAATGATGAAAAACGGCATGCTACAGTTCCCTAACCCTAACCCTTGATCGTAGGAGATAGTAATGTAGGACTCTACAGATCGAGTGCTATCCAGTCATAAAGTTTGAACACTTGAAGAAACTACTACAGAAAACTGGAAACACCGCCAATGTGGCGCACTGCATCCTATCTGTAGGAATGAACAATCGACAGCAGGTGACAACAGAAACAGGACGGAAGACAATGAGGGTGGACACAAGTGTGGCCTGATAATTTGCCCAGCTGGTACCCACTTAAGGCCCAATCAGATCCCAGTTCAAACCCATATAGGCAAACACAGTTGGCACACATGGTTCTGAAATAAAATGGCCCATTTGGATACCACCTAAAACCGAGTTAGAAACCCACATGGGCTAACATGGGTGGGCCCTTTGTGAATACTGGGTGCACGGCCCACTTGGAACCCAAGCCCATAGCCCATGTCAAAACCAAATTGGGCCCAGGTGGACATGTTAGCTGGGTAGGTGTGAATGAGGTTTCTAGGTGTAAGTATGTAGGACTAGTAGCATGTCAAAGTTTGTGCTATTGCCATTGAGAATGCATTGGGCATTTAAGATCGAAACAATTGTAGTTTGTTCAATAAAGTAATTATTAATGAAAAGAAGACCTCCTTCCATGAAGAATAATATGAAATACTATAAACTAAAGCTAAACTATATATGAAAAAGGAGAGCAGGATACCGCAGTTAAAGAGCCTCTTAGCCTCCTCTTCCACACATGATGCATCAGAACCAGTAGACCACAGTTTACACAATTATCTTAATGTCTTCGTGCGACAGGATTCCTACATTTCCATCAGCCCAGGCTGTGAATACAGAAGGATGGCTGTTGCAAGTGTAACTTTGTGTTGCTTTTGTTTTGCCTTGTTGTTTTTGCGGCGTACCGGTGATGAATGATTTTATCTTCAGGGCATGGAACATTAATGAATCGTTCTCGCTGCATAGAGGAGGACAAAATAACAATGTCTTTAAAAGAGCTGGCGTCACACGAGGACACACTCCGCCTGATGAAAAGATGACGATGCAGGCATACTGATGCTATACACGTAAAGATTTTCTCTGATGGTGTGTTATATTATTGGCCTGTGCCACTGAAGCCATGTTTGAAACCCATCACATTAGTCCTCTGTTAACCCATCCAATTATTTCCGAACACGTATAGGCAGGTTAGGTTTTATTGGCTTTAATAGGGCAGTATTATCATACAGAAGAAGTATCAACCCAAAGTCACAGGTTTTCGCCGGCCCGGCAGCCGGCGAAAACTAGAGTTCTCAACAAGCCCAAAAATGAAGGCCCGGGCCCTGCCTGGGCCCTCATCAAACCCTGTATATTCAATACACTGCCCCCGCTGCCACCATTAGATCTCCACATTATATTGTTTGCTCAAGAGTTGAACTTACTGGTTTTTGACACATGCAAAGTAAGAAAGGCTATGTAATGGAAAAGACCTCTTACCTTCAGATTCCATAGATTTATTAAGATAAAATAATAATTGATTATTTTATAATCTTTTAATTATATTATTAGTGGTTTAACTTAAAGGCTAAATACAAATCAATCTGGTGCTTATTCCTAAGCTCATTTCACTGGTGCCCCTTCTTAAATTCAGATTGATTTTGACTCTTAATTTTTAAACTTATAATTCATAATTAATTCATAATTATGAATTACACTGATATAAAGTCTACAGGATTAAATATATAACACTAACATGCTACACAGTACTAGTGCGCTCTGCTTGCGCAAAAGTAGGCCATGTATGGCCCATTTGTGTGCAAGGCGCAAGTTGGCACCTCAACGGAGTGCATTTCTAGTAATATTCTACATTGATCAATATGAGAGATATAATAATAATTCCAGCCCAGGTTTGTTTACCAAGCTCACTGTTCTAAATGAGAAACCCCTTCTTTTAAATCACGTTTGAGCTTTTGATACTGCCGTTGTGTGTCTAGATATTATTTATGCAATAAGCTGCTTTGCAGATGTACTGCGGTGAATGACTGTCACATAAACATTACATTGTGACTCTGAGACTTATATTGGACATAAACATAGAGGACAGGGTGGCTTCTGGGCGACTGCTCATTAATATTTAAGGCTAATACTTTATAACCACATTACTGCTGCTATGAAAGAGATTTAACAGGAGCCATAGAGAGAAATATACGGAATGTATCAAACCTCAAGTTAAAAATCACACCCGTGTGAAGTGAGGGGCACTAATATATTAAAGTCTAACTCATGTTGATTAGGTGATGTAACACAAGCGGTGCCAACACAAACATTAAATGCCATTAACAATAAAGAGACAATATGACGTAATGAGGTACATACACTTTCCCTTAATTGCCAATGGCGTTTACAAAACTAACATTGAACTAAGTTCAATGTGTGTGGGTGCCAGCCCTCAAAAACCTTCGCCATATTTCGCTCCACAGTCTATGCAGGCAGTTAAATATAGTATATATATATAATAGTTAGCTTACGGATAGAAGTAGATTCGTTTGGAAAGTACCGTAGGCCTATAATGGGGAAAGAGATAAAAAATAAAAAAATAAAGATTTTCCATCAATAACTACTGCAATCATCCAGCCAATAATAGTGCAGGACTGCGTATGGCCATTTGAATGTGGGCACGGATTATGAAATGAAAGTGGAAGTGGGAAAAATATGTCTCTTCTTTTGTAGCCTCGGAAAACCCAGACGTTTCCAGGGAGGAAAAAAAAGTCTGGATCCGAGTCCACTTCAATTTGGCATAGAGTAGCGCAAACGTGGATCACTCTCTGCTGATTTCTGATCGTCTGCACCTTTGTTAAATTGACACACACACACGCACACCTGTACACACACACACTCCTCTCTCTACTTCTTTTGTGACTTTAATGCTTAATGTTAAAGGTGTTTTAGGAGAAACTCAAATTGGGGATTCAGAAATGGTTTCCTCATACAGAAAAGTGGTTAACCAAAGGATGTGTTGTATCCGGCAGACCTTTCCTCTGATAGCGCTTAATTGTGTCAACCATGTTTTAAAAGGATGTCATTCATCGATCACAAGTTAGTCCAGTCCTTTCTCAAGGCTTGGACAATCCTGATCAACCTCGTCCCAAACCTATATACCGACCCAGGCACCCTCCTGGCCATCCATGCCTTAGCCTATTGACCAGATAACTTACCGTTATTAGTATACTCACCGGCTTGTCTATATTCCTGTAAATCATGCATACACGCACGCACGCACGCACACGCACCAGGAGCAGCGCGCATGTCCTTAGTTATGCATGTCAGAGGTATAAGGTTTGCGGAGGTCATTCAGAATTATTCTTCCATAGCTCTATAACTTTGTTTATCCCTGAACTCGCCCTGTATCTTCCCCAGGTCAGGTCAGGAGGGATTCTTAGAACTACTGTGGATATTTCATCCTTTTAAATTGCATCATTCAGCAGTTCATTCATCATACAAATTGTAATAGGATATTGCATTTATAATGTAATATGTAATGTAGGGCAATATGTGACGCAACACAGACCGGCCTAATTTTGGTTCAGTGTAAGGTGTATGCAGTATGTGTAGTCATATTTAACGAATAATAATTCTGTAGCCCTAATACTGTGCCACAAGCAAAATTAGGAGAAAAAAAAGGAGATTTTTATGCCAATTTGTTTGCTGTTAATCATTGAGTCATAAAGATAGTGAGGAATTGTGTTGCACCGTCATCTATCACTCCTGCATGATGCAGAGGCAACAGAGCTTAGCTACAGATAATTCTCTGCACATTCATCGGCATCTCAGTCCTTTTTTAATCACTCTGACACTCTTACCCTTTCTGTCTTTCCCTAAGTTAAATGGTAAAATGGTAAATGGTGCATTTATATAGCGCCTTTATCCAAGGCGCTTTACATAGATTGTGCATTACGTTCACCCATTCACACACACATTCATACACCGATGGCAGCGGAAACCATGCAAGGCACCAACCAGCACATCAGGAGCAATTAGGGGTTCAGTGTCTTGCTCAAGGACACTTCGACACTAAGGCGCGATTCATACTCCTATTTTAGAGCCGAATAAAAGTCGGTTCGGTAGAGCCTACGATGTGACGTCATGTGAGGTTCGGGGGGGTACCGTCCTAAAGTCGTCTCTTCTGTGCTACTGAAAATGTATGACAAGACAATAGGAGTATGAATCGGCCCTAACTCTGGGGGAGACACTTTCGAAATGGCAACCTTGCGGTTACCATCCAGCCACTCTATACCCCTGAGCCACTGCTCCTCTCTTTGCCTACAACTACTGTACTGTATCTCTTCCTTTCCCTCTTGCTTGCAGAGGGAAAGTAACGCCGATGCGATGGCATTGATTAATGGACATACTTTGTCCGGCCTGATTGGTTCAGGTGGTCAGGTCTGTGGGTTCTTGACCAGCACAGCTGGTCCTATGGCTACAGCAAGGAGCTTCGGCCTCATGCTCCCAGAGCGGTTTGAGTCCAAGCTCAATAGGCTATTTTGATATCTTGGTTGGAAGCAAGGAGCCTAATACTCCTGCAGCTCGGAACTTTAATGATATTTTCCCAACCATTGGCATGTCCCTATATATAACCACACTTATATATATTGTGAAGATGGTCAATGTGGGTCACTGAATCATTTTGAGGTCATAACCTGAGAAACCATGAATATGCCTAGTCTTAAAAGCTGGTTCACGTGCGTCGGGGGGGCAATAACTGCATGCTTACTCAGTCAAGTCTACTGTAACCAAACCCTCTACATGCTTTAGTCCTGAATATTAGTGTTTTATTAAAAAAAGTATTATTATAGAGCACCAAAGTCTGACGTCACTTTCAGTAGAGGGCGCCAGTACACAGGGTCATGTTTTTTTTTAGTTGCATTGAAATCCCCATAGGGGTATTTTAGATCGCTTCATATAAGAACTGTGTTTGAAAAATAAACCGATCATCTCGGCCTTTCTGTCAGGGCGGTGGCTGTGTGTCGGTACAGCCAGTTTCTGGAGAAAATGGAATTAATGTGGCCGCAAAAGCCTTGAAACTACATATGAAGGCAATGTCGCTGCTAATATATGTCACGCCCAGCTGTCAACACATTGCGTTCCTGAGATTCCTCGTTGACATAAGCTCAGCTGGTGGTGACTCGACCCGTACTAACCACGAAACATTAAATATCAATAAAATAAAAATAAAAAGATAATTATCATTCAGTTTATGTTGTGCGACGGGCAGATGCAGCCACCCGCCTACCCGGAAATGTAGTCTCTGGGTTGTTTGAACTCATTTCTAACGCTTATTTTGTTACTCTTTGGTTATATTTGTACATTTCCACCTTCAGTCGATGCTTCATATCCATAGGTGTGAGAAGGCCGGGATGATCGGTTTATTTTTCAAACACAGTTCTTATATGAAGAGATCTAAAATCCCCCATATGGGGATTTCAATGCAAAAAAAAAATACATGAACCTGAGGACTGACGCCCTCTTCCGAAAGTGACGTCAGGACTTCGGAGCTCTATTATCATTATTACTTGGAATACTTGCGCAAGCAGAGCGCGCAAGTAATAGTTTCCCAGCCAACCCGCAAATTGTGCCTGATTTGCTGGGACCAGATTACATGGTGTGTATATGTATAACTAGCTCTCAATGATGACGTAAGAAATATGTGGATTAAATGACCCAATGCCAGAGTGTAATTGGTTTTCGATGGTGACGTAATGACGATATGTTTTAGTGTTAAATTAAAGGTAATGCTTTTCTGGGATGGTGTATACGCATCAAAAGTGGCGGGTTGGCTGGGACTGCGTACGGCGCAAAGTAACCACAGTATACCGCTAATCAACTTACAAATTACATATATATAGTATATGTATAACTAGCTCTCAATGACGTAAGAAATATGTGGATTAAAGGACCCAATGCCAGAGTGTAATTGGTTTTCGATGGTGACGTAATGACGATATGTTTTAGTGTTGGGAGGATTAAAGGTAATGCTCCTGTGTATACATGTATGTAATCTGGCACCACTGCCGTATCAGGCACAAGTAGTCATTCCTGAGATTTGACAGTTTGTAGCGGTCGAAAGTACTTACTTAGTAGGCCATTTATGGCCTACTAGTGTGCAACAAGCAAGTATGCACTCGACAGAGTGCAGTTCTAGTTATTATTATTATTAATAATCATTAAGGATAGCCACTTTTTGATATGTAGTTTTCAATTCAGTTCAATCGGAAAATCTTTCCACATGTTTACCAGATTTGCGACATCCTTATGCACATTATATGAATGAAAGGAGACGTCTTTTTTTGTACAATATCTCACTAAATATATTTACATGACATACAATTCGCCATCAGTGCAATACATAGGAATGTTGCATATTTACCAAATGTTAGACTCTTTCCGTTATGAAGAAAAAAATAAAATTGAGATGACAGAAGCTGGTAGAACTAAAATGTGTAAAAGTAACATGTGCAACTTTCAATATTGATCGACAGCTTCACGACAAAATCATATAAAAAAACAAAGTCTCAGAACCACCCTATTGACAATCAGATATTTAGCATTGAAAAAGTAAATAGATCTATAGATAGACAGATATATCTTCATTACAGGTAATGGATTGATTTTTCTTTTTTTTGTACAAACAACTTTATATAACTTTGGCAGTTTCTCAGGAACAAACCTTATGGTAAAACATGAAAGGACAAAAATATCAAACTGTCAATGTTTTAAATGTAAGCTCGCCTTCCAAAGCTCATGTTCACAGTGGTCATTCAGAACAGTGATTCTCAAGAGTTCTCTCTGGGACCCTGGTTTCGTATATATATATGCAATCGGCCACGGACCCCAAATAACTCTGAGAATGTGTATGCTCTTAAGCGCTACAGACCTGTAAAAGGGTCCATTTGGGTCTAGTAATCCTGTAGCTATATAGGGGGACACCTTGGAACCCACTCAAGGACGCCCTGGGGGTCCCCGGCCCGACCCCACTTTGAGAACCACTGATTCAGAAAGGCTGGAAGCCAACGGCCGAAAGATCGGAGACAAAAAGAAAAGCCAAATAACGCAGAACAGAAACAAACAAACGAACAAAACAAACGCAAAGAAAGAAACGAAAGACATTTTTTCCCATCATCTCTGCCAAGACTGTTAGCACTGGAGGTTGTCATCATTGTTGTCATGGTAATTATAAAATTACAAACACCTATGAAGGTTTACATAGCAGTCATCGCCCTTTTTTTCTTTAATTTTTTTTTTTTTAAACGTCTTTTAAAAAAATGGTCTCTCTTTTTTTTAGTTTTTCATCAGGTGGACTTAAAATACAAAGAGTTTGGAAGGCGTTATAGGGGGAAGGGAGCCCTGCCCCGTGTGGTCAACGGTGGAATCATGGGAGAAGAGACACTGTTTGTTTGAGAGCGGGTCATGCACAACAGAGTGCTGTGTGTGTGTGTGTGTGTGTGTGTGTGTGTGGTGCGTGCATGTGTGTGTATGCGTGTGTGTGTGTGTTTGCGTGTGTGCGTGCGCACGCGTGCATGTGTGTGTGTGTGCGTGCGTGCACGAAAAGGTAACGCAACGCAAAATAACGAGGGTGCCAAAATTAACAACTCAACGAAAATGAAAGACTTTTTTGTTTTTTGTTTTTTTGTTTTTTTCAACCACTTAACCACAACAATTTTTCTATCAATCATTTCCATAATAGCCGATCTACACGGGCTTACGACACCGTCACATCGCGACACGTCGTGAGCTTAATAGATTTGCTAAGTTAGAACAATTTTAGAAGTTTATTTTATTTTTTTATTTCCGCCTATAATGACATGCCCAGACGCCAGGGATGCCATGAGGGTGCCAGTGGTTTAACAATTAGAACGCCACACAGTCAGAGGATGATGTTACACTGGACAAAATAATCGAGCAAATTTCAAACATACTAAGTTCACCATAATTCATCATATATTTTTGTTTTGCTCTTTTTTCCTTCTTCTTCTTCTTTGTCTTCTTCTTCTTAGTCTTCTCCTTCGTCGTCTTCTTCTGTTTTAACTCTGGTTTGGCACTTTATTGGAACAAATTTCTGTTCAAAAAGACTAAATGTTGTACAAAAGAAAGGTATTCCATGTCTCGTTAACATAACTCGTAGTAATATAGTACTTAATAGTAAGCATACGGTAAGTAAACACTTTTACATACTGTAGTTTTAAAATCAACATTCCAACAGATGTTTTTTTACGCACATGCACAAAAACAAACAAACACAACTCTCTCTCTCTCTCTGGCTCCGCTCACACATCACATAAAAGACACATGTCTTCTCTGTGTCTCCTGTCTCCTCTGTGTGTCGGGGGAGGAGGGCAGAACACAGCCACCCAAAAGGGTTGTCTCGTCAAATTCACGTGAAAATGAATTGCGAGCTGTCCGACACACAGAGGAGACAGGAGACACAGAGAAGACACCCTGTCTCTTATGTGCAAGTTCAGCCTCTCTCTCTCTCTGGACAGTCCTACTCCCCATAACTGTCCCCCTCGTGGACAGCCCAAATCTTCTGCAACTTCAGTCTCTCTCCTTTCTCTGGCTCGCTTTCTCTCTCTCTCTCTCTCTCTCTCTCTCTCTCTCTCTCCTCTGTTAAGACATAACACGACATTTCGGTATACTGCATTTCTTCCAACGGGACCCTCATCAATCATCGTAATCATTCTTTCGTTTCCTGTCTTTTTGCCGTTTTTTTAAGTTTTTTTCTTTTTACGAAACCTCCTCCAGCGAGCGCGTGTCCGTCTTGAGACGGACAAACTCTTTGGCTACCTCATCGTGGGTCCTTTGCGAGAGTATCCGCATGATGGTCAGGCCCGTCTCGTCCATGGCGATGCTCTTCACCAGCGGGTAGCTGGCCGAGCAGCTGGCCTTGTCCGCCAGCTCACGCAGCTGGATGACCGTCATGCCGATGATGCGGTCCTCGCGGGCGAAGCAGTAGTCCTTCAGCGACACGTGCAGCTCGTAGGCCTCCGGGCCGTGCTCGTTGCTCAAAATGCTGTGTGTGTGTGTGTGTGTGGTGAAGGGAGGGAGGGAGACACAGGGAAGTGCAAGAGTCAAAGTACGGTACAATTCCATAAATTAGAAAACAAATGTTTAAGATGTAGTGAAAAGAGCCGATCTACAAGCTCTTTTCACTCGTTTTTGGGGTCCCGGGCAAACGTCTGATTTCTCTTTTGGGTCACATGCCCAAAAGGTTTGGGAACCACTGCTCAAAACCAGTGGGTCTAAAACGTTTGCGTCAAAGACCCCCGAATTGATTATATACATTTGCCCGCCGCCCCCCCCCCTATCTGAAAATGTTTTGTGCCAGGGTCCCCCAGAAGACACACAGTGGACAAAGAGTGTCAATAAAGGTCTGTCTTATCCTAATCCTATATCTTAGCTTATCATAAACTATTAAAAACATAATGCTACTATATATCAGGGCATTAAGCAACTAGTCGACTAACTAGTTTACTCGTCGACTAGTGAATCCACTAGTCAGCCTTGTTCGTACTTGACTAGTTGAAAAAAAAAAGTTAATTTTTTCCCCGATTTTGTAGACCTCAAGATCAGGTAGATTATAGTTATAGTCACCAATGTACACAGTTTTTAAATGTACAAATATTTATTTCATAATTTACATAATAGGTAGTTAGTCGACTATAGTCGACTAGTAAACTAGTAAAAATGACTAGAAGTGAATGCCCTACTATTATATATACAGCGTTAATTTGTCTCTCTGGTCTGACATGTTATTAAAAACGAACCAACTAGGCACGATAGAGGAAACAAACACATCGGTTGAGAAGCCTGATGAAGGTGTCATTCAGGCGCGAGACGTATTTCCATGCATACCAATTTGCTCGTTGGACTGTGACATTTGCCTCTGTTCCTTGGATGCGTATCATTTGTCAGTGAAGCCTATATGACTGGCTGACATTCTCAGGCTATGAGAAAGGGGGTTGGACCCCACCGGACGCGTTCCTGTCTTAAAAGATAATGTGCTCGTGTTTTTAGCGAGTGAATTGGACGTCTCCATTCACACTGCGAGCCATTATGATTACCGGCCTGCCATTTCTTTAGGTTGTGTTCTAATTATGCCCCCGCCACGCCAACTTAATGGCCTCTTAAAATTCAAATGGCACCGCCGGTGAGTGAGGTCCCTAATGCGGCCTGCGCTGGGCATACATTGATCTCTCCGTTGGCAGAGACTGCTATAGTATAGGAGCTCACATTTTAGGATCAGTCTCTATAGCTCCATTACTCCCACTGAACTGGCACGGCTTGTGCTGTGATGGAAAAGCAAGTATAAGTGCATGCATTCAAGTACTGGACTAAAGTACAATTTTGAGGTACTTTTACTTTTACTTGAGGATGAGGTGATGCATGTCGACCATCTCAGAGGCAATATTGGTATATTGTGCTGTTTTCTCCTTTGTAGATTCGTTTCTTTTTTCACTATGTGATACGCTGTGAGCTTGTAGACCTGCAATGTTATGTATACAGTAGGCTATATATTGTATATATATATATATTTGTTGATGTCAATACTTTTGTACTTTTTTGCTCAAGTCAAATTTTGAAGGCAGGACTTTTACTTGTAACAGAGTATGTCTACATTGTGAGCTATTGCTAAATAGAGGGTATGTGCATGACATCATCATCACACCTGTGCATGAGTTAAGCGGGAACCCTTTTGGTGTTGCATTATGTAATGCTTTAGCTATTGAAAAATAGCAGACCTACAAGCTCGTAGCACGCCACCGAGTGGCGCGCTACGAGCTTGTAGGTCTGCTATTTTTGAAAAATCGTAGAAACATAGCTTTTTCAGAAAACTGTCAGGATGTAGAAGACATTTTTAGCCTTTGCCACTCACTGTATGCATGTGCATACCCCATGTGCAGAGCCGTCCCTTTCACCCCCCCTGCCAGCTTTTTCGACAAGGCAATACTGCCGAACGGAACGAGCACTGCTCCCGAGAACACACATGACTAGAACAAATGACAGAGTTATACTGCCTGGCCTGTGGTTGGCAGAGAGCAGGCAGACCACCTCCCCACCAGCACCTATTCCGTTGCTGTCGGGCAGAAACCTCTCATCTCCACTCCATATTAACCCATTTTGACCTGGGAATGATTCTACAAATGTCTTCTAAATCCTGACTGTTTTATTGAAAAAGCTATGTTTCTTGGACATATGAGGTTTCCACCCCGACAGAGAGTGAAGCCTTTCACATGCACTATCAGTGGATTAGGTCATTTTATCAGGTTCTATAGTGTAATGTATAGGAAGACAGCAGAAATACCATCACTGACCAGAATGTCAGACGATGCACTGAGGTGTGAGAGTGAATATTTCTTATTATACAGTATGTAGTAGTGTGCAGTAGGAACACAAGGAGGAGCAAATGTACAGAATTGATTTATAGTTTGTACTTTTGAATACTTACATATTTTTAAAAGCATTTAGCTTTTGACCAGGAATAATTTAACTCTAAAACTGGAGTTGAGTAGTGAGTCTAGTGACTATATAGTATGTACTGTCTGTGACACAGTTTGTATATCGTTTTGTACATCTGCACCGCCCGGCTGTCCCCCCAAGAAAACGGGCCAATTGTGTTCGTGTAGACGCCCGGCAGGGACAAGAAAGAAAGAAAGTTACTATGTTACGATACTATGTTACCCAGGGTAACTGGACTAAGCTCAAGAACTTGTTTACAGCCAGGCCCTGCTCATATAGAACATTTCATGGTAGGGGTTCAATGCCTTGTTCAAGGGCACTTCAGCGGTGGTCATTTTAACGTGCCGGTCCGGGGATACGAACTAGCTACCTTCCGATATCAAGACCGCTCCGCAAACCGTTCGGCCACCGCTGCCCCCACTTTACCACATGCGCCACCCAGGCGCAGTAGGAGACTATTTGAGTGAGTGAGATTCCACCGGTCATCAAAATATTGGCTTAGGAATGCGACAAAAAAAAACAACCTAAACTAATCTCCATTGGAGAGGGGTGTGCAATTAATAGAAAATAAGTCCTTAAGTGGTTACGTAGCCCGTTAAAAAAAACACACTCACTATTGGAATGTTTCATTGTACTTTGGTGACCAGTTGTTGTTCTTGGTCTTGGTGCTGAACTTGCGCTTCTTGTCGGCCAGATGGGGCCCGATGGCGTTGACCTCCACGAAGGGCCGGAACATGGCGTTGGTCTGCCAAGTGATGTTGTTCACCGCCAACACTGGCAGAGGGGCAAAGCACAGACGAACACAACGGGCAACATTACACACAGCGGGACCGTGCGCTCATGAGTCCGACACCCAACCTTAAAAATAACCTCACAGGAAGCCACAAGTTAGTTTTAGCCTATACCACAGGTTTGTTAGTAGCGACGGTGTCGTTGGGACTAATGCCTGTCGGACTGTTAGTAACAAACGTATGCACCCTACACACAGCACTGTGGAGAAAAGCTAGAAATTATCATTTTTTTGTTGGGGGGGGGGGGGGGGGGGGTCATCTAAATAGCTAAAATAAAATAAATATACAGATATAAATATATAATTTGGCTCATAGCATTTAATGATGTGATTATTTGTTATGTTATGCAAACCAAACACCTGGAGGGCGGAACACGAGGGAGCATGCATTTCATTAACAAGCAATATAAAAAGGTGCAGTCTGCCGTTAATGACCTTCATTTGAAACGTAAACCGGTGTGAGAGCCCTGGGTGGCTGTAATGAGCTGTGAGGATGAGATGGGATATAAATGCCTCCCACTGAAATTCCATTTCCAAATATGATATTAGCGTATTTATGGGAGCACTAGAAGCGAGAGTTTTGAACTGGGGGGGGGGAGGTTGAGGTGCCATTGGGGGGCATTTGTGTTTCCTTCTGTTTTTTTAGGGCGCTAGCTATGTCCAGCTTTCTGGACAAACTTTCTGGACAAACTTTGTCCTAAACTAACGTTAAACTCCCATTGACAATGAATGGACAATTTTACGTCATAGTAGTAGACACTGTCAGTAAGAAGTTGGGTGTGATTTTCTTTATACCATTTTAGCATATTTGAGTGAAAGTTTTCATCATTTTTCATCAGACTTCAGTCCATCCAAGATGGCCGTTGGTATTTAATTGCATGTCTATGGTGCAATATGATAGACACGCAATGCTGAGAGTCTGATATGGCTATAGCCGGTTTCAGTCTGAATTAATTCCCAAAAGAACACAACAACACTAATTTCAATTAGTGTTGTCAGCAAGACATTATGGGCAAGTTGAAATCACCCAAAGCTCATTATGCATATCAGCTATTCACTACCATTAGGGCTTCCCATGAGTCATCGGTCGAAGTTCTTTCATTTGAACTTTTTGTGCAAGTGTCTGGTGGGACTATACAAGGCCCGAGGTTCGTTTCCCATAAAGTTGTTTACAACATTAGCTGTGATGTTCCGCTGTCCGTGAAAACTGAAGACGGGGACGAGCATTCACAAAAAAAGCAGCATCATGAGGTTGTTGACCTGTTATAAAAGCATTATTAGTTTTTCTACTTGACCGCCGCACCGTCAGAGTGCCCGTATCTTGAAAGTTCCACCAATTGCACCGCAAATGCACCGTATGAGATGCTGCATCTCAAGGGGCTATCCTTTCAATAAAATTCTAAATTCTTCTGTATATTTTGTTCAGGCTGCAGCCATCATTATAGGGGAACATATTTGGTTTTGTTCCTTTTTCAGCAGCCACGTCAGCATAACCCATAGCATCTTTTCGACTACATTTCGATAAATAGCACAATTGCATAATAACCTTGTGATTGTAACATGCAGTGAATGGAGTCTACTGTGTGGCTCTGAAAACGAGTCCATTGTGCGGTGGTTCTCTATATGTGACGTCAGGGTCAGGCTGTATCCTTGAGGGGCTTCTAAATGGTTCCATTTCTCAGAGTTATGGGGGTCCTTGAAATAAAGAAAAACTATACGTTTGAGAACCAGTGTGCACTGTGAGAGGCTACATGCAGAGTTCTAAACCACAGCCCCCTGACTGGAGCACAGTCTGTAATGCTCTTATGCATGTATGAGGAACAATAATATTATGAATTAATCTTGTTTGCTATACTGCACCAAATTGTCTGCTTGTGATTGACGTCCGTGGTCCGTGATGAGATCAAATTACACTTGGAAATTCCAACAGTGATGCCTATTTTATGGATATACAATTCCACTTCTAATTGTCACAGGCGCTTTTTATTTATTTTATTCATTAGCTTAGCTGGGTTGTTATCACACGATGATAACAACACATTTTAATATTACATCTTGGACTTGTCATTGGATTTGAGGCTTTCTAAATTATAATAAGCAACACAGAATAATGTAATTTCACAGGTCCACATTTTAGTTGGGTTTGGTATGGGGCGAACTGGCCCCAAAAGAGATTGATAATGATAACCACTGTTCTTGAATCAAGTTGTCGAGAATAATGCATCTGTACTTCAAACAGAAACAAAGTCATGCTGTGTGTGACCCAAGTTTTCTGAAGAATTGTTTTAATGACTCCTTTTGAGGTGTTGTGCAAGCTAAATGCTAATTCCGTTATTATTCCCAGACACACAAACACCCCAACACAACACGTGACCTTAGTTGTCGGCTGGTACTAATCACAACATTCATGAAAACACAACACCACAACCATCCACATGCACTGCCCCAACACAACACCACAACCATCCACATGCACTGCCCCAAGGCTAGTCTAGAATCCATACATGGCCAGCCTGAAGGAGGTAAAAGGAACTGGTTGGAATAACGTGTTCCTTCCACACGATGGTTGATATGGTTAATAAATAATATGTGACCAGATTTGACTGAGAGACTTTTTAATGAGTTAATAGCACAGGCAGACTCGTCACATACTAGAGCATGTCCGAAATAAGTGTCAGAGCTGAAAGCTGTAAATATGAAATAAATGCCCAAACATGTAGCTAGGTGTAATGTTAGAGACCACAGAAGTGAACCTTTCAAGCCTGTTTTCTCAACTCGCTGTTTTCTGCAAGACATCACTCTATAAGCCATATCTCCTAAACTGGTGGGTCAAACTGAACAACCAATATGTCAATTTGAAGCTATGATTCCCTGCTTTCATATGACATGAAAAAGAAAAAATCCAATGGCAGTCCCTCAATCAAATTTAGTCACATATAACATTGTGTTGTGGGTTAATGGCCCCGCCCTTATGTGAGCGTGTTTGAACAAGGAGGGTGAACATAAGGTGCTGGAGAGCTCACCCTTCACGCTGACTTTGTGCTCTCCGGTGCCGGGGTGAGAGACGAGATCTACCTGCATACACACCTCCCCGACGGATCCATTGGATGACTGGCCTGGACACACACCGAGAGAGAGAGAGAGAGAGAGAGAGACAATCTTTTTTATAGTTTCACAAGATAGTATTACTCACAAGTGTTAATGTAACACAGCTCTGTTTACACCTTTATTTTATTCCTATTCATATTCAATATTTATTTGTATACATACATTGTTTTATCTTGATCGCTTTGTTCCACTTTTGCTTCGGCAATGTATGCGTATGTATGTTTTCTCATGCCAATAAAGCTCCTTTGAATCGAATCGAATCGATCGTATTCAATTCAATTGTGAGGAGGGAAAGAGACGGGAGGAAGGGTGGGAGAGAGGGCGAGATAAAAAGAGTGTGAGGACAAGTGAGGAAAAAGAGACAGACAGGGGGAGAGCGAGTTGGGGGATGGGTGGGGAGGGAGAAAAGGAAGGGGAATATAGAAGCGTTGACAGGAAGAGGAGGAGACAGGGGGGAAACGAGAGAGGCAGCGGAGGGAGAGAAAGTCAGTGAGACGGCGCGAGTGTGCGTGTGTGTGAGAGAGAGATATTTGTTTCCACACTGCTCTACAAGCTCACACCGCGTTGCAATGTTCCACGTTGTGAGCTTGTAGATTCGCTATTTCTGCTTTTTGTGCGGCCTTTATCGATGGGTGGTTCTTCCGGTTAGAACAGTTATATAAACCCTATATAACAAAGAAAAATCACCTCGGAACTTTACTGGTTCTGTAAAGTCGGGTCTCTGGACCGTTGAAGTGTATTCAGATACGGATCGTTCCAATGTGAATGCATGCATACCTAAAGAAGGAAGTGGACTGTTGTTTTTTTAAAGAACGTGATATAATCTCTAGTCGACGAGCCAAGCGCCAACAAAATAAAACACAGCCGCTGCACGACACATAACACCAGCGCATTTTTCAACGCCGCCCGTCTCCTGTTGAATCTGCGTTGCACGCGGCACCGCAGTACGCACTGATCTTATTCTGCGGACTACACGTGGCTCTTGGGCTTTGCTTGGCATAGTTTCCAAAGTAAAACAAAATAATAATAATGCTAAAGTAGAATCCATAGCAAACTAATATCAAACACTACACACCTAAATCACGAAGACACTCACATTGGCTACAATTTATTTTCAAATGTATTTTCTTTCATTATCCACAGTACCTGAAACAATTTCTTGTCCCATACACACCACCCTATAATTTAAGACACACGGACCATCCCTACTTTACAGTCCCCACAAGGATAAAAAAGGAATGTGGGCGCCGTGCCTTCCAATTTAAAGCTCCATCTGATTGGAATGACCTACCAAGTCCACTCAGATCAATCACTTCCCTCGCGTATTTAAGGAATCAATTTTCATACACCTTCTAACGCCGTGCTCATGCTTCTAATTTAACGTACTCTTCTTGGCAGTTGTCTTTGTTTTTCCATAAACATAACATACTGACTGATCTGTATGTACCTTCATATGTGTTCCCTGCTGGCTCGGTGCTGCTGTTAATTATTATCACATTATGCTTGCTGGTATTGCTTGTTTGCTTGTTTGCTTTTATTATTTTTTTGCCTAATAACATGGTCTTATTGTGCAATAGGTATATTGAACTCTGCTATTTAGGGTTGAAACAGTGGGGTGGGAGCTATCTTTGGGAGAGCTTTTGTTCTGTTTTGTCTTGTTTTGTCCTGTCTGTATGGTTGTACTGTTGTATTGTTTTGTGAACTGTATTGTACAATGTATCTGTGTTGAGGACCCCCTCTAAAATGAGATGTGACATCTCAAGGGGCTTATCCTTTCAATAAAGGTAACTATAACTGGAGCACAGAACTGACTGACACAGTGAATAGCAGGCAGGCTGACAGTGCAGTAGTGTAACGGCAAAGAGCCAAAGAGGCAATGCAATGCAGTGTGTCAGGATTTATTTGAGACAATGTCGCAGAGTTGATGGTCAGTGGCCGGGCGCGCCAGCCATCAAGCAAACCGCCATCTGGGGGATTGAAGTGTGTTATGCAAGTGTACCCGGGCAATGTGAATCATGGCCATCGGGGACCAGGCAACCGTATTCGGAAACGGTTCCAATGAAACGGATTTAGTCCGTCTCAGTGTGAATTGCCTATATATCTCCATAATGGAACTGGCCTGTTCTCTGACATCTGCATAGACTCCATATTTGGGCATACCTGACAAAGAATAACTGGGTGGGATATGCAGAGAGAGCCAAGACAGACAGACAGACAGACAGAGCGTGCCAGGGGTCCCCTTCCTTTGGAACAGAAGGAAACACACGGCTAACCAAATGATAAATCAATTTCCTTGGTTCCAGGGCTGTGAAAAGAGAGGGCATGCCATGTGGGCTCCATCGTGTGGCGCGTACCCGCCGCGGCCATCTGTTACAACAAATCCATTTCACCCAGGAGTGAATGGAAAAACAAAAAATAAATAAAAAATAAATAAATAAAAGAACGTCTGAGAACCACTGGCAACACTGATGACAAAGAATGGCTTTGGCTGAGCAGAGAGCAGAACAGGGACAGTTGTGCAAGAAGTACTATCAATATACAGTGTAGAAATACATGGTTTTATACTGGAGGAAAAGTACAAAGGTATTAGCGTCAAAACATCGTTGGAACTTTCTGCTTTTGAATTTGAATCCTGAAAAGTAACAGTTTTTAACAGTGAGTTTTCCACCCAACAGAGACGATAATACTTAATCCAATTTTATTTTTCTAATTCGTGACAGTTTTCTGAAAAACATGTTGCTGCATCAGTGGTGGTCAAACTATTTAATGTGAAGGAACCCCAAACTTATAATATTTTTGAAAATATGTTGTTCCAGGGGCCGCCAAGAAGCAAAGATGTGAGTTAAAAACGTTCGCTCTGAAAGAATAAAAAAGAAATATATATTTTGAAGATCTACAAGCTCATCAATGTGTCATCATAACGTACGGCGTTGTGAGCTTGTAGATCTGCTATAGATGTTATCATGTTGGAATAGATGAATACAGCCCAATCGGGTTAATGTTTCATAACAATAATCCAAATAGGCAAAGTAACTAGAAATAAGATGTAGATAAGATTGTATTTAAAAGAGGGAAATTTAGCACAATCCCTTATACGCAGAGGAAGGCCATTCAACTACACAACCCTGTACTGAGAGGACATTTTGGCCATACTTGTCCATTATTATACTTGTGTATAGGAACCATGTGACTGTGAAGTGCCGACAACATGTGCTGACAAAGAAAGGCCAACGGGGTTGACGGAGCGGGGAGCAAACGGGGACACATGACAAGCGGGACATGAAGAGGACGGCCATTGTGTACAGCGAGTGACGGAGACGGACATTATGAGTGGAGTGACATTATGAGTGGAGTGACATTATGAGTGGAGTGACATTATGAGTGGAGTGACGTTATGAGTGGAGTGACGTTATGAGTGGAGTGACGTTATGAGTGGAGTGACATTATGAGTGGAGTGACATTATGAGTGGAGTGACATTATGAGTGGAGTGACATTATGAGTGGAGTGACGTTATGAGTGGAGTGACGTTATGAGTGGAGTGACGTTATGAGTGGAGTGACATTATGAGTGGAGTGACGTTATGAGTGGAGTGACGTTATGAGTGGAGTGACGTTATGAGTGGAGTGACATTATGAGTGGAGTGGCGTTATGAGTGGAGTGACGTTATGAGTGGAGTGACATTATGAGTGGAGTGACATTATGAGTGGAGTGACATTATGAGTGGAGTGGCGTTATGAGTGGAGTGACGTTATGAGTGGAGTGACATTATGAGTGGAGTGACGTTATGAGTGGAGTGACATTATGAGTGGAGTGACGTTATGAGTGGAGTGACGTTATGAGTGGAGTGACGTTATGAGTGGAGTGGCGTTATGAGTGGAGTGACGTTATGAGTGGAGTGACATTATGAGTGGAGTGACATTATGAGTGGAGTGACATTATGAGTGGAGTGACGTTATGAGTGGAGTGACATTATGAGTGGAGTGACATTATGAGTGGAGTGACGTTATGAGTGGAGTGACATTATGAGTGGAGTGACATTATGAGTGGAGTGACATTATGAGTGGAGTGACGTTATGAGTGGAGTGACATTATGAGTGGAGTGACATTATGAGTGGAGTGACATTATGAGTGGAGTGACATTATGAGTGGAGTGACATTATGAGTGGAGTGACATTATGAGTGGAGTGACATTATGAGTGGAGTGACGTTATGAGTGGAGTGACATTATGAGTGGAGTGACATTATGAGTGGAGTGACATTATGAGTGGAGTGACATTATGAGTGGAGTGACGTTATGAGTGGAGTGACGTTATGAGTGGAGTGACGTTATGAGTGGAGTGGCGTGACAGCGATTCACAGGTCAACCGGTTGGGCAACGGCTCAATGTCCAACAAGTGCCCGAGGGGTCGGTTCAGGATCGCTGCTTTAATGTCACTGGAACATTATGTCTCCGGAAGAAGGAGACGACAAAAATGAAAAGAAAGGAAAAGAATAAACATCCAGACCCTGCATCCATCCATCCATCCAGTTTCCCTTGTTGCTCGGAGCGTTTTCTCCCCTTTTGTCAAAAAGAAATATAGCAGAGGCACTCTGCACTATACGAACGAAAAGGACTGAATAGGCTGAATTCATTTGCATCTCATATTTACTGGCCAACATGTTTCGTCACACGAGCCCTTCTCGACGGCGTGAAGATAAAACGTGCGGTATAAGGCTTACCGCTTATCTTATCTATTAGATGCAAAATGATTTGATGGTCACCTATTCAGTCTCTTTATCCAGAGAGAGGGGCTGTAATGTTCCCAATGATCGAGCTGCCATTAGAGAGCCGATACACCGCTTATAGGAATAAATGGAGAAGATTATTGCGGCGTAGAGGCGAGGACATTATCTCTGTTATATAAGCACTTTTTTCTTTCTTAGGGGGAACAGTATAGGGAGATCAGACAGTGGGCGGGGAGGCCAATTGTGGGGTATTAAGTATGCGTTTAAAGAAAAAAGAAATATAGGCCAAAGTACAGTTCTAAAGTGAAAGTAAAAAATATATAACAGAGGTTAATGGATGTTTTTAACTTTTTTATCTAACTCTTCAATGTAACTAAATCTGTCCAATAATTGCGATACAGATCCAGTGGGCAGACGGGGCACCCCCATGTTTAATTGGAGTTTAATTTTGTTTAGTTTTTCCCAAAATGTAAATCAAATTTAGAAAATGGTCAAACATAATGTAAAGTATGCGTGATTCTGTCATGCACGGCACATCATGATCAGACCTAAATGTACCAAAATGACCGTATAGAATGACCAGGAGCATATCGTCGCTGTCGGGTGGAAAACCTCATACTGTATGTCCAAAACTGTTACTTTGCATGATTCAAATTGAAAAGCATCATACGTAGCAGATCTACGAGCTCGAAACGTGGCCCAAAGCAACCCTTTTCGAGCTTGTAGATCCGATACTTTTGTGTGATGCTTTACTATCGTTTAGGCACAGTCCACAGAACAGCCTCCAATCAGAGCAACACACAGACAGACAGACAGACACACACACACACACACACACACACACACACACACACACACACACACACACACACACACACACACACACACACACACACACACACACACACACACACACACACACACACACACACACACACACACACACACACACACACACACACACACACACACACACACACCATTGCATCACTACCTGGCCTCAGACGAAACAGATGTTAAGCACTGTTGGAGGCAGGTGCCCCTGTCGGCACTTGATGAACGTGCATGTTGATCCAATAGCTAATCAATAACGTGCCAAACAAGTAGTACACATCACAGCTGGTAATGAAGCAACAAGCTCCCTGACTTATTATAATGACGGCGCTTCGGAGAGAGGTTGGAGTAGTGGGTGGGATGGTGGTGGGAGGGAGTTATAGGAAAGACAGACGTGACACAATTAAGGCCTCGGGGGTTGAGTGAAATGAACGCCGCCACACGCCACTGGACGCTGCATGCTATCGACCAGTCGGGGGCTGGCGGTATGGATGGAGAGCATGCAGTCAGGGAACATTTCCTACTTGACAGTCAACAACAACAACACAACGTAATGTGTCTGTCGAATGGAAACCAAAGTGAATTAAGGTCCAAGTAGTGACGCACAATGAAGTGGGGAGAAGCTAGAGGAAGAGTGTATTAAGGAGATAAAGGAGAGGAGTGAACAGCATATGTTTTACTTAAGTCAAAAGTATAGCAATACCGCAATGTAGTAATACTCTTTCACAAGTACAAGTCCTGTATTCAAAATAAGTCTTGGCATCAAGATACCAAAGTAGGAGTACTCAAATTATGTTCAAAGGATACAATATTTGACTATGAGATGTAGTGGGATCTAACATGAACAATGGCAATTATCCTATATTAAAAGTGGCTAATCGGAAGGCAGGCGGACCACCATCACTGACATAACATAGGTTTCAATATTTCCTCATTTTGTTACATCTTGTGTACGAGTACAAACGTGTACATACCATTGTTTTGTTCCGGCTTCCCAAGACACTGTAGTAGCAGCAGTAATACTAATGAAGTTCTGTTCCGTTCAGGTCAAGCAGAGTCACATGCTTCCCTGTGCACACGCTTTGCTAGAATATTCTAATGGCCTAATGCGTGTGTGTGCCTATAGGTTCGAGTGTGTCTATGCACTGCTAGGGTGTACGGCAGTTGATGTAAGAAGTACTCGATTTTTTTATGTTTTACTTAATTATAGCAATTCCACACTGACTTCTGTTAACCATCCATAACCTTCCATAAAAGATATTATCAAACTAGAACTGCACTCTGTCGAGTGCATACTTGCTTGTTGCACACTAGTAGGCCATAAATGGCCAACTAGTGCGCAAGCAGAGCGCGCAAGTACTTTCGACTGCTGTAAACTGTCAAATCTCAGTATCTCTGTGAAGGAACGTTTGAAATGTATAATTATTAGACGTAACTATTTGCTACCTACCTACTTTATGCATATAAACACCTAGTATTATTAAGTATGGTTCAAGTTTCTATCTATATAGAGTATGTCTTACATACTCTATATAGTATATGTATATGTATACGTATGTCTTACGTCATCATTTAGAGCTAGTCATACGTATACTATATACTGTACATAACCAGTAAAAATAAAATAGCAAATTGTGCCTGGTTTGCTGGGACCAGATTACATAAATGACCATATTTCTTACGTCATCATTGAGAGCTAGTCATACATATATACACACCACGTACTCTGGTCCCATCAGATCAGGCACAATTTACTGGTTATGTATATAGTATACGTATGAGTAGCTCTAAATAATGACGTAAGACATACGTATACATATACATACTATATAGAGTATGTAGTTGTAAGTTGATTAGCGGTATACTGTGGTTACTTTGCGCCAAAAACCGTGACAGCCAACACACCATTTTATGTTTATGCAAAAAAACATCAAATCTGTGCCTGTTTTGCTGGGACCAGATTTCCACAAATGACCATATTTCTTACGTCATCATTGAGAGCTAGTCATACATATACACACCACGTACTCTGGTCCCAGCAGATCAGGCACAATTTGCCATTTTATTTTTTACTGATTATGTATATAGTATACGTATGACTAGCACTCAATGATGACGTAAGAAATATGGTCATTTGTGTAATCTGGTCCCAGCAAAACAGGCACAGATTAGATGTTTTTTTGCATAAACATCAAATGGCGGGTTGGCTGTCACGGCGAAAGAGACTGGGCGAAATTATTACTTGCGCGCTCTGCTTGCGCAAGTAATTATTAAAAGTACAACAACAGTGAAGTACATTCTTCTCACGCCTCGTGTCATGCCTCCCTATATGGCCACGCCTCGTGACACGTCACGCCACCATATATGGCCGTCTCCATATATGAAGACACTGACCTCATCAAACCCTGGATAGCCACACATGGATAAGACTGGATCTCTTCCTTTTGACTGATACCTGTCCATTCAAACTCTAGACGGGCCTTATATTTGTATTGGTTTTTAAGATTTTTCACGTACAGTTACATACTTTACAAACCTTCACCTTACCAAATTGACAGGCAGACAAAACAAAAAAACAAAAAAAAACATTGGGACGGGGGACAGGGGGGGACAGGGGTCCTCCAGTTCATCTTCACCAACATCCACATCATGCCGTAAGAAGCAAAACCACAAGAAAAGCCAGCAAAAAGGAAAGCAAACCAAGAGAGCCTTTTTCCTATCCTAGGTCTGTCCAATCAATGGGGCATTGGGCCTTTAGAAGGATCCCAGAAATCTCAGCATAATCCAATAATGGGGCCCACATGCACCGCCTGGAAGGAAGCGTCGTTGCCTCTATGCATTGCACAGAGTCTGTCATGGGGTAGCACACCAAAGATCTCTCTATACACCATTTGTATACAGTTGTGCAGATCAGCTATTTCTACATTGCAGTATTGATTTTTCTTAAGGGAAACACGTGAGTAACTTCTTCCACCACTCCAGGTATAAGTTATGCATTAGAAAGCGAGACACGGAGACAGAGTAATCTCGACGGCTGAAACAGCGGGGCTTCCATGGCCCATCTGCTAGTCACCGAGAGAGAGAGAGAGAGAGAGAGAGAGAGAGACTGAATTGCTGCCTGGCTGGACTTCCGATTGTCTGTCTCCATACGTGATGCCTGTTTCCTGCCCGCGCTGCGTTCTGCAAGGCTACACCACAGTCAGGCGAGCGGGGAGCTGGAAGCTGCACTGGACCCGTGTTGGGCTCAATCTCAGAGTATATAATGAATAGAGACGGCACCCGAGTTCTCCTCCCGTCCACTTGCATTAACCCATTCTGACCTGAGATCAGATTCATACGAGGTTTCCGCCGGACACACACTGGTCCTGATGAACCCATTCTGACCTGAGATCAGATTCTAAAAATGTCAGTCGTTCTTCGATTTTTCAAAAAATAGCAGACCTACAAGCTCGTATCGCGCCACTCGGTGGCGCGATATGAGCTTGTAGATCTGCTATTTTTTAATAGCTAAAGCATAACATGATGCCGACACCAAAATGGGTGCCCGGTCAGAATGGGTTAAGTTGCTCTAAAGCGCATAATGAGGCGATTTCACTCCTCAGAAATCAACAGAGTGCAGAGTGCAACAGAGTGCATTCTGGGATGGATTTGCCCCAAACACATGAACGCGCTGCCGTCGACTATCATTGCACGCGTTCACATGCGTTCAACGTATGAAACAGAGAGAGAGAGAGAGAGAGAGAGAGAGAGAGACCTCCTGACCAGTGGTGTGCAGACAGCACTGAGGGAGGTGGTGCTCAAACCCCCCGAAAAAAGGGCATATCCACGTGCGCATGCACGCGCGCCATGCGTCATCTGCAGGCGTGACATTTTAGCGGTTTGTAGCCTTTTCTTGACCTGGCTGCCGTGGAACAACTGACCAGATCTCACCACAAACACTGCAGCTGTACAAAAAGCTTGAATTATCGCCCAACTATCTGCAAAGTGTTTGTTTCATGAGAATCCACCGTAGACATGTTATGAGCTACTTCCTGTCAAGAAATTCCGTGCAAGATGATTATTTTTCTAAGTTGAGTGATAGTCAACGAGCACTAACAAACTCCAGCACTTCATCTGCTGCAAGGAATTTCTTGACAGGGATAGTAGCTGTCATAACATGTCTACAGTGGATTTGTATTAAACAGAAAGAAAGGGGACAATTCAAGCTTTGCGAGTTTGACGTTATTTAATACAATTAGATAGGACTTTTCTGTCTGGATGGGAAGTTGCACCGGCTAGTTAGCACCTTGCTGGCAAGATGTCAGCCGTGTGCATATCATCAATTGGACCCACTCTTCCCATTCAAGTCACACACGATATCTTCCCAACATTCTGACCTTTCTCCGTGTCAGCAACGCACTCTCATGGGACAACATTTAATGCACAACCAATGCTTTGATCCACATGACGTTCACAGCCAGGGAGAGATGTGGGGAGAGGCAACCATTCATTAGCCCTTGGCTAAGTCCCTCCCCAACCCGTCCTTGTCCAATAGGCACGTTAGCAAGAGAGGAGACATGGCAAGCTGTCCTTCTCACTCATTGAGATGCATTGAGATCATAAATGACGGGATTTCTCCATAAACAATCAACTTTTTTCAGTAGCAAGAGCTTCAAAATGTCTTTTAAATCTAGTCAACCAGGCCTGCAGTAGGCTATGCACTGGACAAAATTTATGTGCATGACATTGTTTCAATAAACTAAAAATAAGAAATGCTAGAGGGTGAAACAGTATGCAACTCAATCAACTACAGTATAGGAGTTTTCATGTAATGCACGGAACTTGACAGAAGTCTACAGTGATTAGTATTATTGCCATCACCTGGGTGGCTCAGTCGCGTAACTTTCCCGACCTTAAACTGTGTACTGCATGTGTTCAACAACACAGCCATGCAAAATAACACTGACAGCTATGAGGTGACGAAAGCTTGCCATCCTTAGCAACGGCTGCTAAACTATTTGGATTGGCATTGGGGTCACTTTTTGGCATGGGGTTTAGCGAAGGGCTAATTGTGTACCATGTCTTGCCTAGTGGTGAGATGACGTATCTTCCTTTAGCACACAAAGCTCATGTTAGCATGACGTGTGTAGGCATTGTTTCATGACATTATCGTTGTTGTCGGGCAGAAACCTCCTATCTCCATATATTTAAGTGTTTGTGTTTTCTTGGTGAATTAATGGCCTACATTATACTACAGCATCACACAAGTGCATCCAAACACGGCACGGCGGTATAGATCTGCTATACTTTTGCCACTATGCTATTGAATTTTAATCCTGCATGAAAAGTAACAGTTTTGGACATGAGGTTTCCACTCGACAGAGGCGACATCACCGTACAGCCCAAGGTGTTAAGACGTAGCCTATTATTATAATATAATAGACAGGGATTCAAGGCAGTTAGCCAGATAACCGCTAATTAATTTAGTCGTCTGAAAGGAAAGCCACACTATTAATAGACCGTGCGTGTTGTGTAAATGTGCAGTGAAGAAGACAATATGCTTCTTCTTTTTTCCCCCACAATAGTAATCCCATTAAGTTGAAATGTAGCACAGAGATGGTGTCTCTATCGATTGTGGATTTGCTTTTTTAATATTCCAACGTGCCGCTCCTTATTGCATTGGACAATGACAGACAGAAGCAAAACAAACGATGCAATGTTGCCTCCTTACCTTGAGAGAGCTGGGTGCATATATATTTACCTTGAGAGAGCTGGGTGCATATATATTTACCTTGAGAGAGCTGGGTGCATATATATTTACCTTGAGAGAGCTGGGTGCATATATATTTACCTTGAGAGAGCTGGGTGCATATATATTTACCTTGAGAGAGCTGGGTGCATATATATTTACCTTGAGAGAGCTGGGTGCATATATATTTCCTTACCTTGAGAGAGCTGGGTGCATATATATTTACCTTGAGAGAGCTGGGTGCATATATATTTACCTTGAGAGAGCTGGGTGCATATATATTTCCTTACCTTGAGAGAGCTAGGTGCATATAGACCGATTCCGTACCGGTTTCATGGTCGCAGCCTACGTATTTCCTGTAGGCGGACTCGACGTAGCTGCGGGGGTAAAACCCTCACCAGACGCACATCTTCCACTACAGTGAACGGCAGAGTGACTGATGTTAGTTTGCCTCAAAGTTTACTCCTTTACCTGCTTTTTTACTAACACTAACATTACAAAGATGCCCAGAACATCGAGATGAACCTGTGTAGTTTATGGCTGCTCCAACAGTAGTGGCAACATAACAAATAAAATAAAACGGAATGTCTAATATCCACCGCGATGGCGGAGACCAGAGCCATTGAGTAATGGTTGAGACAAATCAGTGAAGAATCCTGCAAGATACATAATTTCAGTCTTACCCAATACCCAATCTTTCTGTTTTATGAACACAAGGCTGCTGTATTTTATACCTCATACTAAGCATTTAAAGTATGAGGTATAAAGTACAGCAGCCTTGTGTTAATAAAACAGAAATATTTGGTATTGGGTAAGACTGGCGTTATGTATCTTTCACTGCTTTGTCTCAACCATTACTCAATGGCTCTGGTCTCAGCCATCGCGGTGGATATTAGACATTCCGTTTTATTTTATTTGTTATGTTGCCACTACTGTTGGAGCAGCCATAAACTACACAGGTTCATCTCGATGTTCTGGGCATCTTTGTAATGTTAGTGTTAGTAAAAAAGCAGGTAAAGGAGTAAAGTTTGAGGCAAACTAACATCAGTCACTCTGCCGTTCACTGCAGTGGAAGATGTGCGCCTGGTGAGGGTTTTACCCCCGCAGCTACGTCGAGTCCGCCTACAGGAAATACGTAGGCTGCGACCATGAAACCGGTACGGAATCGGTCTATATATTTCCTTACCTTGAGAGAGCTGGGTGCATATATACCTTGAGAGAGCTAGGTGCATATATATTTACCTTGAGAGAGCTGGGTGCATATATATATACCTTGAGAGAGCTGGGTGCATATATATTTCCTTACCTTGAGAGAGCTGGGTGCATATATATTTCCTTACCTTGAGAGAGCTGGGTGCATATATATTTACCTTGAGAGAGCTGGGTGCATATATATTTCCTTACCTTGAGAGAGCTGGGTGCATATATATATACCTTGAGAGAGCTAGGTGCATATATATTTACCTTGAGAGAGCTGGGTGCATATATATATACCTTGAGAGAGCTGGGTGCATATATATTTCCTTACCTTGAGAGAGCTGGGTGCATATATATTTCCTTACCTTGAGAGAGCTAGGTGCATATATATTTACCTTGAGAGAGCTGGGTGCATATATATTTACCTTGAGAGAGCTGGGTGCATATATATTTACCTTGAGAGAGCTGGGTGCATATATATTTACCTTGAGAGAGCTGGGTGCATATATATTTACCTTGAGAGAGCTGGGTGCATATATATTTCTTGATCAAGGCATCTGTAGGTTGAGTGTAAAGGCTGAGAGCATATTTCAGGGACCTCATGTCGTGGCTTTTCTCAAGGAAGGTCTTCTTCAGACCGTTTCCTCCGGCGTGGAAGTATTGCTAGAGGGACAAAAGAGAGAAGGAAAGAAATCACCATCTATCTATAAATGCACCACGTCTCAGTACATGTGTGTATACATCTGTAATGCACGCAACAATTTGAAACACACGTTCTACACCACCACAGGCAGTACGCGGTGTCAGATACACGGTTGTTCAGAACCACCATACAAAAAGGCTCTGGTCAGGCTCTGCCAGTGGGCCTAATGAGCCTAAGTCCCCTCACCTGTGGATTCCATGACGTCACATTGAGTTTGGCAACACACTTCATATTTGGGCATGCCTGACACAGAACTCCATATATAGGAATAAAGGGACACAGAGAGACACATACAGAAACCTCCACACAGTCTACCACGTCAGTGGTTCTCAAACATTTCCATGTCAAATATAATTTGATTGGTATGGTTTGAAATTGGCTTCCCCAAATTGATATAGTATATTTGGTCACAGACCTCCATCTGAAAACACTATGAACAATTCTGCACAGTACACATATGTATTTTTACATAAATCTTGTCTTCTGGTGGTCCCTGGCACGAAGTGAACTCATAGCCTACTAGTTATTGCACCCGGATGGATAAATCACCAGTGGGTATTTTGCAGTGTGTTTTACTGTGTGTGTGTGTGTGTTGGATAAGACTGGCTGGACAGAAATCCTTTTATTAAAAAGAGAGAGAGCGGCCGACCGCAGAAAAGCAGCATGGGAGCCAGCGCTAATAGCTACCTCCACCAGGTCATTACCATGCAGTTATAGTATACCGGGGCGGAGACACGCATGTGCGCTGATCAGTGGTGTGAATAGTATAGTACATTAACTCAAGTACTTTTTACTTTTACTTACTTAACCCATTCTGAACGGGAACCCATGTTGGTGTTAGCATCATGTTATGCTTTAGCTATTGAAAAATAGCAGATCTACAAGCTCGTAGCGCGCCACCGAGTGGCGCGCTACGAGCTTGTAGGTCTGCTATTTTTGAAAAATCAACTGAACGACTGACATTTTTAGAATCTGATCTCAGGTCAGAATGGGTTAATCAGACCAGTGTGTGTCCAGTGGAAACCTCGTATGAATCTGATCTCAGGTCAGAATGAGTTAATTCCGGACTTTCACTTGTAACAGATTATTTGCAGTATTGACACTTTTACTCATGTAAAGAAATGTGAGTATATATACTTTTCCCACCACTGCAGTGTACACATGTGACATATAGATGCGGCCGAGTCTGCCTCTGGCCTTCTGAGCCACAGCAGACTGTGTTCTGCGGCTAAAACCTCCTCCCAGGCACAAGACATCTATGGTCTTCTGAGCCACAGCAGACTGTGTTCTGCGGCTAAAACCTCCTCCCAGGCACAAGACATCTATGGCAGGGGTATTCAATTAGATTAGGCCGGGGGCCACAACTGTAGAATTATTGTGTGTGGGGGGCCGCACAGTGTGTGCGCGAAGCGCGGAAATTTGTGGGTTCTCAAAATGCTTTTTGTGCTCAAACACGAAGATTTATGTATATTTCCGCACAGTAATGAGCAGGATAATATGTCTATACAGGTATATGCCACCTTAGAATAGATGTAGGCCTAGACCTATTTGACTGCATAAACAGCATTGCTTTGACATTAACGACTGGACGGACGGACACACACACACACACACACACACACACACACACACACACACACACACACACACACACACACACACACACACACACACACACACACACACACACACACACACACACACACACACACACACACACACACACACACACACACACACACACACTCACTCTGCTGTGGGCAGTTCAGAAACCCGTCCACGACCACCAGTGACATCATCGTTAGGCAGATTGTTTTTTAAACAAGATTTATTTACGTGAGAATAGTTTATCAGACTATAAAGATCAGATTAGATAGAGCAGTGATTCCCAAAGTGGGGTTCGGGGTCCGGGGACCCCCAGGGTCCTGGAGGCAGTTCCAGGGGGTCCCCAGGGAAATGATGGTTTGGAACCAAATGGACCCTTATGGGTCTGTAACTGTAACTGTGTACAAATGGAACCAAATGGACCCTAACAGGGTTTATTATTGTGAGAATGATGGCTTCCATTTTCGCATTGCAACTTTTCAGGACTAGAAAGCCTGCAGTTTCTATTAGCTTGGATTCTCCATTGATGTCACTGTTGGGTGGGTTTCTGAACTGCCCACAGCCCTCCTATGTGACACAGACCGAGTAGAAAAAAACGTGTCATTTTATCATGATTATTAGTGAGGACCTATTATATGAAGATAGGTTGAAAAGTGGTCCTTTAATTATTACCGTCATTATGGTAATCAAACAATTAATATCACACACACCATACCTGTAACTTTTATTATCCCTCTTATTATTCTAAAAAAAAAAAAAAAAAAACATTTTTTTTTTTTTTTTTTTTTTTTCAAAATTCTTCCAGGGGCCACAAGGGGGCGCTCCGCGGGCCGCATGTGGCCCGCGGGCCGCCAATTGAATATCCCTGATCTATGGCCTTCTGAGACGGCGATGCCCATGATTTAAAAAATACACACATTTTCCTTGGGTTGGTGCCTTGCATGGTTTCCGCTGCCATCGGTGTATGTATGTTACCGGTAGTTAGTTTTGTTAATTGTCCACAATGTGGACATTTGTGTTTGGTCTCATAGACAACAAACAGCAATAACAGCAACAACAACACTTACACACAAATATCTTCATGGCAAAAATGCGGGACAACACAGTGACAAATACATTAAAAACAAATCTAATGAGACGTGGTATCAATTAGTGCCGTTTAATGGCATTAGGAATGAAGGAAGTTTTAAAGATGTTACGGGTAGCTTTTGGTATTTTGTACCGTCTACCAGAGGGAAGTTGTTCGAACTCCCTGCAGAGTGGATGAGAGGGGTCATTATTTGCTATCTTGACAGCTTTTCTTTCCTATAGTACTTCCTTGTAGATACAACTTAATTGTTTCTGTCTCTTTTTTAGGCTAGGTTCACTATTCGTTGCAGCTTGCTTCTTCCTTTTACATTAAGATTGCCAAACCACATTGCCATGTTAATTAAAAGTCAAGATTCCCTCTATCAGGTTCTTATAGACTGTTTCCATGATACAGTATGTTTGCTCACTCTAAAGGAGTTGAGCTTGCATAGTAGGTGGAGGCGTTGGTTACAAGTTTTAAAAAGTCTGGTCAGTATTTTCACTGAAATTGAGTTTGCTGTCAATATACAGGTACTGTATATGTGCCTAAATATTTTAAACTGTGCGTGTGTATGAATGTGTGTGTGAATGGGTGAATGTAATGCACAATCTCAGTAAAGCACCTTGGATGAAGGCGCTATATAAATGCACCATTTACCATTTATATAAAGGAATGGCTCTGGACCAGGGGGGCAGTCAGACAGATATTTTGTGAAGCCACTGAGGAAATCGGGATTTCCTGAAAGTTCATATAATGGCCTGTTGTGGCGCTGTCATTGGACCCAGAAAAACCCATAGAAGTCCATGTATTTGGGCCCAACTTCACCTAGACCAGGGGTCCTCAACTAGAAATGTTGAAGGTCCACAAATATGGTCCAGTCTCATGCGCACGCAAATAAAGTTGCGGGTCGCGGCCCGCGGGCCACGTGGGCCCCACGGGGTGGGGCTGCCCCCCTCGCCCCCCCCACCCCTAGAAACAACCATGCCTGTTTAGTACAGTCAAACCAAGCTATACAAACCGGGTCCCATCCCAACCAACACTGGGGTGGCAGAGTATGAAAATATATTTTTTCACTTTAACAAATACTCATTATTCACACCTCCAAAAATCAAATTTTGTTCATTCAACTGAATGTGTGAATGTGTCACTGCTAGTGAGCCAGTCAGCGAGACATTGTCATCATGACATGCCGGCCCATAATACACACAGTCAGAGTGTTAATTGCGTTTCTCGGCATTGATCGAATACAACGGAGAATTCAACTTGCGGTTGCGGTGACTTTTCTTCTTCTCTTTCTTCTTTTTTTTTAAATGTTTTTTTGTGGCTTTCGCCTTTATTTTATATTTTTTATGGAGGGACAGACAGTAGGCTGACAGGAAATGGGGAGAGAGATGGGGGGTCACTCCCACTGAGCCACGGCCCATGCAGGCCTTTTCTCTTTATTCTATCATTTCTCCAGGGTCCGCAGAGAGGTGTGCCGCGGTCCGCCTGTTGAGGACCACTGACCTAGACTGTATTACCTTAATAAACATGGTCATGAATACTTTCTGCTTCCAGTCACTAGTTTAAAGTCTCATTTCTAATGTCATAATATTCATTTTGGAAGATTATGGTCCCATTTATTAAAAAAATGACCATAAAGTCGCGCATGTTCTGAGGGGCGTGGCTACCGTTACAGTCTATGATCGGGATTCCCCTCCCACTCGAGTCAAAATAAAAACCAACGGAGAAGAAGGGGGGAAGTCCCGTCTCGTTGTCTGGGCCAGCCAATGGCCAGCTGGGCTAAAACGGATCAAGAAAGATGGCGACTTACAATACAAGGACTGACAGGCTTCATTTTACGTTCATGTTAGACCCGGAGAACGCTTTGTCCATATTCTTTACAGTCTATGCTCTGGACATATGAGTTTTCCACCCGACAGCGTTGATATAGATTGCAGTAAGCAAATATCCCACACCAAGGATTGGATATCGTCACTGTCGGGGGGGGGAAACCTTGTATGTCCAAAATAAAACTGTTTTCAGGAAAACACTGTGTTCAAATGGAACCAATGTAGTTATTATTCAGTCATAAGCTGTTATTAATAGTACTTTTATAAAACCCACAGACAGACTCATCTAGATTCAGTTTCACTTCCCCAAAATGTACCAAAAATATGAAAAAGATAGCTAATTTAAAAGCTCACTACTTGTAGATCGTCAATTGTTTGAATGTGTTGTGAATCTTCACACCACGTTCCGAGCTTGTGATCACTTTTGTCATCAATGTTTGTGTTTGAGTGCACAAACACTCAGACTAAAACGATGTTTGTGTTTACACCAAGCTCCCAGTGAGGCTGGCCAACGTTGAAGCCGCGAGACGTCGTGGCCAGAGCTGGAACTGCAGGTGGGCCCGTGCATTTACCACGAAGAAACCCCGTGCAGCTCAGGTTTAACGTTGGTTTTGGGCACTACATTTTGGTGCCCAAAAAATGCGGAATGTAGAGCGTTCTTCTGCTTGAAAACGCCACTGAGCAACTTCCATTGAAATGAATAGCAGAGGACGGGGCAGTAAGGTTTACCATCACCATGAGCTCTGTGTGTGTGTGTGTGTGTGTGTGTGTGTGTGTGTGTGCGTGTGTGAACCATGCTTGGATCCTGTCCCAGGGAGGTGGACAGCATGTGTCCAAGCACACTAGGCACCTTTCAACAATGCCTTTTCCCTTAATAAGATCTGACCACACAGCCATTGTCCCTATACAGCCTGCCCTATACAGAGAGTGGTGACAGGCCAGACTCCATCGAGGAGAGAGCGCAGCTTGCCTGTCCTAATCTAGAGCAGGCGTATCATCAGCACTAGTGGTGGTATAGGCCAGTGGTTCCCAAACTTGTTTGTGTCAAGGACCCCCAAATCAACATTTATTAGGCCACGGACCCCCCCATTCAAAAACATATGGGGTCCATTTGGCTGCAAATTATCATTTAGCTGGGTCCCCCCTGGAACTCCCTCAAGTACCCCTGGGGGTCCCCGGACCCCACTTTGGGACCCACTAGTATAGGCTACTTGGGGGAAAGCAGTGGTGGGAAAGAGTACTCAAAGTATTTACACCTGAGGATGATTCTATAAAAATGTCTTCTAAATCCAGTTTTCTGAAAAGCCTATGTTTCTATGTCAGTGGAGCTCAACCTGTTTCATGTCAAGGACCCCCAGAATTCTCTGTATTTGGCCACAGACCCCATCTGAAAATATGTTGTTCCAGGGACACCCACCCCAGAAGCATGACATATGAGTTAAACATGTTGACTGTGACAGAATAATATATTCAAAGATTTGCGCCACATTTTCAAGATTCTTCAACAGCCAAAAGTATATAACATAATGCTTAAAACACCAAAAGGGGGGTTTCTGTTCTGAATGGGTTACGTATCAATACGGTTTTCAAATGTGATCTCGTCAGCATTGCAAGTAAAGGTTTCCAATCAATCAATAAAAATCTTTTGAAAATAGCAGAGGGAGAAAAATGTATATAGGGCTAAAGTGGTTCATGTATGTTTTGTAATAATAATCAAAATCTACAAAGTAACTGAAGTTTTCAAATAAATGTAGTGGAGTAAAAGTACAATATTTGCCTCTGAAATGTAGTGGGGTAGAAGTAAAAGTATACTGTACTGTAAAGTACTGTACATCTTAACCCATTCTGACCTGAGATCAGATTCATACGAGGTTTCCGCCGGACACACACTGGTCTGATGAACCCATTCTGACCTGAGATCAGATTCTAAAAATGTCAGTCGCTCTTCGATTTTTCAAAAATAGCAGACCTACAAGCTCGTATCGCGCCACTCGGTGGCGCGATATGAGCTTGTAGATCTGCTATTTTTAAATAGCTAAAGCATAACATGATGCTGACACCAAAATGGGTGCCTGTTCAGAATGGGTTAAACACAAAAAAAGGCAAGAACAGCTGATCACATTGACCAATTTCAACACATCTTGATGTGACAGATCATACTTTGTTTTACTATTTTTGTCACAATGGGGAATCTAAATGACATTTTGACTTCCCCTCGACGAGCTGTACACAAGTAAAAACCAGTAGTTTACAATATGTGAAGTGGTACGGTGCTATGCAAAAACAATAGTTAGGCACCGCAAAGCCCAATAAGAAATAAATGACTTCAAATAATGTTAAAGGCCTGGGCCGTGGCTCAGCGGTCCAGGCACCTTGGCTGGTAATCCAGTCTGGCAGTGTGCCGCGGGTTCGACTCCCCATCCCGACGGCCTTTACTGCATGTCAACCCCCCCCCCATCTCTCTCCCCATTTCCTGTCAGCCTACTGTCTGTCCCTCCATAAAAAATATAAAATAAAGGCGAAAGCCACAAAAAAACATTTAAAATAATGTTAAAAAAAAGCTGTGTTTGGCGGAGGAGAGCGAACAAGCAGCCTTTCTTTATGTACTGACTCACAGGTCAGGGGTTAAATGTGCAAGGAACACATTGACGTATTATAGCAAATTACAGAAGCCCATTTGAATTGAACGAATGCTATCGACCTTCAGACGCAGACACACTATAAAGGCGAACGTTTCCCTCCCTGATCGGAAGCCTTTCAGAGTTCAAAGGTTCAACGTTCATTCTCCATTTCCTCCAGAGTAAAAGGTTCTCTCTCCGGAGAACAAAACACTCCATTCACTCACAGTCAAATAGTAATAAATGCTTAGGGTTGTCGGCAAACAGAGCCTGTCCGTCATCTTCAGCTTTTATCAGCGTTCCTCAGGCTCTGTGCCCAGAAACACTCAAGTACTTTTTTCTTTTGTGATGTGAGCCAAATAAATAAGTGAAATGTGACTGTTTTGTCCTCCTTGACTTCGGGGGAAATGTGAGATGTGGTGCCTTTTTCCACATTATTCTTTTATTTCTATTTTAATAATATTCGAGAAAATGCCTCAGTGGATTTGGGGGTTGTTATGGCTGGCTCTGGGGCTGGCTCTGGGGCCAACTCTCAGAGTTAAAAAAAAGGGGAAACCACACCGGAGGACAATTTACATACTTGAATAATGGTAATTAAAGAATTGAAGGTTCCAACTGAAATTGGCAGGGAAACATGCTGCCCAAAACTTATAACCAAAACAAACAAACAAAAGAACAAGGGTGCTCTCCTGCGGCCACCCCTGCAGTCTGTGGAGAAAGGCAGATCTGATGTTCTGTGAGAGCAGGTCTCTTATATAGTGTTTGGGGAGGACACTGGCCAGGTGTCTCCCCTTCCACTAATCATCTCTGGCTCCGCCCTCCAACACTGCAATGGAATGGTTAAAGGCACAGCCACACACACACACAGAACCCCATACAGTAGACTAAAGGCCCAGGGGGCCGTCACAGGGTTTATAGCTATATCCTCAGAGAATACCACTGTTGTTGGAAGAGCAAGAGCTCCTTTTCAAACACAGATATTGAAATGTGCTCCGTCGGAGCGGAAAAGCTCACATCCAAAACTGTCACTTGTCAGGATTCAATAAAAAAAAATAGCCAAAGTAGCAGATCTACAAGGTCAAAACGTGACGTGGAGCAACGCGCTTTGAGCTTGCGGATCTGCTACTTTCGATACTTTTGTGTGTGACGCTGTAGTATTCTGATCAAGTGAGACATTTAATTTACGGAAAAACACAAAAAGTTAAAAAATGGAGATAAGGTCACAGTACATTCAAATCCAGTGTTGGTTGGTTGGTTGAGGCCTTGGGGTATCATTAACCATGTTGCTGTGTTAGTTTAGTATTTTGTTATAGTTCTTCTATTTATAGTGACTCATGGGAATAGACTAAGTGACAACCAGGAATAGTCTGGTGACCACCGGAGAGACGGGTGGCAGCCGGAAATTAGACGGCACCCGGGAGCAGTATGGGTTAGCGCCCCAGCCTGTGTCTTCCGTGAGGAAGAAGCCCAACAAACCCACGGTGAGGCCTTTAGGAGGGCCATGCAAGCCTCAAGCGGAGCCTGCGGCACCACCAAGGGCAAGGTGGAGCCTGCGGAACCGTTGCGGCTTGAGAATCCACCATTCCTGAATAAAGTGCCTGGTGCTGGGAGTCTGGTGCAACGCACAGGGCCTGACCTGGTGAGAGCAGGAGTGGACCTGGTGAGACGTAGGAGGGGCCCGGACAGGTGTCAACCCACAGAGCCTAGTCCTTCCATGTGCCAGAATGGTACCTCCCAGTCCCGGCAGAGTAGTTCAGGAGGAACGGATTGTGTGGCCCTGGTTTTTCCCTAATGGGACTTATCGAGGGTAGCTACTGGGACGTAAGTCGGGACTTGATCACTCCCGGCTGGGTCACCTGAGTGAGGGGTATGATGTTGCGAGACCCGAAACCCCGATGACCTTGGGATACATCACTGAGGATACGTCCCAGGTGCATCCATTTATGTATGTATTTTATTATAGGATTGCTCTCATGTTCTACTAACTTATTTGACTCAAGTCCATTTCTGCCTCTTTCTCCGTTTGTTTCGTTCACAATGCCGGGAGGGGGGAGAAAAAGTAACCTTTTCCGCCAACTTGAGACATTACCGAACGCTGGTGTTAATTGGCTGTCGCCGTTGGAATACTGATGAAAAGCAATGCAGCTTCAGGATTGATCTAATCTGGAAGGTGGTCTCCTTGGAGACGGTATATAGAATCAATTTGTTTCCTCAGCACTTTCACAATATAGTGTTCAACCCCCCAGTGGCACTTCTGTGTAATTCTCCACCTGTCCCCGACAGAGGCTTTGTTGTCAAATTGCTTTGCATGTGCACTTCACTGCATGCCGGGTAAACAAACAGTTATTAAGCCCAGACAGTCCAATTATTCTTATGACAGGCCACTCTTGCACTCTCTCTAAACCTGGACTTCTTTCAGCAAAACAACCTCCAATAAGTGTCTAGATTAGATATTTTTTAAAGTTTGTCACGCACTCATAAAGTGCATGCGGAGGTTGTCTGAACAACAAGATGTAATAACTATTATATAATATGTATAACACAAGGTAAAAGGGGAAAACAATTAAAAAGTTAAAACTTTAGCAACAATAAAGAGAGATGTGAATAGAAAGCAATGGCAGAAAACCAGGATAGTTCACAGAGAATTTGCCTGATGAAGTTTGAAGACCCACCCCAAGACCTTGGTGGCGCTATGCAATGGGTTCATCCTCCGGGGAGCGCCAATGCAATCAGCTCAACATTTGTAGCAATCCACCCAATACAATTTGCCATGTCTAGTGTGAAAGTGGAAATTGGCCTATATGGGCAGTATTGGGAAAAAAAATACTCACATGTTTTACTCAAGTTAAAGTATCAAATACTGCAATGTAGAAATACTAAAAGACTAAAAGTTCGGAATTCAAAATTTACTTGAGTAAGATTACAAAAGTATTGGCATCAAAATGTACGTAAACACAAAAGTACAAAGTACTCATCATGCAGAATGTCCCCGCATTTCAAGTGTTCAAATATTTTTTTGAAATTAGCAAATGTACAAGCTCACAATGCATCGCATCGCGGCGCATAGTGAGCTTGTAGATTGGCTATTTTCAAACGGTTGAAATGTATATGGGCTGAAGTGGTTAATGTGTGTTTTGTAATAATAATCAAAATCTGCTTTAAGCAATAATGTTTTCAAATAATTGTAGTGGAGTATATGTACAATATTTGTATACCTAACTACTTTCCACCACTGCCTACGGGTGGCAAAGTGGTTTTCAAACTTCTCCATGTCTGGGCCCGTTATTCTTTTGGCATTTGAGCCACGGACCACCATTCGATGACATTTAGCCTGAAAATTCTGTTATTGTTGGATACGATTTTGTCCACAATTCCATGCTGTATTGATGTTGGTACCATTGGGACAGATAACAGACAAGCCAATTCTTCTACATTCTCTAATTGTGTAGAGACGTCTTGTAAATCAATGCAGATGTTTAACAATAATTTAATATAACCCTTGAGAGCATAAAATTAAACAAATCATCATTTAGCTGGGGACCACCTGGAACTCCCTCAAGGACCACTGGTGGTTCCCGGACCACTGCACTAGAGGGATAGTAGGGTGCATGAACGTGCACCGAAAAAGCCACGGCAATCCAGCCGGTAAAGTTTTAGAGATATGTTGTTGTTGTTTGGGACCAAAGTGGTGGATGGGCAGACAGACAGACAGACAGCCCACTGATAACCAACATTACCATCCTCGAAGCTTAAAACGTCTATGGTGTTGTTTTAGAACGTGTTATTGTTTGGGTGTGAACATCCATCTTAGCCACACAAAAAAACACCTCCTACCTACATAGAACGCTCAGAGAATTAGAGTATCATTAACAGGTTTGTAACAACACTTTCTGCTTGCTGTTACAAAAACAGAATGTATTTCTGGGTCTGTGATGCGCAGCACAAAGGCGGGTGTGAGGTGCTGGGAATGCACTACATGGCGCGGCAGCATGGGGGGGGATGTTCCATCATGGCGTTGTGTCAACGTGGCCTTGAGTAAGACACAGATGGCCATGTGTTGCATGCATACCGCCTTACCGTTATCGCCAATTATCCATAACATTCGCCTCATCCCTAACCCATTCTGACCTGAGATCAGATTCATACGAGGTTTCCACTGGACACACACTGGTCTGATTAACCCATTCTGACCTGAGATCAGATTCTAAAAATGTCAGTCGTTCTTCGATTTTTCAAAAAATAGCAGACCTACAAGCTCGTATCGCGCCACTCGGTGGCGCGATATGAGCTTGTAGATCTGCTATTTTTCAATAGATAAAGCATAACATGATGCTAACACCAAAATGGGTTCCCGTTCAGAATGAGCTAAACATATTAGCCATATTTTACTATAAATAAATAATTAAATAAACATTTCAAAATAGTTAAACTATAGCGGCCGTTCGACACATGTAGACTGCTGCCGATGAGCAAGTTGGTAGCCTTTGCTTGGTTTCCATAGAAATGCAGACTTAATTACTAATTAAGTCCTCAGGCAGAAACATTGGTAACACTTTATATTAAAGTCGCCTTTATAATGCATTATAAGCTCCTTTATATTGCATTATAATGTGCTTATAAGGCATTATAACACTCGTTATACATGTTTGTAATATCAACTTATAACCATGTTTATACATAGAAAAGTGCTGGTCATAATGCATTATTATGCTCAGTGGAACAGCACATTATAACTATTATAACTAAGGTGGTTATAAAGTCACAAAGTGCTGTAATGTCTGTGTCATAATGCATTATAACCAATGTGTTTATTAAATGGAATAATGTCTTATAAACATCAATAATATGTTATAGCATATCATACAACGTTTTGTCACTTTACTTAAAGGTCACAAAGTCATGCTACAGGGTATTATAAAATTATACAACTGCTAAAAACCATTAAAGAATGTTGCCACTTTACTTAAAGGTCTCAAAGTCCTGCTATAGCATATTATTGATGTTTATACGACATTATTCCAATTAATAAACACAATGGTTATAATGCATTATAACCTTGATCATAATTATTACAATGCCAATGTTTATCTAATCACTTCAAATAGCAAAAAGTACAACGAAACCAAAAAAAACAATGCAGATTAGGCGTGGAGTGGTGCTCGTTTGAACCACGGCTAGAAGGCTGATTCAACCAATCAGATTGCTTCCTCGAAACGACCTGTTGTATAACCTGCGATATATACTGAAGCTCAGCAGTTTGCCTCTATACTCCCTCCATGGGGCTTTTATAGGACTGACAGCAGTGACACAGTTGGTCTGGAAACTCACCTTGATGGTGGGGAGCACCAGGTCCATGGCTGCACACTGCCGCGGGGTCAGACTCCTGGCCTCCTCTCGCGTTACATGCTCCTGGAGAGAAAGAGAGAGAGAGAGAGAGAGAGAGAGAGAGAGAGAGAGAGAGAGAGAGAGAGAGAGAGAGAGAGAGAGAGAGCAGAAACAACACATTGGGATTCAAATCGGTGGGATCAAAAGAACATACAGTACAAACAGAAACACATCCACCACATCTTTCTTTTCGTACGACAACATATACGTCTCAAGTGATTTTAAGGTTTCCGGAAAATGTTGAATCAAATCAACAAGCATTGTCATCACTTTTAGTAGGTTATGTTATGAGAATACATTGCAATATTGACTGGTTGACTGGCCTGATTGATACATTGTACATACAATACATACAGTAGAGTAGACATTAACATAGCCTATAATATTAGTGACTATATGTTAATGGATACTGTATGTATAGTGTATATCGTATGTTGGGTGGAAACCACATTATGTCCAAAACTGTAACTTTCCGGCGTTCAAATAAAAACATATAGCTAAAAGTAGCAGATCTACAAGCTCAGGATGTGGCGCAAAGTGACACATTTTGAGTTTGAAGATATGCTACTACAGATCTCCAAGTGTTTGGTTACCAACTTTTTATAATTTATCTGGGGACCACATGGAATGCCCTCAATGCCCGGACCACTGCTGTAGTATGATCAGATAGGGCATTCATTTACAAATAAGAAGTTTCTACAGCTCGACAGTAGCGATATATACTGTAGATATCTGTAAAGAGGACAAAAACACTTATTCCACTGTGGTCCCTGGAGAAATTACTTTAAAAAGCATTTCATACCTGCAGATAGTAGTTTGCGGTATACTTTCATACTGTAAATTCATAACTTCATAACCACATTATTTCCCAGGAGTCACTAGTTTTCATTTTGAAGCCAGATTGAGTAGTGTCCTTCGAGCCTTTTTAGTACATTAAAATGAACATAATTGGTACTAGTTGTCAACCACTGTCTCGTTAAATGAAAGCAGTATTAAAGTTGTAACTTCTGTCATTATCGTTGTACTTTAATCCAGAGGGATTTACAGTAAACATGGTCAACACGATGTAAAACATAAAATGCACAGAGATTGCAATCTAGGATAATCAATAAACCAAGAACATATCAGTGTGAACAGTATAATAAAAATAACCCTAACCTAACCATAACCACAAGCAGGGAGCAGCATATGTTCGCCAACCTTAACGCATGTTGGGTCTGCAGTTTTTTTTTTTTCATTTCTTTTTCTTTTTTCTTTTAGGTTTTATGACCCCAATTACACCCAAAAAACCTGAACTTTGAACATTCAGTGGATTTTCTGTGGTCTGAAGTTTTCTTTGGGGTTTTTTGGGCCTTTTGAGCTACAATGAAAACAGGCAACACAGTGAAACAGTGACATCTGCTGGCAAATCCCATTGACATATATGGGATTTGCAGTAAGTGATGTCACTTACTGCCGGCAAATCAGAGCACCTGTTTGAGCCAGAAAACCCCAGATCACAGAAAATCTACTGAATGTTAAAAGTTCATGTTTTTTGGGTGCAATTGAGATTAGAAAACCTAAAAAAAACAAGAACAATTCCAAAACCTTTTTTTTTAATGTCACAATCCCTTTAAGATATTTGTAATAGCTTTTTTAGGCAAAGGCCGACGGGCTCGGGACTCGAACCCGCGGCACGTCGTCATGCAGGCTGGATTACCGGCCTATGCCGGGACCACTCAGCCGCGGCCGGCCCAGGCAAAGTAGCTCTAACTGCAACGGAGAGTTCGTTCCACAGTTTGGGAACCAGAAGGGAGAAGAGTACTGGGACGTGTTGTTGATGTTGTCACGGATGTTTTAGGGAAGGTTCTGCAGCTATGACACCACGAGACTAAAGAGTACTAAAGAGGAAACAGGGGGAAGGAAATACATGATCATTTGGAAGCTGTGTTTGGGATCATCATCCCCTTTCAGTTCGATACATTATACCTAGGTAACCTCCCATATGACTCATTTGATGCTAATGATAGAAAATTAATTCTGACCCTCCTGGTCGCTAGCAAGAAGGCTATCACTAGAAAGTGGCTGCAACCACAACCACCCACAGTAGAAGAATGGATCGAGATAATCCATGACATATACAAGATGGAAAAATTGACATACTCACTCAGATCACAGGAAGAAAAGTTCCTCTGGATCTGGACTAAATGGACTGAATATATTGCACCTGTCCGATCAGACTTTTGCTGAATAGGTAGTTTGTCATCACTCATCCTGTGCCTCTTCCTACTTTTGTTTCTATTTATTTTTTCACTCCTCTCATTTCTTTTATTGTATCTTGCCGAATGTATGACCCTGTTTTTGTTTCCAAATAAGTGTATTGTAAGTTTGTGAAAGCTCCCCCTTTCCCTGCAAAGCTGCCCAGATGTTTTTGATTTTTGTTTTTGTCTGTTTTTTTTTTGTTTTTTCTTGTCTGCTTTTTGTTTTTGTCCTTTACAAAAAAAAGAGAAAATGTAATTTTGGTCACCATTGAGCACATAGGAAACATATCTATATATTTATATATTATATGCAATTGTTATTCACTTGATCATATGTTGTGAAGATGTTCATAATACTTGCAAACGATGACCAAAATAAAAACATAATTTCAAAAAAAAAAAGAGGAAACAGGGTAGGCTGAGAAACACCTGGAGACGTTCCACTCTCCAAGACCTAAAGAACATTGGAATGAGCTGGCAGGCACGTACTGACACCGATTGTCAGTGAGTGCTTTGAGAGACGGGTGAGAGACTACATCTGCTCCGTACCGCCTGCCACACTGGATCCATGGCAATTTGCTTATCGCCAAAATCGATCAACTGACGATGCAGTTGCCTTGGCCGTACACTCTGCACTCTCCCACCTGGACAAGAGGGGGAAGAACAGATGTGTACGGATGCTTTTCGCACAGCTCCAACGTCGTGATCAAATACGCGGACGACACAACAGTGATGGGCCTGATCGACGGCGATGACGAGACGGCCTATACAGAGCAGAGGTTCGAACGCTGACACAGTGGTGCCACGAGAACAGCCTGGCTCTAAACGTCAGCAAAACCAACAACGGCTCTACTGCCTGAGGCGCCTGAAGAAGTTCAGAGTGAGCCCCCCGCATCCTCAGAGCGTTCTACAAGAGCACCATCGAGAGTGTTCTGACGAGCGGCTCCACTGCCTGGTTCGGGAACTGCACCGCTGCAGAACGGAAAACACTGCAGAGAGTGGTGCGAACAGCGCAGCGCATCGTGGGAGGGGAGCTTTCCCCACTCCAGGAAATACACGAGAGACGTTGTGTGGCTACAGCTGAAGACCTTATCAGGGACATCCATCACCCCAGCCATAGCCTGTTCAAACCACTTCCGCGCCCACGGCCGGGCAAACGCTACATGAACATCAAGAGCAGCACCTCCAGACTACTGAACAGTTTCTACTTGTTCAACAATTAGACTGCTGAACAAGAACTATAGGACTGGTGACGCCACACAGACTGAACTGAATTGGTCTACTTTAGTAGAGATTACTATACATATAGGCTACATCACTTTATTTAATTATTGTTATATGCATACATATTGTACCATGTAGATTAGTCATGTACTATGCACTTTCTTTCTTTTAACTGCAATAATTTCACCCATGTTACTTGTAATGTGATGTGACAATAAAGTTTGATTCTGATTCTGATTCTGGAAGCAAAAGCCGTGCAGGCCCAGAAGATAGTGAGATGGAGAGCTCTGGTGGACGCCCTATGCCCCTCGACGGGGTAAAGAGGATTAAAGGTCATATAGACAAGTTTTCAGCCCAAATCTAATATATATATAAATGTATTTGTTTGGCCTTTTCCACCTCTATCTTTCCCTATATTATGATGCTGAGGTGTTCTCCTGCAACAGCACACTCTCCCTTTGCCAGTTTGCCCCCCCTGGGGCTGAATGCACTGTTTATATCCACTACAGTTTACTACTCGGGACGTCGGAGGGGATTTAAACTTTTAGCCAATTGCAGCGCGAGGCAGTGACGGTGTGTTCAACCCAGTAGTATTATAATGAAAACGCGATGCGATTTCAATGTATAATATTATCCCCATATCTTAGTTTCACTAACATTGTTCATGTGAAATAGTATGTTTATGATTTAATATGTAAGCCTATTGAAATGATGAGAATCGTTATGTATAGTGCATGGTTGGGTGGTGTGAAACTGAACAACACCAGCAGCAATAAGCACCCCACAGATCTCAGGATCCTTAGTCACAGAACGACTCGGACCCCAATAAAATCTCCTGGTTAGGCCTACATCAATATCGTTCTCGTTCATGTGGAGTGGGTTGTATGTGCTTATTTGTAGAAATGGTGGAAGTGGACTGTGGAAGTGAGTAATAGTATTTCACCAGCCACTACCGCGGCGACTGCCTGCCGGCCGGCTTGAAGCGTGCATTCAACCCGTGCTCGCCAACGGGGACAGGCTAGCCGTCGCGGATCATCATAGCGATTTTTTTCATTGCAATGAATAACCGTGGACAGAGTAGTTCACATGAACGATGCTGTAGTGGCTGGAGCATTTGAGGGGCTATATGTTTTATATGCACGATTACAAATAAAAGAGAATTGAATTGAGAGCCAGTGAGTCTCCTCTACTTCCTACTTCCTCATTTGCGGGACTCGGTGTGATATTGCGATTATGCTACAGTTACCCTTAAAAAAACATGTCAACTCAATGTCATTGTTGTAACTATGATATCGATAGAAATTTATAATTTTTTAATGTCATATTTAGCCATACGAGCGCAATATCCATAGCGTCCCTCCCAGCAGCAAGAACAATCCCATAGCCTGAAGTGACCTGGCTCAGCCAATAGAATGAGGGGGGGAGGGGGGTGTAGCTAGATTTGTATTTGTTTGGAAACACTCACTCACTTCAGTGTACAAACACTGGAAACTTGTCTCTATCACCTTTAAGTCAAGTCTGACAGCTTCCCTGTGTTAGGGGAAACCACATGGCTTTTCAAACCACAACCCATCACTTATCATGGATCAAAGTGCAAGACGTGGTTGTGTGGTGGGTATTAGCAAACTGTAGCTTGAGAAGGTTGAGCGCCATTGACATAGAAACAGAGGTTTTTCAGAAAACTTTTAGGATTATTTTAGAATTGGCCTCAGTCCAAAATGGGTTAATATGTTGGATTCATGTTAATGTGTCATTTTAGACATTTAACCACCTAAACCCTCAACACTTGTCCTTTGGCTCTGTACTTGGTCTACTCTTTGGCCCTCAAATCTCTGAAAAGAGATTGGGGTGGATTGGGTGGATGTTCCCGACAAAATAGGGATGCTAATTAACTCTGAGGACCCCCTGTTGATTTAATACAATAACCGATTGAAGTAGCTATAAGCAATAATATTTGTCAAAATGTTAATGAACTTTTTTTGTATCTCTGTGACACATCTAGGGTCTACAATCTGTAAGACAAAGAAGCTTTGTCATTGGTCGGAAAACCCGGTTGAAATGAGCAACCAATCAGGAAGTAGATAGGCAAATCGACAAATGACAAAGCTTCTAGGATAATCTTTGAATGCAGATTACGGCCCCTAGATGTGACACAAAACACATTTTTTGGGGGAGCGTTTTACCCATTGGTGTCTGTCTGAATACCAAAAAAAAGGGGAAAAAAAGGTCATTAAAATCTTGACATATTATTGCTTATAGCAGCTTTAATAATCAGAACCTATATTTTGGGCATGTCATTATAGTCAAAAGGTTTCAAAACAATTGCTAAGCACTAAGCAAAGGTAACAATCTGAAAATGAAAATGATCTTAAATCTTTGGGACTGTGTTATTTGTGTGTTGTGTTGAGATGTGTGTGTTCAGAGAAATGTGAGGTGAAGGTGACAGTCGGTATACTAGTTATGCACTCAGTCTCAGAGTTACAACAACAGTTGCAAAGTTTGTTCTCATCTATATTAGTCTGCCTGCATGCAGCAGCAGCATACAAACAGTGAAATGAGGACAAACAGAGACAGAAGCTGGAAGTCTTTCCCTTTCTAATAATATTGTTATTCTATTGTTATCTGGGTCTCTCTTCTCAACTCATCTGTAACGGATGCATTTCCATTTGTATAGTCTGGCTCCAGCCCTACATCGCTACCATTAACCCATTCAGGCCTGACGTCGAGATTTAAAGATTTTAGGCACATTTTAACGATTAAAAAAAAATAGCAGACCTACACGTTCATAGCGCGGCACTCGGTGCCACGCTATGAGCTTGTAGATCTGCTATTTTTCAATAGCTAAAGTATAACGTAATGCTTAAAACACCAAAAGGGGTTAAAAAAATATGTCCTGGCGATTCAGGTCTGGTGACTCGATCTGCCTACGGCACTGTCAGTCTCTGATCGCAGCAGCTGATTGGCCATCAGCCCCGTCCCTCGACAGCGTCAAACAACAAACTATAGCTGCCCCCCCCCCACTGCGGTGACTCGTGACCGTATCAATCTGGCTATTGAATCGATCTATGATGAATAGTTTCTTTACAGGTTTTTATAAACATCATCATCCGACATGTTTTACCGCTTTTGTTCACATGCTAGTATAGCGCTCGTTGACTGTGCTTGTTTGGTTAGCGACCGGGTTAGCCATAGCCAACGTCATCTGCTTTCCTATACTATTGTGATTGGTTGGTATGAACCAATCGCCGAAGACTGCCGCTTTGAAAACGCCCAATCCCAGAAACAGCTGCCGTTGGGGAGCGCTTGTTGGTATAGTTTACACACACAGACAAAGTCACATGAGCATAAACAGAGTACATAAAGGAAAAGGACAAAGTATACGTATTAACCCCCTTATGGCCAGTGACGTAATTTGCGTAATAAATCAATTAAGAAGGATAAAAAAAGGACAATCATTTTTCGTAATGATCAGTTGTGATTAGGATTAAGCAGGAGGAGATGGATCACTGCAGTGCTTATGGGAAGCAGACAGGAACCCTACCATCTGCACGCTAATGGAGGCCTCAGATGTTCCCTCAAAGGACATCTCAGAGTCACACACACACACGCACACGCACACACACACGCACACACACACACACACACACACACACACACACACACACACACACACACACACACAGCCCCAAACCCCAATACGCACATGATCATGGAACCATGAAAGATAAATCAACATGTTCTGTACGTATGTGCATATCATGTACGTACACATAGCCCTAAACCACAGCGCAGAAACTCACCCAGAGATAACCATGCACCCATGAAAGACACGACGTTATCGACATGCATATTATGTACATAATGCCTAGTAGCCCCAAACTCCAGAAAACACACACATGCACAGTTTGTGTAGCCTGTAGAGCCTACAATGTTACGTCATTTGAGGTTCAGAGGGTCAGGTCCTAAAGTCGGCTCTTCGGTGCTACTGAAAATTTCTGACGAGCCGAAATTATTTCGGCACTACAGCGCCGAAACAGCGGTAAAATAGGAGTATGAATCGGCCCTAATGGAGAGCTATTAACATCTTCGACACACACACACACACACACACACACACAGAACTCTACTATACAGTACGTGTCTCACTTTTCCATCCTGTTTGACTGTGTTGTAAAGGCACTACTCCCACACGCGGCTGGTTAGTAATAGAGCATTGTGGTGGAACGCTCTACACTGATGCATTACAACGCCTCAGTGAAACCGCTACAGGAGAATACATAACATATCCCCCGGGCCGGGCACAAGAGGACCAATTATACTACCCACCCTGCTGCCTCAATGTACACATTTAGCTTTAGCCACTAGTCATCTACACTACAGCATATACATGGGCCACATGGAGGCCCGCAGGTTGATATTGGAAGACTGATGAATGATTTATTTCAGCTGTTACAATTCCAAAAATGCAAACATGAGTCTGACCCGCTTTAATTACTTCAGTGTAGCTTAATGTTATTAGTAGCCTAGCACAGGGGTCTGCGACCTTTTGGAAACAAAGTGTCATGTTTGTATTTTCTAAAAGGCAGTGTGCAATGTCAATAAATTGTCAACATTCATTTTAATGACACCACATAGAAAATTCCAACATATTTTGATTGTACACAAATATAACCTTTCCCCTTTCTTTTATAAATGTTGTCTCACATTGCAATTTATATTGATCATTAGATTCAGAGCAATAACTCGACTCTCTTCCCATGCAGTTCAGAGTTCAGAGTTTTAATGAATGTAGAATTATGTGCAGGATGTAATTTACATAAAAAAGGGGGGGGACTTATTTATTTGACTATGTTTTTTTTAAATAGTTTAAATAGTCTCTCACTGCCAGTGTGCCAGTGATCACCATTCTTGGTGCCAATGTTGGCACTGGTGCCAAAGGTTGCCTACCCCTGGCCTAGCATTACATTTTCTTTTATGTTATTGTCTTTTTTATGTCCAATGTATTTGTATTTAGTTTATAAAGTTAACATAACTACAATTAAAGGCATTTGACATATCTTTTTTCATTTTTTCAGCATTCCAAATGAAAAATAGCAAAAATAGCAGATCTACAAGCTCAAAACGTGCCGTAGTGCGACACGTTTTGAGCTTGTAGATTGGCTATGTTTGCTACGGCGGTAATATGCAACGTGGCCCTGCAGTCTGGAGTGAGTGTGGAAATATCCCTCTCCATCGTCAAAGTTGTCCACCCCTGATCTGCAGCTATGCAGTGGCGGTAACAATTAACCATGTGCATCAAGCACTGTACTTGAGCTCCTTACGTTACTTAAGTATTTAAATACTTCTACTACACTACAGTGTCTCAGACACAAACATTGTACATACATTGTACTGAGTCTAAGCGGTGGACATTGCTCTTGTGTTCATGTCTTCATGTAATATTGTTTTGTTCTTTGTGCTATGTCAAATGTGTATTATGTGTTCTGCATATGGCTGCTGGATCGCAAGACAAATGTCAGTGTGAACTGATGTGACAATAGAGTACTATGTCATGTCATGTCATGTCATGTCATGTCATGTCATGTGATTCTACACGCGCACACACATATCGGGCAGGAACCTCTTCTCTTCATATTCTAACTTTCGACGCGACACGAGGCGCTTTGAGCTTGTAGATCTGCTATACCTTTGAATTTGAATCCTGAATCCCATGAGTTGTAGCAGCATTTACGAATATATATATTACATTTGCACAAAATATAGGGATTAATGTGGTTTAAAAGCGTTACAAATGGGAATATAACGACACGCCGTTGGCAAAGCCTGAGAGAGTGAGTAGAGGTGTGTGCCTTCTAGTAGGACTCCAGATGGACGTGCATATTCATATGTGCATAATCCATGGCAGTGGATAAAGGTAGCTAAATGTCAGTCTACTGCAACAGATGCATGTTCCATTTATTAATCTAAACATTCAGATAAAGCTGCATGCAGCGTTATAAATCCCTCCTCTGGAATCACAGGACATTTCCAATTATCCACAGAGTAACGGTGTCGCCTTGCCAAAGAACATTTGAGATTTTCAAGCTAACAATAGATATGCTTGCAAATCAAAATCAGTTCTTTAGCCATCGTGTGATGCAATGCTTTCATCCTCTCGTATAGGACCTAAGGTATTTATCTCCCATATTCTAACTGTTTGTGTTTTTGAGCGTTGCCTCCGCTCCATTACGGAGCTATGTGTGTCCCTATGTCTGTTTGTACTGTATGTCCAAGCACGGAAAGCTGCACCACCTAAAGTGGCCAGTAGAGTACAGCACAGAGTAAAGTGGCACAGAATACACTAGAATACACTATAGTTGCACCGCTCACTTCACACAGGTGTGATTTCTTTAATTTTTTCGTAAGTTAACACCCTACTTGACCATAATACAGTGTCACACAAAAGTGTAGTGCAGTGCAAAGGGATGCATTTTGAGCTTGTATAGATCTGCTATCTTTGCTATTTTTGAAACCTCCTCATATATACTTTTCTTAAAAAACACAAACACACGCGCACACACACACACACACACACACACACACACACACACACACACACGCACACGCGCACGCACACACACATCTCTGACAACAGCAACAGTTTCCAGTGGACACAAACCGAGTTCCGCGGATTTGGGGATGAGGTGAAATTGTGCGCGCATGCAGACAGTGTCACATACAGTACTGTACTGTAGCTGTACTGACAGACTGTGATGCCCAGATGACAGGAAGCCTGCTAAGCCCTGAGAAAATCCCTTTGGAGATGTTTCGGACAAGTCATATAGCGTTGCCGTCGGGTGGAAACCTCACATGTCCAAAACTGTTACTTTTCATTCAGCGTTTCGAGCTTGTAGATCTGCTACTTTTGATGGTTTTGTGTGGCACTGTACTGTGATCGAGTAGGGTGTTAATTTATGGAAAAACACCAAAGCGTTAAAATATGGGGATAATCCTGGTCTCTAAACTACCTCCTCCTGGCCAGCCGGGGCGCCTGATGGAGGGGAAAGGAACTGGTTGGAATAACGTGTTCCTTCCACGTGCTACGTCCAACCAGGGAAACTCTCCCCTGTCAGGTGAAAAGAAGCAGCTTGGACTCCTCATGCATAGAAAGAAGCATGAGGTCAGTCCGCTGCCCCCCCCCCCCCCCCAGGTTGGCAGAGGGGTAGATAATTGACACTGGGTGAAAAATGGGTTGCAAAATTGTGGGATGAAAAAGTATAACAAAACTCCATAAATGGAGTGGAGACAAGAGGTTTCTTCCCGACAGCAATGATACGAGGTTGCTGTGGAGTGTGTGACTTGAGAAGGATTTACGCGCGCACTCACGCACGCACGCACGCACGCACGCACGCACGCACGCACGCGCGCACGCACGCGCGAGCGCAGGATATTGGCGTGCCAATTACCTTCAGTTTGGACAGCTGTCCCAAGTCCTTGGCTGCACTGAAGATCATCTGAGCTCCTGCCTGCAAGGAGAGATGAAAGAGACAGACCCGTTTGCCTTGAGCAATCACTATAGTTTTACTGTCTGTCTGTCTGTGTGTGTGTGTGTGTGTGTGTGCGTGTGCGTGTGCGTGTGCATGTGCGTGTGTGCGTGTGTGTGTGAGTGAGTGAGAGATTTGGGCCAGATTTGGGATTCAGCTCTACTGAATGTGGAATTTGTGGATGCGTTTAGATCTCTCCTTTATATGGAAAAACAATTGTCAGGGCACAGCATTTTGGTGAAGCCTTATTATTTACATAAGTGATTCATACAAGCAGCAAGCATGTATGCATGTGCACCATCAAGATCTATAGTCCTTTCCATAACCTCTGGCCGTGTGTGCGTGCGTACATGCGTCGTGTCTGACTTGTCCGTGTCTGGAAGGATTACAAAACATTTAAATAAGCCCTGTTTTACAGAAGAAATGTGACCCCGAGCTTTTGTTTCATATCATGTGTGCGAACTGTGTGAAAAAGTCAAGACAACTAATATAAGGCACCGACAGACAGACAGACAGACAGACAGACAGACAGACAGACAGACAGACAGACAGACAGACAGACAGACAGACAGACAGACAGACAGACGTACACTCTGGTCTGAGAGCGGCGGCAGCACGATGGTCCTCTCGATGGTGTTCAGCACGATCTTCCACAGCTCTTTGAGGACTCGCTTCAGCACCGTCTTCTCACAGATCTTGGCAAATAACATCAAGCTGCAGAGAGAGATAGAGGGAGAGAGAGAGAGAGAGAGAGAGAGAGAGGGCCCATCTGTCACGTTCACAGACTTTGATGGCGTGTCATAATAATAATAATAAAAAAGGACAAAGACCCAAACATTGGCTGGCGGTGGCCAATCAATCCATTGACGACGACATCATGGCTCCCCCAGGGGCTGAGCGCAGCGACCCTATGCAGTATAACGTAAATGCAACAGCTTTCAACTTTAATCTCACCCCGTTGTATATTTAAAAAAAAGGAGTATAGGGAAGGGGGTTTTGGCATTTGCATATCATTAAAGGATTTAGCATAATAATACCCCTTTGGCCTCGATGTTGTGTCTGCAGAGCAATATAATGTGCAGCTTATTCAAGCCATACTAACGTTGCGTTCTCTCGAGAAGGCAAGGTGTGTTTGTTCATGCATATGCTTTCTCCACCTCTGAACGTTTTTACATGATTAAGTTAATCATGTAAAAATGATCATCCGAGAGGTTCCCAGAAAAAGTAGTCAATATAGGAACAAAAACATTTAACCATTATTTTATACTTTGGTTACAAAAAATGTGCATATATACAAGCTCATAATGAGCTTGTAGCTCTACTATTTTTGAACACTCTAAATCAAATCTTTTGCTTGCTTTTGGTGGTCACACGATATTTTGAGATGAGGGTCCGCGGGCAAATCCATATCCTTTTTGTTGGTCCTTGACATGACTAAGTTTGAGCACCACCACTTATGTTTTAATCGGCCTCAGGTCTTATGGGTAAATATAGGACTTAAGTAGGTGCTCTAATTAGTGTGGTTGCCTATGGGCAACCATACTATTGCTTTTCTGCCCTTTTATTTATTTTCTTTATTAATATGGATAAACTTTATTTTGTCGTGTTATACCTCCCACAGCACGCACTCGAGCCATATGTCAAAAAGACGGGCTACATCGGGAATCGTGTGCGTGTATTTTGCTAAGACATTTGTTGGATAGTTTAATTGATATGAATTAGTGCCGTAGGTCGTACAATCTAAATGTTTTTTTCCCTGGATTCCTTGGGTCATGACGCATCTCCCCATATAGGCCACGCCCATTTCCGTCTAGAACGAATTTGCAGCAAATTAGCATTTTCTTCAAAACACACTTTTTGCTCCTCCTCCTACAGATTTTGTCCAAATCTCACAGAAATCGGTACACATGATCTCGGGACCTATCCGATTAAAACAGAATTTCGATATTCCATATCGTTCGTCTGCTTCCAAATTTAGTGGGAGGGGCCTATTTTACAAAAAACGGCACAAATCACGAACGGAATGTCCAATCCACCCCAAATGAATCACCAATTGAATCACATGTCGAGGATGGTTTAATCAACACAGAGCCAAAGGCAATTCTATTTTTGACAGCTGCAATGTAGGCAACCAAACCTTGCAATTGCCTCTTTCTAGTTCTTTATGAAATGACGCCTCTGCTCTCAGGAATGCAATAGAAGTATAGCCTATAAAACCCCCGGGTTGAATCCTGGATGGAGAGCCAGGCGCAGCTGTTCAGGAGCAGATCGTTTAGAAGCTAATTTAGATCATTTTGGGGATGACATGTGGATGGGGGCCTCAGACGAGCTCCGCCCAGGCTGTGACTGAAAGGAAATTGAATTCCGTGTCATGATGACGATGAGGATAATCACCGGCTTCAAGAGACAGACGTGTTTTGTTCAAAGTTGGCCAGGCTGTCTGTGTCACGTCCTGTCCTAGGACGTACCACGTCTGGACCGCCGTCCCTACCTTTGCCCCTCTGTTGCCTCCCTTCCCCTGGCTGATTGTGAGACTGTGTCCACCTGCGCTTCTAAGCTGAAGAGACTTTGGTTAATGAGCATGGAGGTATATTACGGACTCTGTGTTATTGGTTAGGTTGCTCAATTATAACACTGTGTTTCCCAAGAGTGGGACTTTATGTTCTATTTCGTCACTGCTGACCGCCAGAGGCGGTGCTTTAAGCACTGAATACGTCCCTTCGTGCATGCGCAGTCGAGTATTTTATACCAACAATGTCGATTTTGACCCTGTGATGACCCGGAGTCGTCTATAACTTCCGGCAGTCACCAGGGGCTCAGTCCCTAATTTCTTCTCGCTCGCGCAAGTTGTACACAGTACAGAGTTCTACAGCAGAATTTAACTGCACGATTACAGAACTATTGCTATTACTATTGCTAAGTCGCCGGTAGTCCCGTGACCATTATTGGTCGGAGTTGTGACGTGTGCGTTCGCCCTCCAGGAACTGCGACTTAATACTACTAATATTGTATCGTTTTCGAGTGGAGCTGGGCTTCACATCGTCTTCTTTTCTCCGTGGGAACAAGGTAAGCAGACAACCCCTGTTCGCATAGGCTGCGTGCGCGCTGCTTCCCTGCAACGCACACGGTTGCGTGCTACGAACGGCGACCTGAGCGTCCCGTTCAGCACCGGTCATAGTTGAACGGATAGCTCGTTCTCTTTGACAGCTTACGCTGTTTTGTTTCCCACGAAGGCTGCGCCGCAGTGCTAGTGACGGCAAGCGCTCCCAGCACGTGAGTCGACGCTATTGTTCTTTGTTTACTACTTACTTATACTTATACTACTTATAAGTGTACTTATTTACTGCTATATTATTCTGCCTCTCTAATCTAGTCTAGTCTTTGCTGGCCATATAGCACCGCCGACGAGTATCGTCGGACTATAGTGTGGCGTATCTTCGAGGTTACTTCAGTAACCCCAGCTATATGAATTAGCTTGACTGATTTGGTCGTCACTTGTTCTCAATAGTGTACTTTAATTTCGGCAGAGTCATTGCCACTTTATAGGTTGTTTTTTCTTAAATTATATATATATAACTATATCATTATATATATATATATATATATATATATATTATATATACTGGTTTCTGCTAGAGCACCCCTTACCTGGCATAGGTGGCGTGCGCGCCCCCTTCCTCCAGCTAAGCGGCCTTTAGCACAGCTAACAGTAGCCTCTACTGGCACAGGCAGCGTCCGCGCTCCCTCCCTCCAGTTTACGGATCCACCCCTAGCGAACACTAGCGTCCACGCTCTGGGCTACATCTGCGGGTTACCGATGGACGAACCCCGCCACCACCTGTGCACCTCCTGCCAGGCTCCTCTGCGGCCAGAGGATGGGCATGACCTCTGCCCTGGGTGCCTTGGCCCCCAACATTTGAGGGAGGCACTCGGTGACAACCCGTGCATGAACTGCACCATCTTGCCCCGGGAGGCGAGGACAACCAGGTTGGCACAGGTGGAGAAGGTTGAAGGTGAGCTTCCCCCATTGGGCATGCTAACTCAACGCCAGGCCAGGGCTTCCAAGCAGTGATCCACCGCACCTGCCCCCGCTTCCAAGAGAAGGGCGGGGCCTGACCATAGCTTGTCATCTAAGGTCGACCAGCTAACTGCCGACCTGGCCCTAATGAGGGCCATGTTCATGGCCCGCCAGCCCGAGATCCAGCCGGAGGACGTGGAACCACCTACTCCTCCGATGCCACACCTGATCCCTGAGGGTCAGGACCCTGACACACTGTCCCTGGCGGCCTCAGCCACCCACTTCCATGACTATGATGGTGAGAAGGATGGGGCAGAGGGGGCTTCCGAGGCCTCGGAGCAGGGCTCATACACATCAGCCCAGACCTGTCTGACTGAGACGGGGGGCGGCTCCATGAGGGCCGCCCTGCACATGGCTCTTGAACATCAGGGCCTGGCTGGACCGCAGCAGGGCATACTCTCGCGGACATGGACAACCCGGAAGGAGTCGGCCTGCTTCGCATGCCAGCTGTGGAGCCCTGCATTGCTTCCTTAGTCGTCGACCCCGGTGAGGCGCTACGGCAGGACACCAGGTGCCCCCGACCCCAGTGCAGGACCACCAACGACCATAAGGGCTTATGACGCAGGAGCCCGTGCCGGGAGGATCTCTAACTCCCTGTCACACCTCATGCTGGCCCTCTCTGCATCTCTGCAGGCGGACAACGCGAGCGCAGAGCCCGCAGACTCCAACACCCTGACGCATCACTGGAGGCATTCGGCCTCATGTCACAAGAACTTGGACGGATGATGTCCACTCTTGTTCAGGCGCGGCGCCAAGTCTGGCTCTCGCAGGCCAACCTGACTGAGAAAACCAGGGCAACCCTGCGCGGACTCCCAGTGGTGCCGGGAGCGATATTCGGCCCAGCTGCGCAGGAAGCACTGGACCGCACAATCCGGGCCAGGGAGGACAAGGAGCAGCTGTCAAGCCTGAGGCGACAGCGCATGCCTCCCCCAGAGGGGCCTCCTAACAGGGGCAGAGGCCCCTTGGCCGCCACCCGAGCTCGCCTGCCACAGGCCCCCACTTGGGGCCAGCGCACTTCCCAGCGTACTGAACAGAGGCGGGGCCATGACCCTGGCCGGTCCTCTACTAGGCAGTTTCGAGCCCCGGACCCTGGCGGACCCCCCCCCCCCCCCCCAGAGCCCATAGGGGCCGGGAATCAGACGCGATCGAGGCCGCCACTGGCAGTTCAGAGTTCTGCCGTTCGGACTCTCCCTCTCTCCGAGAGTATTTACAAGGTGTGTGGCAGCGGCGCTGGCGCCTCTCCAGTCGCAGGGCGTCAAGATCCTTCCATATCTGGACGACGCTGATCTGCGCACCATCCCAGGTGCAGGTAGCCGAGGACACAGCACGTCTCCTGTCCCATGCAGCCCGGCTGGGGTTAAAGGTAAATGTGGAAAAAAGTTGCCTGATCCCATCCCGAACCACAACGTTTATTGGTCTGGCTTTACACACCATAACGATGAAAGCCTGTCCGTCCTCCCGCCGGGTAGACATGAAGATAACGGTGTCACAACGGTGTCTACTCGCCCTAGCCCCATGGAGAGACAGGACGTACTTGTCGAGGGGGGTCCCTATGGGGTCCATTCCCTCTCGCAGGGAGATCGTCACCACCGACGATTGCCCTCTGGGCTGGGGTGCAGAAAAGCTCGCGACCAGTGGTCGGCGGAAGATCGCCTAGACCACATAAACGTGCTGGAGCTACGTGCGGTGCACCTGGCCCTACAACACTTCCTGCCATATTTGAGAGGCAGGCACATCCTCATACGGCCAGACAACACCTCAACCGTATTTCACATCAACCATCAGGGCGGAACCAAGTCTGCACGACTGCTAGAGGTGTCCACAGACCTGCTGACGTGGGCGGCCCCCCGTCTCACCAGCCTACGGGCGGTGCACATACCAGGGGAGCGGAACCACCTTGCAGACTTCCTCTCCCGCCAGAAGCCCCCGTCAGGGGAATGGCGCCTCCATCCGGATGTGGTGCACACCATCTGGGCCCGCTTTGGGAGAGCACAGGTGGACCTCTTTGCCTCAGGGGAGTCAACCCACTGCCCTCGCTGGTTCTCCCTAGTGGAAACAGTCAGTCCTCTGGGCCTGGACGCACTGGCACACCCCTGGCCACAGGAGTTGCTCTATGCATTTCCACCACTTCCTCTGGTACGTACAGTTCTCCAGAGGGTCGTTCAGGAGGGTCACACCATCCTGCTGGTGGCCCCTTTTTGGCCAGGGAGGACATGGTTCCCCCTGCTCCACAGCCTCTGTCACGGAGCACCTTGGCGCCTCCCCGACAGGAAGGACCTACTGTCGCAGCTGGGAGGCCGGATCTGGCACCCATGCCCACAACGCCTCCAGCTGTGCGTCTGGCCGCTCAGGGGCCGGAGCCACTGCTGAGCAGCCCGGTGAGACACACAATACTGAACGCCAGAGCGCCGTCCACCAGGCTACAGTACGACAACAGATGGAAGCTGTTTTCCAGCTGGTGTAGGGATCTGGGCGAAGACCCAGTACACTGCCCTGTACCCAAAATCCTGGAGTTCCTGCAATCCCTACTAGGTAAGGGCCGATCCCCCTCTACCTTGAAGGTCTACGTGGCAGCAATATCCTGCCGCCATGTTGCAATCAATGACCGCACAGTAGGGAGCCACAACCTGGTGTCCCTCTTCCTGAGAGGGGCTCAGAGGTTGCATCCCCCGAGAGCTCCGAGAGCTCCGTCATGGGACCTTAACCGGGTACTGGACGCCCTGTGCGGGCCTCCCTTCGAACCCTTGGCACAGGCAGAGCTGAAGTGGGTGTCATGCAAGACAGCTCTTCTCCTGGCCATTACATCGGCAAAGCGCGTCAGTGAACTGCACGCTCTGTCAGTCAGCGAATCATGTCTGAGGTGGAACGCAGACGGCTCGGGGGTCACGCTGTGGCCAAACATAGCATTCCTCCCGAAGGTGCTGTCGCAGGCTCACCTCAACCGGCCTATCAGGCTGGCTCGATTTAACCCCCCACCTGGGGAGCTGACAGACAAACTGGAGCTGTTGTGCCCAGTCCGGGCCCTGAGAGCCTACATTGAAGCTACTGCACGCATCAGGCGGGCAGAGCAGCTATTCCTTTGCCATAGTGGTGTGAACAAAGGCGGCGCTCTCTCCAAGCAGCGCCTGTCCCACTGGATTGTAGACACAATCAGCCACGCCTATGAGGTAAGTAACCTCCCCGTACCATCAGGGGTACGGTGCCACTCTACAAGGAGCATTTCCACATCATGGGCTGCCATGAGAGGGGTGCCCTTGGAGGACATTTGTGCCGCCGCCTCATAGGCTTCGGCAGGCACTTTCTCAAGGTACTACAGGTTGAATGTTGCCACTCCACACACATTGGACGTGGTCCTCTGCCCCGAATCCTCCGGTTCTACCCTTTGAGGTTTGTAATCAGGAATCCTCGTGACTTGGCTGGTATAAGTCATTCAGTGCTTAAAGCACCGCCTCTGGCGGTCAGCAGGGACGGAATAGAACGATAGTTACGTATGTAACTACGGTTCTATAAGTCCCGAATGACCGCCAGAGCACTCTTGTCACTGGTGACTGCCGGAAGTTATAGACGACTCCGGGTCATCACGGGGTCAAAATCGACATTATTCGGCGGTCATTCGGGACTCATGGAACCGTAGTTACATACGTAACTATCGTTATATATGCCCTGGGAGGGTTTTCTGAGTTATAATAAAGGGCTTGAGTGCAAGTCGTTGTTGCCTGGATTATTCTGCATACGGGTCCAAATACTGAGGTGTTCCTGACACAGGCTGTCTGTCTGATTATTGCTCATTGATATGGATCATCATCGTATGCCTTGTGGTTCTCAAACTTGAGCTATATGTGCTATTCTTTTATAGCCAATGTGTAAAATATGGGTAAAGTGGTTAAAATGATTATGATGCTGTAAAGTCACATTTTGCTGGGGACCCACTGGATTAACACATTTATATGTGACAATAACTGGAGTCCCTGAAAGTCGTTATGTGTTTGTGTGAAGCAGACTTTTCACAGTTTTATAAAAACCAATTACCATTTTTATTTTTATCCTTTCAATTTGTCTCCACATTTCCAGTCATCATGCTAGCTAGAAGCTTGAATGGTAGGGGTGTAAAAAAAAAAGTCGATTAGAATTAGAATCGCGATTCAGTTTTTTCATTCAACGTCGATTCATAATTTCATTCATTCATTCATTTTTTTGATTCTTTTTTCTGGTTACAGGTACAGGAGTTTTCACTACATGGTGTCTGTGAAATGAAATTAAGCTTATCGTCATCACAGTAAACATCATGTCCTTCAGTCATTTTCAAGTTACTGTAGTCACTTCAGTTGAAGACTGGAGTAGATTGTGATGAAACCCTCTGTATTGAATCATTTTGAATAGAGTTGAATCGAAAACATCGATTTTGAATCGACTCGTGACCCCATAAGAAATGGAATGGAATGGAATCGTGCATGGGACACCCAAAGATTCACAGCCCTATTGAATTAGTCTGCGGTAAAAAAAATAAAAATAAAGTGTCCAGAAACTGACTTTTTGTCCAGGAGGTCCATGAGAGGCCTGAGGACCGTCTCTGCGTCCATGGCCGGGTTGCTGCCCTTGATGGGGCCTTTCATCTGGACCAGCTCCTGGTTCATCTGCTTCACACAGTCTTCGATCACTGGTTTGAAACTGACACACAAAGTTACACAGCACAAAGTCACTCAGATGTATGGGGGGGGGGGGGGGGCACTGATGGCCTATAGTTGTTGTTTAATTGCATATTGTTTTGACCCGAGATCAGATTAAAAAAAATGTCTTCTACATCCTGACAGGATCTGAAAAGGCCATGTTTCCATGTCAGTCGTTCTTCGATATTTTCAAAAATAGCAGACCTACAAGCTCGTAGAGCTTGTAGATCTGCTATTTTTCAATAGCTAAAGCATAACATGATGCTAACACCAAAATGGGTTAACCCATTCTGATCGGGAACCCATTTTGGTGTTAGCATCATGTTGTGCTTTAAGCCATTGAAAAATAGCAGATCTACAAGCCCACTCTGTGGCGCGCTACGAGCTTGTAGGTCTGCTATTTTTGAAAAAATCGAAGAACGACTGACATTTTTTTAATCTGATCTCAGGTCAGAATGGGTTAATCAGACCAGTGTGTGTCCAGTGGAAACCTCGTATGAATCTGATCTCAGGTCAGAATGGGTTAAGGTGCATGATACCACATAGGCTCTAATGCCTAATGTGGGTTTGATTCCCGAGCCCAGTGCACGGCCTTGTCTGTGTGTCATTCCCCCGGTCTCTCTCTCCTTTACTCTGAATCTGAATAAAGCCTCAAATATAGCTTTTTGTTGGGTCTTAATTGCGCTAAAATGTTTGGGAAGCCCCCCCTGGGAAGTACAAGGCACATCCCCTGTGGCGTAGTAGTTATAATGAACACTGGAGAGATCGCTGTGCACACATGCACGCATGCACACATGCACACACACACACACACAAGCGAAAAACAACACATCGTCTCTTTTACTTTCGGGATTCAAATTCAAAAACAGCCAATGTAGCAGATCTACAAGCTCAAAACGCATCGCTTTGCGCAGTTATTTTGAGCTTGTAGATCTGCTACTTTTGGTGCATTAGTTAAAATATGGGAGATGAGAGCATTCTGCGCAACAGCAACCGCCAACGCTATATATATATATATATACCAACATCAACCTATAGCAGTTAACTATGGAAGTAAAAACATGACATTATTCGGCACACATACCATCGTTCGTCACGTGTATTTTAGGTCTCCTACTCTCCTCACTTGTGTTTTAAACCTCGCAAATCACATGTCGCAAATGTATTCACTGCTTCACTTGTGTTTTCACTGCTTCACTTGTCTGCAAAAAACAAGTGAAGCAGTGAATACATGAGTGAAGAGACCTAAAATACACATGACGAACGATGGTATGTGTGCCGAATAATGTCATGTTTTTACTTCCATAGTTAACACAGTGAGTGAGTGAGTGAGTGACACTGAACAACTCTGGAGACAGACGGCGGTGGCTCAGGGGTAGAGTGTCTGGATGGTAACCGTAAGGTTGCCAGTTCGAACCCGGGCTCCCCCAGAGTTACTGTCGAAGTGTCCTTGAGAAAGACACTGAACCCCTAATTGCTCCCGATGTGCTAGTTGGTGCCTTGCATGGTTTCCGCTGCCATCGGTGTATGAATGTGTGTGAATGGGTGAATGTAATGCACAATCTCTGTAAAGCGCCTTGGATAAAGGCGCTATATAAATGCACCATTTACCATTTTACAGACAAAAAACCCGCACCTGGAGCCGAAGACGGCGCTGAGCTCGTCCAGGACGGTGTTCAGCTTGTTCTGCAGCTCCTTGAGCAGATCACTGGCTTCGGCATCCAGCTGTCGAAGGAACAGGAAACGACACCGCGGTGTCACCGTTACGTCGCCTCGTCTGACACACATACGACTGTACGACTCTCTCGCCTCTCGCTTTTTACAGCACACTATAGGCAGAGTGGAGTACAGTACATCCCCGGGGGGTTATACGCGCTATGCCTCAGCCGTGGGGATGGGGGTGGGTGGGGGAGTGGTGTCGTGGTGGGTATAGGTTTCGGTGGCAGGCACAGAGAAGAGAGGTATAATAACACCGCCTGCCATGCAGGCTTGGTGGTATAGCGGCCTCCCCTCTCCTCTCTCTCTCTCTCTCGTTCTGCCTGCCATCTGTTGCCGAGCGAGCGGCACTATGCTCTGAATACAAATGAATGGACGGCTTCGCAAGCAGCAGCAGTGCCGGTGAGCACCTGTAATGATTACTATAGCGTCCTCCTGCCCGCCCAAAAGACATGAGACGGCTGTGGTTGTCAGCGATGGAAGGCAGCAGCAGCAGCAGCAGCCGGAGTGGTTGCAGAGGCATTTCATGTTTCATTTTGTGTGTGTGTGTAGGTGTGTGCACATGCGTGCATGCGTGCGGTGCGTGTGTGTGTGTGCGAGCCATTGTTTTGCTGTTATCTAAAGCCTGGTTTCCACTACCATGGCCCCCACACCATTCCACCCCACACCGCCTACTTGTACCACTGTTTTCCACTACAAGGAACGGGGCTAAGTGGTGTCAGAGTCATAGTAAATGAGTGCCTATAAAAGTACCTATACTCCAGGGTGGGTCGAGGTGGGGGCCAAACACATGCCTGATCACTCACTGGCATTTTATTCATACCGGGATCATAGTTGTGCAATGCATTATAATAGATTATATTGTATTATAATCACTCGCAATCTATTTTAGTGTATTATAATCCATATAGTGTATTATCATAGTAGAAATACATCATAATACTTTATATTGTATTATAATTACAGTTATCTGGGGTACCGCGGGGGGGGGGGGTTCATTATTTGATTGGAAACGGTAGATATCGCATCGCAATCATTTTAACCACTCAATGCATTTTGACGTTGGTTATTCAAAAGCTTGTAAACATCTGCAAAAAAAAAAAAAAAGTTTAGAAAATGATTCAAAAACACAAATCTTCTCTTCTGGTGCTCACTGGCACAGATGGAGGTCTGCGGCCAAACACAATGTGTTCCATGACAATGTTTGAGAAGCACTGATCTGAGAAGACTCTGTTCTGTTAGACGTATAAGTATACGTTTTCTATATCCTAGAATATCTGTACACCGAAAGTCTGGTAATCAAAGCCTGAGATACAGCTAACCCCCCCCCCCCCCCCCCCTCCCCTCCCCTTTACACTGGAATATTACTCTTTTTTTTTGGGGGGGGGGGGGGGGGGGGGGAGAGATATTAGACAATGTCCTATACTTGCCTGACTTTGGCTTAGATGTACTATTATTGAGCTTTCAATCAGCTTTTCTTTTGCCACACGTGGGCTGATTTTAATGAGTTTCTAGATCAATAGCTTTGGGGTATACTTAAGCTGCAACCCCCCTGACCCCCCCCCCCCCCCCCTCCCCTCAGCAGTGATGGAGCAATAAACATATACGTAGCTCCAACATGTCCCCGAGTGGATTAGTAATAGAGTTATTAGAACGCTTAAGCACCTTGCTGAGCACCTTGCTGGGGCTTAACCCATTCTGACCTGAGATCAGATTCATACGAGGTTTCCGCCAGACACACACTGGTCTGATGAACCCACTCTGACCTGAGATCAGATTCTAAAAATGTCAGTCGCTCTTCGATTTTTCAAAAATAGCAGACCTACAAGCTCGTATCGCGCCACTCGGTGGCGCGATATGAGCTTGTAGATCTGCTATTTTTAAATAGCTAAAGCATAACATGATGCTGACACCAAAATGGGTGCCCGTTCAGAATGGGTTAAAGCCCGTGTCACTGTCACCCAGCTCATATAGCAGTGTATGTCCACTCATAATTTATTTATAAGATCCTCCACCTCATCGGGGAAGCGTATACTCAACAACCCATGCCATATAATCAGCTCTGCAAATACAAATTAATTCAACAGCAAGTATAAACATGCGCCGCCTGCATTTTTGCTGGCGTGGCGGCAGAGCCTTCGTGTTTGCGCATGATGAGGGATGGGGATGTGCGTTGAGTTGTCGAGCGTGATTGGGTGTGTCGAAATTAAAGGGGCCACTTCACCCCCTTTTTGCAATCAGATCTTATTTTAATTATGTTTTATTAGGAGGACACGATTAAGAAACACTTCCCTGGAGGTTTTTATGTGTGTAATATGTTGTTTCTAGATGACGCTGATGTCCATGACCAAAATATGTCATGATAATGTGGTCTCGTCACTTCCTTCCTGGACTACATGTTGTCTCAGAAAGACAGCCCCACGTGGGGTCTCTCCCAACCACAAGTGCACTGCAAAGCATTATGGTCATTGTAGGAATTCAAACAATCCAGTCAAAATCCTATAGTCAAACACAAAGACCTCATTATTTTATCTGGCAAATAGAGTGCAAATTTCAAACTGTGCTACTACTGTTATCTACTACAAATACTATTACATTGAGTGATTTCTTCCAGCAGTGAAATGGCCCTGAGGCGTTCTCTGTTTTAGTTTTTTATCTCACTGTATCTGCTTACAGTATCTGGGATTTCCGAGCCTCAGTGCCTCAGTCTGCTTAGACAGTGCCATGTCAGATATAGATGCCTGGGAGGGGATGGAAGAGCGCCAGGATGTTTGTGAAGCACGCAGTGGTGGAAAGTACAGTAACTACGGTACTCAATATTGTATTGACTATTCTAAAATGTACTTACTAGACTAAATTATACTTTGGCTCTTCGAAGAAATCTACCAGCTCACAAGTCATTATTGTGTAGATCTTTTTTTTAGTTTTAGTTTTTTTTAAACAAATATTGTCTGGGTAGCTCAGTCAGTAGAGCTCTTGCCGTTGGACCACTAAGGTCATGGTTTCGATCCCGGGCATCGCTACTGGGAGCTGATGGTAGGTGTTGTACTTCACCTCAGCTATCCATCTGATACAGTCTAGACAATAAATAAAATACATACTCCAGTTTTTGGTGATAGGTTATCACAGTTTTAGAAGAGTTGAGGCCATCGTACTCGCGGTGATGTCCTTAAGGATTGACCCCGCCTCCCTGTGGTTTACCCAACTTCTAGACCAATCAGTGAACGGGGTGATAGCTCCAGAGTGAAAAGACTTGTCTGATAGTAAAAACAGAGAGATGGGTCTGTGTGATAGCTGATCATCACCGCGACTGACGTAATGGTGTAGTTTTCCAACCCTTTAAAAACAACACCGCAGTGATAACCTATGACCAAAAACTGGAGTATGTATGAGCCTTTAGCCTCTCCCGGGTTTTACGTTGGTACTGTAAAGGCCTATTCCAATTGTAGGTGATACGGTGATCTTTAGTAAAAAACAGAGAGATGTGTTGTAGTGGTGAGTCGCTTGTCACCGCGGCGTGAAGTCATGTTGTAGTTTTATCTCGTCACCGCGGTGTGACGTCATGTTGTAGTTTTATCTCGTCACCGCGGTGTGACGTCATGTTGTAGTTTTATCTCGTCACCGCAGCGTGACGTCATGTTGTAGTTTTATCTTGTCACCGCGGCGTGACGTCATGTTGTAGTTTTATCTCGTCACCGTGGTGTGACGTCATGTTGTAGTTTTATCTCGTCACCGCGGCGTGACGTCATGTTGTAGTTTTATCTTGTCACCGCAGCGTGACGTCATGTTGTAGTTTTATCTTGTCACCGCGGCGTGACGTCATGTTGTAGTTTTATCTTGTCACCGCGGCGTGACGTCATGTTGTAGTTTTATCTCGTCACCGCGGCGTGACGTCATGTTGTAGTTTTATCTCGTCACCGCGGCGTGACGTCATGTTGTAGTTTTATCTCATCACCGTGGCGTGACGTCATGTTGTAGTTTTATCTCGTAAACACGGCGTGGCATCAGTTGTAGTTTTATCTTGTCACCGCAGCGTGACGTCATGTTGTAGTTTTATCTTGTCACCGTGGTGTGACATCATGTTGTAGTTTTATCTTGTCACCGCGGCGTGACGTCATGTTGTAGTTTTATCTTGTCACCGGGCGTGACGTCATGTTGTAGTTTTATATATCACTGAGGTGTGACGTCAGTTGTAGTTTTATCTCGTCACCGTGGCGTGACGTCATGTTGTAGTTTTATCTCGTCACTGCGGCGTGACGTCATGTTGTAGTTTTATCTTGTCACCGCGGCGTGACGTCATGTTGTAGTTTTATCTTGTCATCGCGGTGTGACGTCATGTTGTAGTTTTCTGTGGTCAGCTTATCACCTAAAAGTATGAATAGGCCCTTAAGCCATTTAGGCCTGACGTCGAATTAAAAAAAAGCCTTCTGAAAGAATATATATTCAAAGATTTGTGCCGCATTTTCACGATTAAAAATAAATAGCAGACCTACAAGCTCGTAGCGCGCCACTCGGTGGCGCGCTATGAGCTTGTAGATCTGCTATTTTTCAATAGCTAAGAGTATAACATAATGCTTAGTTAAAACACCAAAAGGGGTTCCCGCCCAGAATGCCCTTAAGTCAGCATCCATCTCCTCCCACTGTAAGTCCAGTTTGACGCCAATAGTTTTGTATAGGCTACTTTTACTCAAGTCAATTTTGAATATGGGAATGATACTTAAACAATACACCACTGTGTGTGTACTGTGTTATGTTTGTGTGTCTATAGCGTCTACGGATATCGAAGAACAAAGGAGGAGTCGCCACTGTATACGCTCAGACTCAGGGCTCGGAGGAGGAGGAGGAGGAGGAGATGGATGCTTTGCGATGGAAGGTTCGGCGCCGCTCCACAACACGCATGACAGATCATCACATTAGGAGGCGCCATAAAAAGGCCTCATGCTGCCACCGTGCTGCTCATCTCACACGCCGGCGCCGGCGTGGGCGAAACATCGTATGTCCAAAAAAAAACAGTGGTGGAAGGAAACCGAGTACATTTATTTATAAGTACCTATACTGTGCTTAAGTGAAATTGTGAGGTAATTGTACTTCACTTGAGTACGTCAAATCTTCTACTCCACTACATTATAATTTATACAGGCAAATGTTATTGCACTTTTACGCCACTACAATTATTTGAGAACTTTAGTTACTAGTTGAAAATTGTCGATCTACAAGCTCACAAAGTGTCGCGATAAATGGTAAATGGTGCGTCTTTATCCAAGGCGCTTTACATAGATTGTGCATCAATTCACCCATTCACACAAACATTCATATACAGTACACCGATGGTGGCGGAAACCATGCAAGGCACCAACCAGCACATCAGGGGAGCAATTAGGGGTTCAGTTTCTTGCTCAAGGACACGAACTCTGGTGTGGGGAGCCCGGGTTTCCCATCGCAAAGCATCCGGCCACACTATACCCCTGAGCCACCGCCACCCACAGTGTGATGCGACGCATTGTGAGCTTGTAGATCTGCTATTTTCTGAATATCTGTATACATTTGAAAACATGAAATGGGACATTCTGCATATCGAGTACTTTCTACTTTTGGTACTTTTACTCGAGTAAATTTTGAATTTCCAGACTTTTACTTCTACAGTACATTGCTGCAATATACATACAAGGTTTCTCTGTGCGGCGACAGCGACAATATTCTGATGGCGAATGTCTCAGCTGGAAGGACGGGGGTGTGGGGGGGAGGGGGATGTGTGTAAAAGCAAACCATTTATATAGATAGACGCTATTAGACTGCAGTCACTCTGCCAGTGAGGGAGGGACCTGACACTTATATCTAGAGGTATGTGTGCACTCACGTGCGTGCGTGCGGGCGGTGTGCGCATATGCTGTCATTGCTATTGATTGTTCAGACCTCATGGTGTCACAGAGGTAATTGCCCATGCAGGTTTGGAAATGGTTATTTCAGTATGTCACTAAACAGGTAACATATCTTCGGGTCCTACCAGAAACATTATGACACATATACACACATTCTCACTCCTTCTCTCTCCCCCAGGGGGGGGGGGTTTCTACGTCGTATAACCTTTTAAAGAAAATGCGATTCTCAGCTCTCTTTCAGGTCACCGCGCATTCGGGAAGCCAGGGAAGGAAATTAACGCCCTGCTGTGAAGAGTCTAGATATCTGTCACAGTGTGGTGAGTTCCTATATAGAAATAAGAATGACACGAGTATCATTAACTGCCAGTTGAAACAAGCGCTGTCTCCGTTGCGCATCTGTCCCTGTCGTCCCCGTCCCCCCCCTTTTTTCTTCTTTATTTCTCTTTATTTTATTTTAAGTGTATGTTTCTGTGTTAACCTCACGGCCGATGTTCTTTCGTTGGTTCAATCCTTAAGAGTATGAATAGAGACGGCACCGGATTTCTCCTCCCATCCACTTGCATTAACCCATTCTGACCTGAGATCAGATTCTAGAAATGTCAGTCGCTCTTCGATTTTTCAAAAATAGCAGACCTACAAGCTCGTATCGCGCCACTCGGTGGCGCGATACGAGCTTGTAGATCTGCTATTTTTCAATAGCTAAAGCATAACATGATGCCAACACCAAAATGGGTGCCCGGTCAGAATGGGTTAAGTTGCTCAAAAGCGCATGAGGCGATTTCACTCAGGAACAGAGTGCATTCTGGGATATGTATTGGACCCATATCGTGAACGCGCTGGCCGTTGACAATCATTGCACGCGTTCACGTGCGTTCACGTATGAAACGGCGTTCACGTGTCATCATGAACCGTGCGCAATGATAGTCAACGGACCAGCGAGTTCACGATGTGGGTCCAAACTGCAATACCAAATTCGGCCACTATGTCCATTTCGCCCCAGGGTTTCCTCCGGGTGCCGTCTCTATTCATAATATACTCTGAGGTTCAAGCACTGTGTTTTGTTTTAGCTGTCCTGTATAGCTCCAGACAGTTAGCTCATAACATTAGCCGCTGCTGTCAGTCACAGTGGCTCCTCGCTGCGGCGCCGTTGCAGTGTGGGAGCAGTTATGTCGTGTCAGGGCTTATAGGAGGCAGCCAATCATGACTATAGGTCGCTACTACGCGATTGGCTTGCAGCGTTTAGCGGAGTATGGGGTCAGAGACTCCCATTGGCTTAGGGGCAGCGAATCATGACTATAGGTCAATGTTGAAAACAGGGCTGTTGTATGCCAGGCTTTCACCTGGCAAAAATATATTGAGACCGACATTTACAACCAATAAACGACTTAATCTTGCTCATTTACAGTAGAATAATTGAATGATCAACTAAATCGATTAGTCTGATTATTATATATAACAACTTAACCCATTATAATTATTTGTACAGTGGTGGTGAAAATAGCTGAACTGTAAGGTCACAATGTCAATGTGACACATGAGCTTGTAGATCTGTTATTTTCACATACAAACATCATTCATTAATCGCAATCGGGGGAATAGTTTGAAAAAATGATGGTATTGCTTAGAAGTAACATCGCCCAGCGTTAGCCCATACGGTATGTGGTGCTGGATTCAAATGTCTTTTGGACACTTTGCTTGCTTAACAGAACAGTTTGGTTTACAGTACAGAGGCAGAGACTGACATTTCTAGGTTTCATCCGGAGAGACTGCTAGGCATCGTCAAAATATATTCATTCAGTTTGTTTGTTTGTTTTCCCCCTCAGAAATGTCAGTCTGTAGTCTGTAGTCTGTCAGTCTACTAGGGCTCATGGGATTACAGTGGAAATCCAACAACAGAGTGAATATTGAGCATTGTTGGTGTGCATGGTCCAGTGTTTACACTACTGTACACATTACAGTTATGTCACGTCCTGTTGTCCTTGCATCATGAGTCAGTATAGTGCTCTGAGCCCACCATGGACCGTCTGCAACTACATCACCAACAATGAAATGTAACTGACAAATCTACAGTATCGTCTCTGTCGGGTGGAAACCTCATTATGTCCAGAACTGTTACTTTTCCAAAAACAGCAAAAGTAGAAGACCTACAACTTTGTGGATCTGCTACTTTTTGATCCTTTTGTGTGACTCTGTATGATAAAGTATGCAAACAATACCATAATGTAGAATTGCAAGTATTATAGGTAAAATATGTGTATTCACAAATGTATTGGCATCAAAATATACTTACAATAAATATAAAAAGTCAATACACACTGTGAACTTGTACAGGTATATTGGCTATTTTTGAATAGCCACAGTAAAAGATGTAAATGCATATTTTGTATTATATTAACGTTTTAGATCTGCAAAGTATATTGTAACTAAAGTACAACATGTACCGCTAAGATGTAGTGGAGAAAAAATACAAGTATTGACAAAAGGTCAAAGGACACACTAGTAAAGTAAAAGTATCTCAAAATTGTTCTTACAGTATGTACAGCACTTTAGTAAAAGTATACTTAGTTTACTTTCCACCACTTCTGACAAGCATCCAGGGGCCAGTACCAGCGTTGCCATGTCTACTTATTATAAGCAACTTTGGGCTTGTAAATATTGGTATAGTTGTGTTGTGAGCTTGTAGATAAGCTTTTTTTCAAAAAACCATGGACTAGTCGCTTCTTTTGGGCTTGTATTCATAGACCTGTTTGCTTATTTCTGTCACATAACAGGCAACAGTGGCCTGCACTGTCCACAGTCCTCCCTGGCTGATAGCCTATCAACATTAGGCCATTTAGGCCTGACGTCGAAATGCATTCTTTAAAATGTATTTTTTCTGAAAAACCTCATGTTTCTATGTCAAGGACCCCACACATTATATATGTACTGCCGCCGACCCCCGTCTGAAAATATGTTGTCAGGGACCCTCCAGAAGCAAAGATTTTAGTTAAAAAACTGAAACACGGAAAAAATATATATTCAAAGACTTAAGGCACATTTTCACGATTTTTCAAAGACCTACAAGCTCGTAGCGCGCCACTCGGTGGCACACTATGAACTTGTAGATCTGCTATTTTTCAATAGCTAAATTATAAGTGTTTAGAACACCAAAAGGGGTTCCCGCCCAACATGGGTTAGGCCAGCCTGGCTTCCCCTCCGCCTGTTTCAACAACAATAGCCCCTCGCCGCCAGACAGGTTGTTACTGTGGAATAATAATGTGTTCTAAATGACAGAGTGTGCAGTAAATAAACATTTAACCGTGAGTCATCTCTCCAAAATGAGAGAAAAGCAAATGATGAAAACGGGCCAGCAGCCAAAAGCAACGGCCAATGATGGCTTTCCGCTGATGCCCTTTGGCCTGCTAATGGCAGCTGTATAAAGGAGAGAGAAGCTCTGAGAGAGATTATTGCTAATCTATTGTTGCCATGAAACGCCATGATAAACCAATGTGGCTAATTATATTTGGCTCTCTGGGAGTTATTAAACTGCCGATAGGAAATTACACTGAACGATACAGACCTTTGAATTGAATATACCTCACGATATGATTCTCTGAATCCTTTGTGCAGACGTGCTTCATGGCACATTTATACTGCCCTACAAAGCCACAATTCAGTAACATTTTCATTTTTGGACAAACCCACTTATTTGTGTATCCCACCACAGGTGAAATTAGAGGTATAAAACAATTAACCTCAAGAACACATTTAAATGTGTGTCATATCACTTTATTTGCCAATATCTCATTTGGCCGACCAGTTTGAAACACTTTTAAACCCAATGTCAGACAATTTCTTTGTTCATATTGCATCTTTGGCGGGCATTATAGTTGCCCTATTTATGTTTGTAGTGCTAAATGCCTAAATTGTAATTGTCTCTAACTAGGAAAACAATTAGATAGAGAGCATGCGTGTGCAGTTGTGGCCAGGGTAGGACTGGTCTGCTACACTGGCAGAAGCACCTCTCAGGTAGCACAGGGCCAAACCAAAGATCCTTCTGGAAGCACTTGAGAAGATCATCAAAGTCAAACACGCTCTGAAATGTCCTGTCTGAAGCATCTAGCTATGCAATGTCCTGTCTGAAGCATTCAGTCATCTGAAATGTCCTGTCTGAAGCATCTAGCTAGGCAATGTCCTGTCTGAAGCATTCAGTCATCTGAAATGTCCTGTCTGGAGCATTCGGTCATCTGGCTTGAAAATCATTGGTGTTTTTTTCGATCTGGTTTCTAAAGTGTAGCTGTAGTAGTAGTGTAGCTGCTCATTTTGTAAAGAAGACTAGCTAATCCCAGCCCTATAGCAGCACATTAGAGACAGAGGCAGTGGGGGGGGTGAAGACCATAACAATGAGTGAGCAGACTAATACTAATGCGGTACACCTGAAGCATTGGGTGGTGTGATAATATGATGTTCTCACAGCCTTGTGTCCACAGCGTTCTGTCATTCTGACTTTGTATGCTCTGCGAGGACATGCTGCTGAAGGGGGGAGGGAGAAGCGTTGGGAGGGGGGGGGGGGTGAGGGCGTGGCAGCCGGGTGGGCGAGGGTACAGGCCAGGGGGGGGGGGGGGGGGGGGGGGCATGGGGATGGGGAGAGGGCGTGCTTTTAGTGTCGTGGGGGGAGGGTAAATGGCGGGGAGCAGAGAGAGGAGAGATGTGTTTTAAACAGTCCTATATTGTTATGGCTACACACCTTACAGAAGGTGACAACACCCTCCTCCTGGAGACCACACGGAGAGAGATCAACACAGGGAGAATGGGGAGGGGGGAGGGGCAGAATTAATACAGAAATGAAAAGGGAAGGAAGGAACACACATACACACAAACACAACGACAGGAGACAAGAAACACAGTGTAAAAAACGACAAGCTTTAGATTTTCATACAGGAGAAGAAGAAGAAGAAGAAGAAGAAGAAGAAGAAGAAGAAGAAGAAGAAGAAGAAGAAGAAGAAGAAGAAGAAGAAGAAGAAGAAGAAGAAGAAGAAGAAGAAGAAGAAGAAGAAGAAGAAGAAGAAGAAGAAGAAGAAGACATGCACGGTGAGCTGTTAGAGGAGCCTGCTTCTCCTTGGGAGGTTAGACGGACAGACAGACACAGACAGACAGACAGACAGACATGGTTAAAAAGGAGGGAAACACATCGTAGGGATACTGCACACAGGATGTGTGCGTGTGTGTGTGTGTGTGTGTGTTGGGGGGGGGGGGGGGGGGGTTAATGATTTAGAGAAGGTAGTAGTAGAAAGGATATTAGTAATAAGGGATCGTGCTTGGAGAGCAGGTTATGTCCTTTTATAGATGGCTGACTCACAGACCTGGAGAAAAAGGATTGCTTTCATGTCATCTCATATACGGTACATCATTATGTCATGGCTACATTTTATCGTCTCATCAACCTCATTATGTCCAAAAAAAACCTGTTACTTTTCAGGGTTTAAATTCAAACGTTTGGCACCGTGTTGTAGTGTGATCAAGTAGGGCGTCAATTTATAAAAAAATAAAAAAACAATAAAACATGAAAAGTTTGAATATGAAGATGATATCTTATCTCCACAAATGAATCATAGTTTTGAATGTTATGCTATCTATGCCGCTGCATTGTCTGTAAAGGAGACCTATATGGTGACGTCTTGGGACAAAGGGGGGTTATCCTTCTAGTCGTCTGGTGCCGTACAGGCTCAAAAGCTTGTCCATCTGATACTTTTGCTGTTATTTTTTTTTATTTGAATCGTGAAAAGTAACAGTTTTGGACAAAGACGATACCTATAAACAAATACGTATAATATGATATGTTATATCATGATAGACAACAGAAAGGTAAACAGACCTGTTTGCCTCCCATGGACTCAAACATCTTCTCCAGCTGGACACGTAGCTGTTGGATGTTATTGAGAAGGATGCAGGGCTGCAGGAGAGACGCACACGCGCACGCACACGCGCACGCACACACACACACACACACACACACACACACACACACACACACACACACACACACACACACACACACACACACACACACACACACACACACACACACACACACACACACACACACACACACACACACACTATAAGTACTCAACAAGTACTCCGATTTGTTTTAATTAAAGGGAAGGTAAGGCACTGGTTCTAAATGTTTTTTGTGTCAGGAGTCAGGACCCCCACATTGATATGTATTTGGTCGCGGACACCCATCTGCAAATGTTTTGCGCCAAGGACCCATATAAGATTTATATATATAAAAATAAATAAAAATACCCCGTTGCAAGCTAAGGCCTCTATTCAAAATGTGATGGAAACAATCACATAATTAATTTTATTACACTGTTAAATAGTGATACTAATACTATATCAAACATTATGAGATGGGGAAATGCATGTTTTTAATTCAGTCTGATCACTATATAGCAGGCAGGGATGAAGCATTATCCCCAACGAGAACAAACAGGAGGAGGGCAGAGGGGGGGGGGGGTCATGGATTTTCCTAACCGATTTCCTCGACATCCCCCCCCTCCAGCAAATCAAAACCTTCACGATGAATATTGTACTGGGATTCATGCTATGGCGTGTATTACTATAGTGTCTGAGTTGAATGTCAAGTGTACCCAATCCATATCTAATCTCATATGGAAAGGTCCCTTCATTTTTCATGTCCTCATTGTAAACCCCCCGCCACCAAAACCTACGTGAAACCAGTTGTTGACGACGACAACAGATGATGACGATCATCGCCGCCAACCAGTTTGCATAATAAGATCGCAAAAGGATAAAACACTAGCCCTGGATGCGTTATCGTTGCTGTCGGGCAGAAACCTCTTATCTCCATATAGTTACTTTTTGTGAGGCTCTCCTATGTCCAGCTTTGAGGGTTTGTGTAAACACAGACATTGTCCAAACACAGACATTGAATGCCATTGACAATGAATGGACAGCTTTGAGTATTTGTCCAAACACAGACATTGAATGCCGTTGACAATGAATGGACAGCTTTGAGTATTTGCCCAAACACAGACATTGAATGCCGTTGACAATGAATGGACAGCTTTGAGTATTTGTCCAAACACAAACATTGAATGCCATTGACAATGAATGGACAGCTTTGAGTATTTGTCCAAACACAGACATTGAATGCCGTTGACAATGAATGGACAGCTTTGAGTATTTGTCCAAACACAGACATTGAATGCCGTTGACAATGAATGGACAGCTTTGAGTATTTGTCCAAACACAGACATTGAATGCCATTGACAATGAATGGACAGCTTTGAGTATTTGTCCAAACACAGACATTGAATGCCGTTGACAATGAATGGACAGCTTTGAGTATTTGTCCAAACACAGACATTGAATGCCGTTGACAATGAATGGACAGCTTTGAGTATTTGTCCAAACACAGACATTGAATGCCGTTGACAATGAATGGACAGCTTTGAGTATTTGTCCAAACACAGACATTGAATGCCGTTGACAATGAATGGACAGTTTTGAGTATTTGTCCAAACACAAACATTGAATGCCATTGACAATGAATGGACAGCTTTGAGTATTTGTCCAAACACAGACATTGAATGCCGTTGACAATGAATGGACAGTTTTGAGTATTTGTCCAAACACAGACATTGAATGCCGTTGACAATGAATGGACAGCTTTGAGTATTTGTCCAAACACAGACATTGAATGCCGTTGACAATGAATGGACAGTTTTGAGTATTTGTCCAAACACAGACATTGAATGCCGTTGACAATGAATGGACAGCTTTGAGTATTTGTCCAAACACAGACATTGAATGCCGTTGACAATGAATGGACAGCTTTGAGTATTTGTCCAAACACAAACATTGAATGCCATTGACAATGAATGGACAGCTTTGAGTATTTGTCCAAACACAGACATTGAATGCCATTGACAATGAATGGACAGCTTTGAGTATTTGTCCAAACACAAACATTGAATGCCATTGACAATGAATGGACAGCTTTGAGTATTTGTCCAAACACAGACATTGAATGCCATTGACAATGAATGGACAGCTTTGAGTATTTGTCCAAACACAAACATTGAATGCCATTGACAATGCATGGACAGCTTTGAGTATTTGTCCAAACACAGACATTGAATGCCGTTGACAATGAATGGACAGCTTTGAGTATTTGTCCAAACACAGACATTGAATGCCATTGACAATGAATGGACAGCTTTGAGTATTTGTCCAAACACAAACATTGAATGCCATTGACAATGAATGGACAGCTTTGAGTATTTGTCCAAACACAGACATTGAATGCCGTTGACAATGAATGGACAGTTTTGAGTGTTTAAACATTGTGTAAACACAAACATTGTGTAAACATAAACATTGAAGACGAAAAGTATGGACGCAATTTGTGATTGGCCGGATCGAGATGATGTACGATGATAAGAGCGCCCCTCACTTCACACGGGTGTGATCTTTTTTAAATGAACGTCCTACTTGATCGTACTACAGCGCCACACAAAACATAGCAGATCTACGAGCTTGAAACACGCCGCTTATAGATCTACTATTTCTGATGCTTTCGAATTTGAATCTGGAAAAGTATAACAGTTTTGGACATATGAGGTTTCCACCCGACAGAGATGATATCCGAGATTGTTTCTCAGCTAGAACTTTATATTGGTAATATCAATCATTTTATTTGAGCTGCTAGGGCGGACATTATACTGCATTCTGTACCACGACAACATTCCCCTGAGAAATGTGATGGCTGTAAGGAATCTAATAATAATAATGAGGAACCCATTTTGGTGTCAGCATCATGTCGTGCTTTAGCTATTTAAAAACAGCAGATCTACAAGCTCGTAGCGCGCCACCGAGTGGCGCGCTACGAGCTTGTAGGTCTGCTATTTTTGAAAAATCGAAGAGCAACTGACATAGAATCTGATCTCAGGTCAGAATGGAAAAGTGTCAGGATGTAGAAGACATTTTTAGAATCTGATCTCAGGTCAGAATGGGTTAAAATGGTGAACCTTCAGTGCCCAGGGGCCTGCAGAGGTGTTACTCCGGCCCTGTAACGCACTTATACACTACTGTTACAACTGTGGTATCCAGCCAACAGATTAAGGACTAGAAGATTATGTCAAGATGCTAAAACCTCTACAAATATATTACAATACATCATACGACGGCAGAACGCTAATCTATATAATTATGGTACAGTAGAGTAGTTAGCCCCTTAAAGGGACACTTCACCCCTTTTGCAGCCAGATCTTATTTTAACGATGTTTGGGAGACAAGAATCACTTTCCTGTTTTTTTTTTATGTGGGTAATATGTGAATTTAGATATTTTACTATTTCAAAGTGTCCATGATGTCATGGACACTGGGCTCACTTCCTTGACTACAATTCCCATAATGCTTTGGTGCACTGCTCCTCCTTGTGGATAGGGGGAGGGCTGTCTTACTGAGACAAGATGTAGTCCAGGAAGTAAGTGAGCCCAGTGTTCATGACAACATGGACACTTTGAAATACTAAAATCTTAAAAACCCCAGGAAAGTTTTTTTTATTTTCTCTCAAACATTACTAAAATAAGATCTGGTTGCAAAAGGGGTGAAGTGGACCTTTAATGAGAATCTCACTACATTTACTTATCAGTAGCCTACTCTGGCATGTATGGCAAAAGGAAGTATCCATCGTTGGATCTGCATGTCGCTATAGCTATTCTCAAGCTGTCTTGTGAAGATACACAAGGGTTAGGGTTAAATTGCATTCGTGGGAACAGTCAACTTCATCATCTCATTAGTGATGCTCCTTGTATCTCTTAACGCAGGGGTAGGCAACCTTTGGCACCGGTGCCAACATTGGCACCAAGGATGGTGATCACTGGCACACTGGCAGTGAGAGACAGGCTTTTTGGTAAACTATTTTAAAAAAAACATAGTCAAATAAATAAGTCCCCCCCTTTTTTATGTAAATTACATCCTGCACATAATTCTACATTAATTAAAACTCTGAACTCTGAACTGCATGGGAAGAGAGTCGAGTTATTGCTCTGAATCTAATGATCATTATAAATTGCAATGTGAGACAACATTTATAAAAGAAAGGGGAAAGGTTATATTTGTGTACAATCAAAATATGTTGGAATTTTCTATGTGGTGTCATTAAAATTAATGTTGACAATTTATTGACATGGCACACTGCCTTTTAGAAAATACAAACATGACACTTTGTTTCCAAAAGGTCGCAGACCCCTTAATGGATGTTAAGTTCTGAGAACTTAACAGAACTTTATAATTTGGGTCCCTGCTCGGGAGCCGGTGGCACTAACTAACCCAGAGTTCTGCCTGAACCCAGAAGTGAGAACTCGCACGTTCAGGTCTTGGGAGGTTCTGGGTGAGCTTTCATTGTTGGAAAACTAGCCATTAGATTTGGACAAACCAATCAGCCATGATGTAATGAGCATATCTGTTGCAGCATTGCAAAGACTGCTGTACCCATGATGCATCGGTTGTATGTGACGTCCTTGTTACTCGTGAACTTGTTGGAATTACTTAACTCCACGGTGTCTCCTTCATTATACAATATCTACCAGCAAGACCCTTTTAGCATACCATATATTACCATGTTTGTCTTTTGCCTTCTTTTATTTGACCACTTTGCCTTTTTCCAGACATCTTTATGAGTCTCTGCAGTCTCTATGACAGGCCCTGTCAACACTGCACAGAAACATGTGTCTCGGGCGCTAGGAGGGTAAAAATGAAGGGCTGTCTATTAGACCGATATACACTTTATAACTTCAAAGGGCCAGTGTGGATAATTAGGTCAGCAGAAGTCCCTGTGCTGTGTCATCTGTCACATTAAACAATAGACAGGCGCTCCCGCAAACTACCAATGACTTTCCCCACAATAGCTTAAGGGCCAGCACATGAATAACTGCCTCCCACTTAATAGAGACAGTTTGTGCGGAGCATTAGAGAGGACAGCTACCAGAGTCCAGCTCTAAAATAAAACGGTGGTTCTTTTTTCTCAACATCGGGCCCTGGGTACCCACCGGGGGACCATTGTGGGGGTCTGGGGACCCCCAGGGGTCCTTATGGGGTGATTTCAGGGGGTCCCTATAGCAAAAAATGTGCCTGCCTGTTCAAAAGTAGCACATAATACAAGCTCACTGCGCTGCGAGCTTGTACATATGCTATTTATTTTATATTAAAAAAATAGGTCTGCAACTGCAGAGGTCTGACAGTGTACAAATGGAACCAAGTGGACCTGGGTCATTCCTATAGTATTCAGTGCCATTTGTGTCCCTGCGGGTATTATACAGCATATATTGCAAAAACACTAATTCCAAAAAGCTTATCTTATACTATTAAAGATTTTCTACCATAGGAAAAATATATGTGTACCTCAGAGTGAAATACAAACCATTTGATTTGAGTAGAGGTGCCATGTCCCAAATGACATGTCCCACATCATGTTCATTCAGCTTCAGTTACAAATATAACTAATCAAATTCAAATAAAATCTAAATTTAGAAATTCTTATTATAGCTCTAATGCTTCTCACCAAATGTTATTAATTGTGATACGTGTATTTTTAATGCTTAAAATCTTGAAATCAATTTTGTCCCTGACTACACTGTCCCCCCCCCCCCCCCCCCCCCCCCCGTTACGCTTGATGCAAATCCACCCCCGACTATTTGTCATGACTTCAGAAAGTCTCACATCATTTTAGATAGCACAAAAGCCTCTGCCCTAGCTCTGAACCTCATGGAAGGGATAATATCTGGCTAGGTGGTCATTGTCGGGAGATAATTCACAGACAGTGAGTTTAACCTCCCTGAAGGTGAATTATATCCCGACAATGACCACCTAGCCAGATAGTATCCCGCTTATTACATGTCTACCTAACATAAATTAATACATTGACCCAAAACACAACAGAAAAAGTATTCCATAAGTTCGCGCTGCCCAGCTGCAGGGCTGGAGCACTGTCGGAAAACAAGGAAGTGAGTTGATCAAATAAAATCCATTTTCGGGTCCTGCTTCGTCTATTTCTCGCTCAAATGTTTTCAAAAACATTTTTGAGAGCAATGTTTAGCTGTAAATGACATTGTGTGTCACTAGTGTGTGTGTGTGTGTGTGTGTGTGTTTACATGGCTGTCATGTTATGAAACAGCAGTAAATCAAGCGGGGCGCAGCCGCACAGCTGGTGCTCAGAGGGTTTGATTAGGCAGAGGTCTGTTATACAGCGGAGCGGTCATTACGATGAGATAACTCACCGCTGAATACAGCGATTGACCAATCAGAATCAAGCATTCAACCAAGCCATGTGATAAATCTCCATAATATATGGAGCTGGCCTGTTCTGACATCACAACACATAATGTGGGCATGCCACAGCCTGACACAGAACTCCATATATAGGAATAAAGGGACACAGAGAGACAGTTACATAAATCTCCATATATGGGTATAAAAGGGACACGGATAGACGGGTTGAACGGGTACTCTTACAACGGGTACAGCAGGTATTGCATAGCCACATTTTCATTATGCTTTAAGTAGCATGAGACGTGTCAAACTAGGGGGTTTTCATGATGCTGAATCCATTCCAAGCATTAGTTTTGCATGAAAATACTCCTTGGACTAAATGCGGCCATAGCCACTTGCCCTAATGTGTCCAAATGGGCTGACCTCATCACATTTGTGATGATGACTATGGGCAATATTAGGCAAAGTGTTTTTTTGTGAAAAAATAAGGCTTGCAATGGATTCAGAATCATGAAAACCCCTTAGTTTGAAAGTTCACATGCTACTTAAAGTATAATGACATTTGCCTCAGAACGAAAATACATCGCCTGGATGCAACTGGGACTCCTCAGTGATGTATCCCAGGGTCATCGGGGTTTCGGGTCTCGCTAATATCATACCCCTCACTCAGGCGACCCAGCCGGGGTGATCAAGTCCCGACTTACGTCCCAGTAACTACCCTCGATCAGAACCACTAGGGAAAGACCAGGGCCGCACAATCCATTGGAACCACTCCGGAACTACTATGCCGCTTATATTGGTTATGATAGCCTATCTTTTAGCAGCTGTCACAAAGTTTCCCAAGGGAGTTGGGTTGGAACAAATTTATATGTGATTGTAGACACCTTTATGAGCATTTCTTTTGCAGATTTGCCAAACATTTCGCTAATTTTCCCTTATTAAATGGTTCTCAAACCATTTATCGTCAACAGACCCATGCACGGTTCTCCACATATATTCAAGACTTGTTGAAAATAGCAGATCTACAAGCCTAAGAACGATTAAAGGGTTAAAGTGGTTAAACTGATTCAGATACAAATAATTTATATGAACACATTTTTGTTTGGGACCCCCTGCAACGCCCCTCAAGGACCCCTAGGGGTCCTCGGGCAACATTAACAACCAGTAGTGCTCTACGTTCTAAACTCAGATCAAAGGCTCTCCCGACCATGCCATGTCGCTCACCCGCACCCCCACCCCACCACTCTGACAGATAATGGTAACCATGGCAACACCAGCCAAAGGCTTTACATATTTTCCATTCTGGCCACCAGGAAGTGCACTGCAAACCAATATGTCTCTGCTGTCGGGAGGAAACCTCATAACTGAAGTGCACTGCAAACCAATATATCTCTGCTGTCAGGAGGAAACCTCATAACTGAAGTGCACTGCAAACCAATATATCTCTGCTGTCAGGAGGAAACCTCATAACTGAAGTGCACTGCAAACCAATATATCTCTGCTGTCAGGAGGAAACCTCATAACTGAAGTGCACTGCAAACCAACATATCTCTGCTGTCAGGAGGAAACCTCATAACTGAAGTTCACTGCAAACCAATATACCTCTGCTGTCAGGAGGAAACCTCATAACTGAAGTGCACTGCAAACCAATATATCTCTGCTGTCGGGAGGAAACCTCATAACTGAAGTGCACTGCAAACCAATATATCTCTGCTGTCTGTCGGGAGGAAACCTCATAACTGAAGTGCACTGCAAACCAATATATCTCTGCTGTCTGTCGGGAGGAAACCTCATAACTGAAGTGCACTGCAAACCAACATATCTCTGCTGTCAGGAGGAAACCTCATAACTGAAGTGCACTGCAAACCAATATGTCTCTGCTGTCGGGAGGAAACCTCATAACTGAAGTGCACTGCAAACCAACATATCTCTGCTGTCAGGAGGAAACCTCATAACTGAAGTGCACTGCAAACCAATGTATCTCTGCTGTCGGGAGGAAACCTCATAACTGAAGTGCACTGCAAACCATTATCTCTGCTGTCGGGAGGAAACCTCATAACTGAAGTGCACTGCAAACCAATATATCTCTGCTGTCAGGAGGAAACCTCATAACTGAAGTGCACTGCAAACCAATATGTCTCTGCTGTCGGGAGGAAACCTCATAACTGAAGTGCACTGCAAACCAATATGTCTCTGCTGTCGGGAGGAAACCTCATAACTGAAGTGCACTGCAAACCAATGTATCTCTGCTGTCGGGAGGAAACCTCATAACTGAAGTGCACTGCAAACCATTATCTCTGCTGTCAGGAGGAAACCTCATAACTGAAGTGCACTGCAAACCAATATATCTCTGCTGTCAGGAGGAAACCTCATAACTGAAGTGCACTGCAAACCATTATCTCTGCTGTCGGGAGGAAACCTCATAACTGAAGTGCACTGCAAACCAATATATCTCTGCTGTCAGGAGGAAACCTCATAACTGAAGTGCACTGCAAACCAATATATCTCTGCTGTCAGGAGGAAACCTCATAACTGCAACATGTTCATTTTTCAGGAAATGAAAAATATACATTTTTCAGGAAATGAAAAATATACATTTTTCAGGAAATAAAGAAAACCTTATATATTTTTTTAAACAAAGCAATACAGCCTCATCAAAGTTGGTGTTGTGACTTCATATATTGTCAATTACTTCCCCGAGAGGGGGAGAGGTGGTGGAGTTAGTTGCTTTAGCAGACATTTTGAGGGTCCAATGGAGTTAAGAGGTTTTGGCCAAAGCACTTTTTACTATTATTGGTTTACTATTATTGTGTTCAATAGCACTGATTCATGCAAAAAAAAAATCAAAAACCTCAAGTTATGTAAGGCCAGGTAGCCTACCACACAAGCTGACTTCAGGTCAAAAATACCTTTTTTCCTGCGATGCTATTGGCTACTGTCTCCAGACAGTAGTAGACAAGGTAGTAGACCTTCTCCCCCCAGCGGGGTAGAGATATTATCTTTTAAATATCGACTACTTGAACAATGGGCTGTCTGGAGGTGTGAGGCTCACTACCGTGGGGGAGAAAGGGTGTCAGGGGTCAGATTGACCAAAAACTAACAGTATATGAGTCTGGGGGGGGGGGGGTCTGGTGCAACGCACAGGGGCTGGACCTGGTGAGACGTAGGAGGGGCCCGGACAGGAGTCAACCCACAGAGCCTAGTCTTTCCACGCGCCAGAATGGTACCTCCCAGTCCCGGCAGAGTAGTTCAGGAGGAACGGATTGTGTGGCCCTGGTTTTTCCCTAGTGGGACTGATCGAGGGTAGCTACTGGGACGTAAGTCGGGACTTGATCGCCCCGGCTGGGTCGCCTGAGTGAGGGGTATGATGTTGGGAGACCCGAAAACCCTGTTGACCTCAGGAATATATTTTAGTTTTTTTAGAGATGCTAAAAGTATGCCGAAATTCATATTTAGAAAATGTTTCAGACAGAAATGGGAGATGATTTGAATCTAATCTTTAGGAAACGTCATGGAAGAGGAACATCCTGAGAGCTTCACGGGCAAAGACAATCAACGTCAAAATGATTCAGGAAGAAGAAAGAAAAGCACGTACCACATTCTCCTTGCTTAAATGCAAGTGAAAGTCCTTGGATATGATTGCAGCGTATTGCAGAAGAACTTTGTTGATAGTCTGTGGGGGAGAAGAGAGAGAGAGAGAGAGAGAGAGAGAGAGACATGAAGACTTTATAATTGCCGTCTGTTTACTGTACTCTATTATTATATGGCTGGCAGTCTGCGAACCCCCCCAAGCAGTCAAAACGTAACGATAACCACCAGACAGCCAAGAAAGAGATCAAACTGCTCTAGTGTGAATCATTGCTGTCTCTGGGAGTACTTTACTTTGGAGGAGGTCCTGACCAGTTGGTGGACAGAGAACCCAATTCCAGTGCTTCTCGTTTCTCAAAACGATAATGATCCTCCCTCACAAAAAGTTATGTTTTGGGTGGAATTGCGGCAGCCGTTAAATAGGGGATCTTTACTTCCTAAACGCAGAGTTTTCGTCCAAAACGTCTTTCAATCCGAGAGCCTCGCCCATTGAGTTATACGTGTGGCACTCTGCACCTCTCTGAGTCACCACTAGGTCAACGAGTTAAAGCGTGTCGTGTTTCCACGTTTTGAATTGAAACAGCTGAAATAAATACAATATCAATATTCAGATATTAACCTGGCCGGGCCGCATTAAGTGAAGGTGGGGGGCCTCATGTGGCTCAATCTGCGATACTTTTGATGTGATGTGATGCTTTTGTGTGACGCTGTAGTGAGTAGGGCATTCATTTACAAAACAAACACAAGAATGACTCGGTCATAACTGCACCTGCAGGTCTCTACCGCCCCAATATCTCATCTTTCTGCACCTGGGTGCAGCAAGATGCCCTAATTATTGTATTGCCGTGTCTGTAAATTGATAATTACGTGGCATAGTAGAGCTTTCAGCCTCTGCCCCTCCATGTACAGTATGTAGACAACAATGGCTGCCGTTGAGAACCTGCAGATTCCGTTCAGACAATGGGCTTTATGGGTAAGTCTCCCATTGGCTTAGAGGTAGCCTAGAGACAAGGCAGCCAATCATGGAAAAGTGTCTACTAGGTCCCTTACCAGAGCCATAGAGTTACGAAAACTCTGTTCACTTGATGGTGGCACTTTAATATACTTTTATCGGCGAATAGGGGCACCGGAAGTTTACGGAATGCATTGGAGTCTATGGACAGTACATGGGCTGTTTTCTGCCACTTCAATGTCTCAACTCTGTCTATATACTCTATGACTCTGGTCCCTACTATAGCCCCCATAGTGAGTATAAGCCAGGTTAGCACCTGGCAAAACAAGCGAAAAGTTAAAACATGGAGATACGAGGTTTCTGGCCAGCGACAGCCACGTTATGTCAGTGTCAGCAGACTTACATTTTCCGACACTGACGATTCAAAGGCCTGCGGCACCGAAACGTGACTGTCTGGTTTGACTGCTACTGCTTATTAAATAAGACTCCATGCTATCACTGAGAGCGCGGATTGTATTCTCTTTCTATATCTATTCCCTGAATCTGCAACCTGAAACGCTCCCAGACTGTCAACTTGTCAGTTTAGCGAGCCTTTCCCTTGAAGTGAGCAGCAGGCACGTGCACATACTGTACAGACATCAAAGGGTGGGCTTCTTCAGCCCCTGCCCTTCTACCCGTCTGAAAAAGACTGCCCTCTCCAGACCATGAATGCAGCGTGTAGTTATGGTGAAGTAAATGCAAATGCCACCTTTTCTATGCCATATACCCGAAGGCAGCATTCAGCAGAATTGGCTTTTTCTGAACTTGAACGTAGCAATTGAACCCATTTTGGACTGAGGTCGATTAAAAGAAAAGGCTTCTTCTGAAAAACCTATGTTTCTATGTCAGTGGTGCTCAACCTTTTTCATGTCAAGGACCCCCAGAATTATCTCTATTGGGCCACGGACCCCCATCTCAAAATATGTAGTTCCAGGGACCCCCCAGAAGCAAATATTTTAGTTAAAAATGTACGCTTTGAAATGTATATTCAATGATTTGCACCACATGTTCACGACTTTTCAAAAATAGCAGATCTACAAGCTCATAGCGCACCACCGAGTGGTGCGCTACGAGCTTGTAGATCTGCTATTTTTCAATAGCTAAAGTATAACATAATGCTTAAAACACCAAAAGGGGTTCCCGGTTAAGCTGACAGAATTTGTTTAGAAATCATACGCCACATCTCCAGTAGTATAGCTAAAAAAGTGCTGGGTTGCGTTGAGAGCTCTATTTCTCCTGCCCGTGTCTCTCTAACATTCTCGTCATGTCCCGTGTCCCGTCATGTCCCGTGTCTCTCTAACATTCTCGTCATGTCCCGTGTCCCGTCATGTCCCGTGTCTCTCTAACATTCTCGTCGTGTCCCGTGTCCCGTCATGTCCCGTGTCTCTCTAACATTCTCGCCGTGTCCCCGGCGTGCAGACTGACCTTGGCGAAGCGGCACATGAAGTGAGCGAGGGCCTGCGGGTTGGGACACTCCAACTTCTTGATGATCTCGAAGCTCTGGTTGAGCTGCGTGAACACGTCCACCACGGAGCACGAGAACAGGGCGTGGTCCGAGGTCTGCACGAACTGCGGGAGAGAAGAGACACACACACACACACACACACACGACCAGGTCGTCATTGAGTTTCACCATCAAACCAAAAGGCCAAAAAAACAAACGGTGAGCTACGATAATGTGCAAAGCACAGCCGGGAGATTTGTGAGCTGTTGTGACAGGAGAAGGATGTGTCTAATGGAATTAAACCACCTGAAGGACTACATCATCCCTGCACTGTTTTTCCCCATTTAATTGTACATTATATTGTTTTGTTCCACTTTTGCAATACGCCAATAAAGCCCCTTTGAAATGAATTGGGGGGAGAGAGAGAGAGAGAGAGAGAGAGAGAGAGGGGAGTATTAGATCCTGAGGCTTATAATGGTCAATGGTAATAACAAAGCACTTTATTTTAGCAGAGCGCAGACATCAACAAGCCAATTACTGCATGTCTACATCAGTCCACCAGTCAACAGAGCCCCATGCTGTAAGTCTGAGCTGACGCAGCTGCTAACAATGGCACAGCCACACAGCTGCGATGGTAACATCTAACACCTGAGTGCGTATACCTGTACCTGCACAAACAACACCACCACACACAGTATGATACAGAGGAGACAGAATGGTCTGGCTTAAGGACTAATTGTGGATTTTCCCGGTATGGGTACAAGAAGTTATACATTCAGCATGTTTGTTGTTCTATTATGATGTTGCGTCATGCCCATCCATGGTACAAACATCAGAAATGTGCATAAAAGTGAATCATTTTGGAGTTTAGATTACAATTAATTATATGGTTTTGCATAATCAGATTGTACCCCTAAATCATATTCAGCTGCCCTTCTGAAACGGCTATCACACAATTTAGCACTCCTGGATGTCAGACGAACCAAATGATACCACATAATTATGTCTTGTCCCTTTTTAGGGCGACGATATCTCACCCGGCCTAAGGACTATAAGGATGGCGGCACAAACAACGTAAAAGCTTGTTATAATAGAGCCTTGCTATTGTACACATGGATTAAATAACATCTTTATGACTGAAAGATTTTGTTAGTCTGATTCCCATGCAGTGTGTGATTATGGGAAACAGTGCAAAAGGATTGAGCGTTTCTGAGACAACTAACATAATATGTACAATTAGGCCTATGATGAATCAGTAATGTTGTTCCTGCTGTTCTACACACTGCCAAGTCAACCAGGCAAAGAAATCACAGGTTGAGGATTTGACCTTTAATAAAATATCCAGAGTTAAAATGCCAAAATGTTAACATAACTTCCTGTCGATTTTACTATTCGAAGATTTGGATCCAGTCTGGGTTTTCTTCCCAATAAAAATGGCAAAATCAACAGTTAACATTTTCATAAAAAATAATAAAGCAGCATGAGTTTTGGTGATGCTATTGTCTGAACCAACTTAGCTTGTGTTTGTTTACTACTGAAAGAGTAGCCGTTTCAGCGCTGAAACAGCTTACACTGTAAGTCAACGAGGAGTATATTTTGAATCATCAATTTCTAATGAGGGGGAGCTCGTAGGGGGGAAAAAGCCTCTGTGAGTGTCTCTGTGGAGCAGGCTCTGTGAGAGTGTAGGCGTTAATTTTGCACTGCAGCAGCAACAACAAACAGTGAAAATGCCTTGAATAAAACGTTCAAATGTACTTAACACTGAGTTCAAAGTCAACCAACCGGCAGGAGTGGGAGTTTTACTAGCCTGTTAGCCCCACAGGTAATAACTTTCAGTCTGTGCACTCTGTGAAGAATCACCCTCAAACGGCTCGAGTGCGATAACAGAACGCGCTGAGCTGTTGAGCAAAGACTTGACAGCCAAAATGGTGTGACTGGGCTCGAGGCCAACAACTTTAGACACCCCCCCCCCCCCCCGTTCATGTAAACAACTTCACTACATTCACTAACCACTGTTTTCTTTGTTGTCAGCTAAAACAAAGCAACACTTTTATAGAGGGGAGAGAGCAGTGCTTCTCAAAGTGGGGTCCTTGAGGGGGTTCCAGGGGGGTCCCCAGCTAAATTGATTGATAGTAACTAAATGGACCATTATGTAACGCTGACTCGGAGAGTGTACAACAAGGTTGCCAATATAGCAGCATCTACAAGCTCACGAGGACTGCAGACTGGCTATTTTGCTATTTGTGGTACAAAATAAGTTGTTAATCTACTTTAAACCATTAAAAACCTGGAAAGAATTTGTGTCATTTTGGATTTTATACGTTGGATTTTTATACATTTTTGAAAAATCTTGAAATGTGAAATGTTGAATAATTTTGATACAAGAACAGTTTGCGAACTACCGATTCAGAAGTCATTCGTAGAATCGGCCTCAACTCCTAATGGGTCAAATAAAAAAACACGTGTTCATTAGGACATCAATTAATTAGTAACAGGGGTCCATGGCCTTCATCAAAGTCAATTGAGTGTTCCCTGGCATGGAAACAAGACTAGCTAGTGTGTAAGAACAGATCTCAGCTGGTGCCCCACAGCGCTGCATGGGAGCGCCTCGCACAGCTTCAAAGTTAAAAAGCAGTTGAAGTTGTCAGTGAGAGAAAAAGGCTTTAAAGGTACTCATTAGTCTGCCATAGCAGCAGGGGGGAAATGACTGGGGTTAGGACGACGTTAGTAACACTATATGTAATGTCTAATGGTGCGTAGATGGAAAGGAATAATAATGAGGTTTCCACCCGACAGAGACTCTAGTCCACACACATTTATCATGTGTGTGCGTGTATTGGACCCTTGTAAATATGGAGATACAAGGATTCTGCCCGACAGCAACGATGTGCAATCCCTTTCCATCTGAGGTGTGACTTTCCATTTTGTCTGTTCCGTCGGCTCCCATTCCACCTACTGTACCTCTTCCTAATTCTCTCTAGCATAATAATCTAGTTGTCTCTATACTGTAAGCTCGGCCCTGTTCTCCATTTCCTGTCAGATCCTTATCGAGTTGTACTCTCTCTGAACCCGTTTGATTTCCATGCCCTGTTGCCGTGGCTTCCCTGGACCTCGTTTAACCCATTCTGACCTGAGATCAGATTCATACGAGGTTTTCCACTGGACACACACTGGTCTGATGAACCCATTCTGACCTGAGATCAGATTCTAAAAATGTCAGTCGTTCTTCGATTTTTCAAAAATGGCAGACCTACAAGCTCGTATCGCGCCACTCGGTGGCGCGATACGAGCTTGTAGATCTGCTATTTTTAAATAGCTAAAGCACGACACGATGCTGACACCAAAATGGGTTCCCGTTCAGAATAGGTTAAAAACAGGTGCACACATCCAGGCCCTCGCTGTCGCTGAACAACAGGTAGAGTTACAACGTAAAAGAGAGAAGTCTGCACACAGCGCCGCTCCACGGTGTTTCATTTATTTTAAAACACTGGCATTCACAAACACAACCTCGCCTCGCCTCCTCTGCTAGTCTAAAGACTAAAGTTTTGGCCTACTCTTTATTTGACCATTAGCCATGCTTTTGCCTTTTTGTTACTCTCTGGGCTGGGAATTAAAACTTAGATTTTGTCCTTTGTCCTTAACTTCCTCCGTGTTTTGAGTCTGCACTAGGATTCACCCAGAGTAGATTTTTAAGCTTTAAGCTTTAAGCTTAAGCCTATAGAGATGGAATGGGAGACGATAACACTGCCTTCAATCAAATTATGTTATATTGTATTCTGTCACTGTATTGCTCCCAATGTTGACGGTTTTGACCTTTTTTCCACCTGAATCTACTTAGCGGAAGTATAACAGTGTTTTCCTCCCCATAAGTTAAGCTCTTACAACTCAGCAGCAGGGTTTGCCACAGTTAATACACAATGTCCTGGTCGCATTTATTTGAGAGAATCACAGTTATTTTTGCATAACCATCAGAAGGTTTTCCGTCATCCGTCGAAAAATGTACATACGTTTGTAAAACCTTTCAGAAATTGTGGAAATGGCAGATTTACAACAATGTGTCACACATGCGTCGACATGACGTGAGCTTGCAGATTTTCACTACGTATTTATTCATTTATATTTACACATTTTGAAAACATTAAATATGGCCTACAATGACTATTGCGTCATTGTCAGTCATTTCTTTGTATTGAAGTTCAAATTGTCATTATATCTGCCCTGGGCAATTTTTGTTTAAAAGGCAAACATAAATGTAATTGTTATGCATATGTTTAATGCCAAAAACCCAATAAATCATCAAGTATAATGTCATGCCGGTGTGGCTAGCAGTGATGCCAGCTTTTGCGAGAGGAATAAGCAACCGGTCAATGAAAACAAGCGCAAAATAATTGACTAAAGGCTCATACATATAGTCTGGATGTTCGGTGGTTAGGTGACCACCGAACTACAACATGACGTGCCGCAGTGAAGAGCAAACCACCGCCACCGCTCCAGCCCTTCTCTCTGTTTTTACTCACCACCGCTCAACGTTATTTCAGCTCCGGTGGTCAGCTCACCATCGGAGCGGTGGTCACCTCACCACCGAAAATCCAGACTATATGAATAGGCCTTATCACATGAGCAATTTGAGCATAATATACATTGGCTATTTGAAAATGGCAGATCTACAAGCTCACAACACGTTGTGAGAATCTGTTTTTTTTAAACATTTTGACAACACCACAAATCTGGTACGGAGGGGCTCCCTGGCTTATGGCCCATTTATTCGGGTGGTATGACAACGTTTAAGAACCACTAGCTGGTTTAAACAACCTTTAGGAAGCAAGCCCAGAATAAGCAACTACACAAGGCTGAAAAAAATAATAATAAAAAAGAATAACTACCAATATTTACAAGCAACTTTACAGAGCAAGCCCACGTCTCTTATAATAACACTGGTGGCTAGCTGTACTGCAAAGGAGTCTTTTCCAACGCTGCCGGGAAGCTCCCCCAATTCCCCAAGTTCCCCCGCCTCCCCGTTCTGGAACAGTGCTGCTGCCAAATGCATATACAGTATGCACTACGCGGAATGTTGACAGACAAGTACCGTTGTTATATAAACTGTTTGACTGTATGAAGTGGGACGGGGAGGTGGGGGGAGTATATGGGAAAGACTCGTTAGGAGTGTGGGAAAGACTCGTTGGCAGCTGTATACTCACTCCGTCCTTCTTGTCGCGCTCCAGCGCCCCGTTCAGGAAGTCCATGGCGACGTCTTCATTCTCGTCCAGCCACTGGATGACGAACGGCTCAAACCACCTGGGAAGATAATTAAAAAGGCCACCGTCACAATGAGAGACGCACGCACGCACGCACGCACGCACGCTCGCCTGGACCAACATTTAGATTGAGGACAGCATTGCCCTTTGCGGTCCACATGATAATGTGAGAAAACGATAAATAAGGGTTAAAAAAAAAAGAATGTGAAGTGAGGGGATCTCTTATCATCGTACATCGATTTACAATTTTAGGCATTTAGCATGACGCTCTTAGTCCAGAGCGACTCATACATCATCATCATACTGTACATCATCTCGTTCATTTAGCATGACGCTCTTAGTCCAGAGCGACTCATACATCATCATCATACTGTACATCATCTCGTTCCGGCCCACCACCATTTGAGCGTCCTCAGCTTCTTTATCAATGTTTGTTGTACGCATGTTTGTGGTACGCAATGTTTGTGTTTACACAGACACTCAACATGTGTCCAGTCATTGTCAATGACATTGAATGTTTGCGTTAGGAGAACATTTGGGTTACACACACCAAAAACTGGACTTAGTTAAAACATAACATTAAAAATACAATTTAAATTAAAATACGGGGATGAGAATTCCCGGCCCGGCACAGCCAGTAAATACAGTATAAGTCCCAAACGAGGTGGACTCTTCGAGCCTGCGTGTGGACATGGACACTGATTGGCCGGAGAGGAGGACAAGGAGGACAGGAGAGGACAGGAGGAGTCGGGGGAAGAAATGAACACAGCTGCTAGCAGAATGACAATGGCTCTGTCTGCGTCTGATTCCTCTGGTTTAATGTAGCGACTCAGACTGAGTGAGGCACCCACCAGCACCCACCAGCACCCCAGAGAGAGAGAGAGTCGGAGATCAAAGGAAAACAAAAGTGTGTGTGTGTGTGTGTGTGTGTGTGTACGTGTGTGTGTGTGTGTACGTGTGTGTGTGTGTGTGTGTACGTGTGTGCCGTGTGGGCGCGAGAGAATGAGAATGTGTGTGTGTGTGTGTGTGTGTGTGTGTGTGTGTGTGTGTGTGTAAATGTGCGTGCGTGCGTGTGTGTGGGCGCCTCTTGGAGAATTCCAGTGTGTGAATGGCAGCTATGGGGAGGGCAGACCAGTCAGTACGCTAACAGACTGGCACAGTGAGTGGATGGAGCGGGCGCTATGCATGCATGCATATACACATGCAGCTCGGCCTGCACTGTTGCTCCAGCTGCAACAATGCAGCTGAACACCTGCCATACTGTGCAGTGGTGGAAAGTAACTAAGTACATTTACTTAAGTAGGGCTACTGCAACTTAAGTACAATTTTGAGGTATTTGTATACTTTACTTACAATTTCCAGTACTTTTACTTCTACTCCCCTATACATCTCAGAGGCAAATATTGTACTTTAACTACACTACAATTATTTGAAAACTTTAGTTCATAATTTAGTTAACTTTGATTATTATTACAAAACATACATTAAACACTTACTACTGTGTATACATTTAGGTCATTTGAAAATAGCAGATCTACAAGCTCACCATGCGTCGCGATGCGATGCATGGTGAGCTTGTAGACTGGCAATATTCTAAATATTTGTATAGATTTGAACACTTGAAATGTGACATTCTGCATAGTGAAATATTTCTACTTTGATTCCAATATGTACTTTCATATATACTTTTACTCAAGTACATATTGAATTCAGAACATTTACATGTAACAGTTCTAAATTGCAGTATTTATACCGCAATTGTCGGGCAGAAAACCTCTCATCTCCATGTTCAAACTGTAAGGAATCTTCAGTGATGTCATGTCACTGTGGTGTATATACTGTAAACAGCTTTGAGTCTGTGCTACGTCCGCGTTTCATCACAGTGACATCCCTGTCCAATCCTTTGTTATCTTTACTCATAGGAATAGACTATGTGACAACCAGGTATATAGTCTGGTGACCACAGGAGAGACGGGTGACAGCCGGAATGTAAACAGCACCCGGCTGAGCAGTATGGGTTAGCGCCCCCAGCCTGTGTCCTCCGTGAGGAGGAAGCCCAACGACCCTCGGGAGGGCCATATATGCAATCAGCAAGCGGAGAAGCAGCACCATTTCCCTGCGGAGCCATTGCCCCACCACTCCTGAATGAACTGTCTGGTGCTGGGACTCTGGTGCAACGCACAGGTCCTGGGCCTGGCGAGAGCAGGAGTGGACCTGGTGAGACGTAGGAGGGTGCCCGATCAGGAGACAACCCACAGAGCCTATAGTCCTTCCATGCACCGGAAGTGTACCTCCCAGCCCTGGCAGAGTAGTTCTCGAGTAGTTCCAATGGATTGTGTGGCCCTGGTTTTGCCCTAATGGGACTTATCGAGGGTAGCTATGACTGGGACGTAAGTCGGGACTTGATCAACCCCGGCTGGGTCGCCTGAGTGAGGGGTGTGATGTTGGAAAAAACTGAAACCCCCGTTGATCTCAGGATACATCACTGAGGATACGTCCCAGGTGCATCCATGACCTCAGGATACATCACTGAGGATACGTCCCAGGTGCATCCATGACCTCAGGATACATCACTGAGGATACGTCCCAGGTGATGACCTCAGGATACATCACTGAGGATACATCCCAGGTGAAACCCTGTTGACCTCAGGATACATCACTGAGGATACGTCCCAGGTGAAACCCTGTTGACCTCAGGATACAACACTGAGGATACGTCCCAGGTGCATCCATGACCTCAGGATACATCACTGAGGATACGTCCCAGGTGAAACCCTGTTGACCTCAGGATACATCACTGAGGATACGTCCCAGGTGCATCCATGACCTCAGGATACATCACTGAGGATACGTCCCAGGTGCATCCATGACCTCAGGATACATCACTGAGGATACGTCCCAGGTGCATCCATGACCTCAGGATACATCACTGAGGATACGTCCCAGGTGAAACCCTGTTGACCTCAGGATACATCACTGAGGATACGTCCCAGGTGCATCCATGACCTCAGGATACATCACTGAGGATACGTCCCAGGTGCATCCATGACCTCAGGATACATCACTGAGGATACGTCCCAGGTGAAACCCTGTTGACCTCAGGATACATCACTGAGGATACGTCCCAGGTGCATCCATGACCTCAGGATACATCACTGAGGATACGTCCCAGGGGCATCCATGCGATGTATTTTTAGTTACGGTGGCCTTGTAGTTTCAACGTGTGCTCATGATCACATTTTGTCACGATCGCGCTAAACGGAAACACTAAACAGGAATATTATTTCACGTAAACATTCAAGTATACATTTTTAATAGGACCTCTACTTATAACAGAGTAATTCTAAATTGCAATATTGATACTTTTTACTTAAAAACATGCAAGTACGTGTGTGTGTGTGTGTGTGTGTGTGTGTGTGTGTGTGTGTGTGTGTGTGTGTGTGTGCGTGCGTAGTGGACACTTACAGGGAGTACTCAGGAGGAACGTCCTTGAAGGCCGATAGACCTCGTACGTACTCGTTGTGGAACCATTTGACTTTGAAGTGCAGATTCATGTACTCGGTGCTCTTGCATAGGCGGTGCTTCTCGTGTTCTGCAACGCAGGCGGGGAGACACGCACGCACGCACACACGCACACACACACATACACACGTTAACACACACACACACGCACGTTAACACACAGAGCGTGCACAGGTCCACCCGCAAAACATCTTCGGACACATCAATTGATCACTTAACCTCCACTGTGGTTGTCTTTTCTATGTTCTTGTATTGTGGGGAAAGCTTTCATGGAAAATAGCCGATCAACAGACAAGCTTTACACAACGCTAAGATCCTCTATTTTATGCAAAAACGTTCGCTCTGAAAGAATATATATTCAATGATTTGCGCCACATTTTCACCATTCAAAGAAATAGCTAAAGTATAACATAATACTTAAAACACCAACAGGGATTCCCGTCCTGTTAGGGTACACAATTCAGAGGGCCACAATGTCACAAAACCATCTCACAAAGCCACAGTATATTTCATTTGCTGTTTAGAAATGTTCTGGATTTTGCACTCCCTCGGTATAAAACATTTTGGGACAAATATATACCAACAAACATTTAAAAAGGTTTCTGCCAGTGTACCATTTCCACTCTCTATAGTACGTATAAAGCTGGACCCTGCTCCAGAAATACCAGAGCTACAAGCTCAAAAAGCATGTACTGTACATCTGTTATTTTCGCTAATGCCACACTGACACACACAGCTATAATAAATCAATCAGAGAGAGAGAGAGAGAGAGAGAGAGAGAGAGAGAGGGGGGTAACCCCTATCGCTGTAGCCTGAAATGTGAAAAGCTGAGTGACTTATGTAAAGCCTTGAAGAAAATGGAAATCCAGCTGAGGATCTGAGAAAAGGATGTTAGAACGCAGAGCATTTGGGCGGCTGCAAAAAAAAAAACTAAAAAAAAAAACTAAAATGGGTTTCCAGAATGCATCGGCATGACGGGTGAGTCATTTTACTCCTGACTGCTTTAGACGCTGACAAAACACACAGCTCTCTGGGAAACCCCCCTGGAGGAGACGAGAGGGGAGGAGAGGAGAGGAGAGGAGAGGAGAGGAGAGGAGAGGAGAGGAGAGGAGAGGAGAGGAGAGGAGAGGAGAGGAGAGGAGAGGAGAGGAGAGGAGAGGAGAGGAGAGGAGAGGAGGGGAAAATAAAAATAACTTGTAATGCAGATGTGCCATTCACACTTTTCACGCTTTCCTGCACTTTCCCTGAAATGTTTTCCGAAAATACATGTTTTCCCTGCAGGTGTTATCCACTGATTAGCCTAATGCTAATTATACTGCTTTAGATAGCCTATAGCCAATTTAGCCGTGATTTTTGTATTCCCAGTTTTGCATGTGTTTATGAGGTGACAGCACTTCATTAGAGCCCTTGGTGTGGTTTTTATGTGCAATGATGTCTTCCCTTTGCATTTAGTGTTTCTTCCTGGAGGCTGAAACCTTGACAGTCAAATGTGCCAATGAAAAAAACTGCGATATAGTGACATCACAATATAATTCCCTTCCCTAACAGCTGTGGGTGCGGCTTCAGATCAGGTGGATCACCACCCCTCACCAGCCACCAGGCAAACCAGGCATACTTAATGAACTGTCCACATAAAAACGACATTTTAACAAATAGTGTAAACTGTTAAGGTGGTGGAAAATAAAATCCATAATGCACTTTAGTTGACCAGATTCCCAAGGTTTGTGTAATTTACAAAGTATAGAGTGCATGGTCAAAGTGCTTAAAAAGACAGACGGAGGAAACTGTCGGGGAATATGGCGGCGTGTGTCGGAATATACATCACAAGACATGTTTAACCCATTTTGGGCAGGAAACCCTTTTGGTGTTAGCATTATGTTATGCTTTAGCTATTGACAAATAGCAGATCTACAAGCTCATATAGCGTCTGCTATTTTTGAAAAATCGAAGAACGACTGACATAGAGACAAAGCTTTTTCAGAAAACTGTCAGGATGTAGAAGACATGTTTAGAATCTTAGAATCTTAACCCATTCTGAACTAGCCTGGTTAATAAACCAGACCGAATCAGCCGTTGGCAAAAATAAATTGCCTGCCGGCGGATTACGGTCTGGAGAGGCTCAATTGTACGCCCATTTCCTACACCAGAGAAATGGGGCGGCCAATCGGGACACGGTATGCACTATGGGCGGGCTTTGGTACAGTGACTTTCAATGCTTGAGACCTTTGACTGACAGTAGCTCTGACCAATTGCGTCAAAGAGAAAATGTTTCAACCCGCTCCCCTGGAAATGAAATCCAAGCTGAGCCCCCCCAGACTAATATCCCGCGGTCCGTGCGATATTAGTCTGGTTTATTAACCAGGCTAATTCTGAACGGGAACCCATTTTGGTGTCAGCATCATGCCGTGCTTTAGCTATTTAAAAATAGCAGATCTACAAGCTCATATCGCGCACCGAGTGGCGCGATACGAGCTTGTAGGTCTGCCATTTTTGAAAAATCAAAGAACGACTGACATTTTTAGAATCTGATCTCAGGTCAGAATGGGTTCATCAGACCAGTGTGTGTCCAGCGGAAACCTCGTATGAATCTGATCCCAGGTCAGAATGGGTTAATATATGGACTCTAAGGGCTGCAGGACAGAGGAGTCGGACGGAGAGGTATAAGACAGAGGACGGAGACAGACCAGAGGCGTGGTGAGACACGCCACCGTGTCCTGTCTCTTGTTATTAACCGTCGCCTGCTTTTATCATCTTCCTCTGCTGTTCATCTGAATTCCTGGCCCACTGGTTTCCGCAAGGCACCGCCGTGATGATGAATGTCCTCACAGACACAGACGGTATGGCTGATTATGAGCACACTATGAACTAACCCATTTAGACCTTGAGGACGTGTCTGACTGTCACCTCATAGCTTTTATAACCACTTTTAACCATTCATCTAAAGGGGAAGTCGGGGCCAGGGCTCCGTATAGCCTACAGGCATGGCCAGACTAATATCAATATAGAGCCATTTTATTTATATTTATTTATTTGAGCTCTGGCAGATTCATCAGAGAGCATCATGGGACAAGAGACTGTGGGGGAAGTGAGGGGAGGTGGGGAGGGGGAGCCAAAATGAAAAGGAGGGCATGCGTACAGAGCCGGGGATCAGGAACGACGATAAACACAAACATAGTAATAAAAAAAAGTCTGGGATGGTGAAAGACAGACGTGGAAGATAAAGATGAAGGAAACGATAATTAAGGAAGAGTATAGAGAGGAAATAGACTGTGGAAGAGGCATGAAGTCCCGACCGAGGAGGGAAGGTATAGCGGCTCGCACGGGGCCAAACAATCACGTTTGTGTACTGTACTCGTTAGGGTATAGCGCAATTTCATGAATGCCATTTCTTTTTAAATGTCATTTTTCTTTTAACCCTATAACCGTACAACAGACATATAGCAGCCAGAGAGCTCGCACATATCTGCTATTTCCGTTGCACGACACCAACCGCGTCCTCACGTCCGTTTCTTAAATTCTACTATGCTGTATAATGATATATGTATACTAGGCATGTGGAAAATAATCGATACGTATCGGTACATCGATTATGACATGCGTGATGCGAGTGAATCGGTTCATTCACTGTGTATCGGTAAAATTGACTGGTGAAATCTCGATGCATCGTTCGCGGAGTGCTTGCATCGGTAAAATCCGTGGTTGCACTGTTTTTTTCATGGTAAATTTCACCCTATCCTGTGTTTCCGAGGCGCATTCAACGTACCATCAGAAAAGGAAGAAAAAAAAAGGTCTCTCGCAGCGCACACACAGGGCGCGTTCGGAAATAGCGCACTGAGCCCACTGTGCAATGCAAACTAATAGGAGAGTGTGCTCCGGTGTGGTATTTCCGAACGCGCCCACAGTCAGTGAACAGAAGCTACCGTATGACGGTGCAGTCAGAGTAGACACGTTGAGACAACAAACAGACTCAGACTATAAAGAGCACCCGCTTATTAGTAATTATTAGTAATCTAACAATTCCACAATAACCAGCAGAGAGCAGACCCTTTGTTTACTTACAGAATTCTATAAGTTGGGTTGTTTGAGATGCAGAGCTATAATACTAACCTACAGTAAAACAATAAATTGCTTTGAATTTAAATGTAATGCATTTTACATGTTTTGGGAAATTAATAGAGCTTTAATATAAATCCAAATTGAATCGCCATCAAATCGCATCGTATCGGTAGAGGGGTGAATCGTATCGCATCGTATCGCCAGGAGATTCCATGTATCGCTAAAGTATCGTATCGCTGGCAGTGCATCGAGATGCGTATCGAATCGTGAGATGAGACGAGATTCACATGCCTAATGTATACATGCATTATGCACACGTAAGTAACACCCACTCACTCACACTCAAATGGGCTAATAAAACAGATAAGCAGCCATACACGCATACACAAATGGGCTAATAAAACAGATAAGCAGGCACGTGCGCACGCACACACACACACTACAGCATTGAGCACTCTACATCAAAGGAATCTAGGCATGGCACCCAGCTGTCACATATTAATCCTGATTACTCTCATGAATAGCACAGCGCCTGCTACACTTGTCTCCTCCCTTGAGTGCCCAGGGGACATATTTACATACACTCTATATATTTACAGTACCTGCATGGGATATAAGCCATTCAAACGCGTGATGCATCTTTTTCTGCACCGAGACAGAGATTATTTCCAATGCTTTTTTTGTTGCTACAGTCACTCCATCTCATTTACACTTCCCACAAACTCCAAGCGAGGCATGTATTGTATACCTAAAGATGGAGTGCCAGACGGAACAATAGACACAAAAATATAGTCTCATTTGCCTCTTTAATCGCTCGCCGCCGTATTCCACTGCTATGGAAAAACCATCTAACCTCCCTCAAACACATCCTGGTTTAACGGGACCTATAATGTCATTTCTTGAAATTAGAAAATTGGCTCTGTTGGAAACTTTTATAAACATTGGCAGCCTCTCGTCGCTCACTCTGGTTCACTTCAATAATGCATGATTCACCCGAGGGTGCTGACTTTGTTCTGTCATTGTCACAAGGAGCATGATGCCAACTGAGGCTGAGTCGACACGCTGTTTTCACCCCGTCTTTCCCTTGTCTCTCTCTCTCTCTCTTCTTCTCTTTTTCCCTCTATTGGTTACTCTTCTTTCTATGGGTGTGTGTGTGTGTGTGTGTGTGTGTGTGTGTGTGTGTGGGGGGGGGGGGGGGTACTTGGGAGCAGGGGGAATACTGGTGGGATTATTTTTATTAAAACAAAAAAAGAGAAAAATCCACCAGCATGCAACGACTACCATGAAACGGCACCTACTCATGATTATATGTATGTACCATGTACCTATGTATGTATTATGCATGTACCATGTACATATGCATGTATTATGTATGTACCTATGTATGTATTATGCATGTACCATGTACCTATGTATGTATTATGCATGTACCATGTACCTATGTATGTATTATATGTATGTACCATGTACCTATGTATGTATTATGCAATGTGTCACTGCAAAGATGTGGAATTAAAAAAAGGAGCTATAAAAAAAAAAGAGCTATGAGCTTGTAGATCTGCTATTTTTCAATAGCTAAAGCATAACATAATTCTTAAAACACCAAAAGGGGTTCCCGTTAGGGATGCCAAACGACTCATATTTGGCCAATCGACGAATCGAGGCCAAAAATCGACGTGTCAAACGACTTTTTTCCTTTTTTTCTTCATTATTTTTATATTTTTGTTGTTGCTGCGCAGCAGTTGAGGAGAACGCAACTATGCATTCCTTTAAGCAACACAACTTCTGCAGCTGCATCCATATGTTTAGAATTTGCATCAATGATCAAATCCCAATAATAAAAAATAAACTTTATTTTGTAAACAACGAAACTGAAGGAGCAGCGGCGCTATCGGCTAGCCGCTAGTCCCAACTCTCAAGTGTCTGCAGCCTGAACTGATACGGGACGCACGTTGTTCCGTATTTTAATGTCGGGTCGGATAATAAATACAGTATAAATGACGGCGGGATTTATTTGACAACTCTGCCCTGCTTTCTTCACGAGAAGAGAAGAGCGCTCACCGCTCAGAACAGAGCAGACCTGTGGCTAGCCTGTCAGCTCACTTTACGGCATGTGTAGATGAGCTGGGTCTGGGAAGCTCAGAGCTGCAGCCATTGGCTCATGATACGAGCACACGACCAATGGGACTGATCATTCAGTGTTGCTAAGATACCACCCCCCACCACACACACACGCACACACCCTTGGACGATGGGGTCCACAGCGCTCTGCTCAAAGTCAACTTGCATGCGACGAGCGGCACTGACTGACTGAAAAAATAATAATACAAATAAAAACGATTTTTCGACTCATACGTTTTGAGTCGCGGGAGGCATGAGTCGATAATCGAGTCGATTTTCAACTTTTTTCAACATCCCTAGTTCCCGTTCTGAATGGGTTAACCCACATGTGCAGATGTGAGCTTGTAGAAGTGTAATGCTTTATCGGGGTGTCGTCCACAGTAACAGTTTTCGTATATTTGAAATGTACCCATACTGCAAATATAGCCACACACTGTATGCAGACACGGTACTTTATTCACCCATTAAACTTTCATTTGTCTTCAGCCACTGCTACTGTAAGTCGTCAACTAATATGCCTCCAGCTATAACACTCGCATTGCACAGATCTTGCATTATGTAACAGCTAATTCCAGCCGCGCACTGGGATTGGCCAAGAGTCGTACCGTGGCCTTACCAAAGCCGTGCCAATATAGCCACAATAACTCCAACAGGCGAATGGAAAACCCCTCGTCATTTATCACTATAAATATGACTCTGCCATTGGTCTGCCATTGGTCACTGTTCAGTCTTCATGTTAACCCATTCTGTACGGGAACCCGTTTTGGTGTTGGCATTATGTTATGCTTTAGCTATTCAAAAATAGCAGATCTACAAGCTCATATCGCGCCACCGAGTGGCGCGATACGAGCTTGTAGGTCTGCTATTTTTGAAAAATCGAAGAGCGACTGACATTTTTAGAATCTGATCTCAGGTCAGAATGGGTTAATCAGACCAGTGTGTGTCCAGTGGAAACCACGTATGAATCTGATCTCAGGTCAGAATGGGTTAAATAGAAGCTCCTGCCCCTCTGGCTATTGTGTGACAGTGAGATGGTGAGACATCTGCCAATCATTTAGCAACCCGTGTTTGATTTGTCAGAATACAGCGTCACCGCAACGACCACGATACTATCAACTGGCCTTTTCCATTGTCCTAATGCGGCCTTCTGCAGGTGAACCCATTCTGACCTGAGATCAGATTCATACGAGGTTTCCACTGGACACACACTGGTCTGATTAACCCATTCTGACCTGAGATCAGATTCTAAAAATGTCAGTCGTTCTTCGATTTTTTTCAAAAATAGCAGACCTACAAGCTCGTAGCGCGCCACTCGGTGGCGCGCTATGAGCTTGTAGATCTGCTATTTTTCAATAGCTAAAGCATAACATGATGCTAACACCAAAATGGGTTCCCGTTCAGAATGGGTTAAAGGACCACTTCACCACTTTTCAACTTATCTTCATAATAATTGGCCCTCACTAATGTTCATGATAAATTACTATTTTATCTCGAAATATTATTTTATATTTAAAATTAGCACTTTCTTTCCCCCTACTCAGTCTGTGTCTCATAGGAGGGCTGTGGGCAGTTCAGAAACCCGTCCACCAGTGACATCATCCTTAGGCAGATTATTTTTTAAACAAAAAATATTTCTTTTTATTATCGTGAGAGCGATGGCTTCCGTTTTCGCATTGCAACAATAAAAAAAATAGAACGCCTGCGGTTTCTATTAGCTTAGATTCCCCATCGATGATGTCACTGGTGGACTGGTTTCTGAACTGCCCACAGCCCTCCCATGAGACACAGACGGAGTAGATTATGTTTTTCTTTTTTTGCTATTTTATCATGATCATTAGTGACAGTGGTAGTGAGGCTTTTAGCCTGCGCTGCGCCTTTAAGAGAGGCTGTCTACGGTATAAGCAGAAAGGCTTGCCTGGAAGTGCGCCGAGCGCTCCTCATGGCCATCTGAGCAGCCATCAGCTGGATGAAGCTGAAACTGAACTTTTGCCCCGTGGGATTAACTACAATAAGATATGTGATATTACTTCATTATCATCTCTCACTTAAATTTGTCTTGAGACTCAGCAGACATGTAGTGTCTGCAACACATAATAGGCTACACACATTTGACTGAAACAAAGGAAAATTACATTTACACTTTATTGCATAAAAACATGAAGACAAGAGCAATGTCCACCGCTCAGCCTATGGCCTGATTCTAAATGAAGCCTCAAAATAGCAGATCTACAAGCTCATAGTGGCGCGCTACGACCTTGTAGGTCTGCTATTTTTGAAAAATCGAGGAACGACATATAGCTTTTTCAGATTCAGGATTTAGAAGAAATGTATAGAATCGTTCCCAGGTCAAAATGGGTTAATGTATTCTGGAATGCTATACATCTCCTTCCTGAAGACTAGCAGCCTATATTCGATTCCCCTTAAAAAAATGTCTATAGTGTTTGAAGTAGGACTTTAATTTACGAAGAAAGACACAAAAAGCATGAAAGAAACATGGAGATACAAGGTTTCTGCTCGCCAGCGACGATGTATTGGAACGAGGACGTGTGACTGCAGTGGACGGACGGCCTGGTCACCCTCGTGTAACGGTGTGTAATATCTGAGCACACACTGTTCTGTCTGTAGGGTGCAACTGTACACAATGGCACTTCAAAATCGCACGCGCACGCACACACACACACACACACACGCACGCACACGCACACACACAGTTATAGCTCTTATCCTTAGGACATGTATTGCCTGCACAGTGAGCACACACATGCACAGACAGACAGCAAGACACACATTCACATCGGTGTGCGTGCATATGGCACACACACACACGTGTGGTGGTGGTGTACTTTGAAACGCACACACCACGCACATGCAAGTGCACACGTACAAAATCTCCACTGTGTGTGTGTGTGTGTGTGTGTCCTGCTGGGACTTGTGGGTCAGGCACTTATGATGAAAGACACACACTGCAGGAATACAGAATACAAGCAGCCAATCTCTCCTGGCTGACACAACACTGACCGTAGCACTATGCTCTTACACGTGTAATGAAAAGAGCGCACACACACACACACACACACACACACACACACACACACACACACACACACACACGCACGCACACACACACACACACACACACACACACACACACACACACACACACACACACACGCACGCACACCGCGTGGAAGCAGGGCAGGCATAGGCAGACGACAGTTGGGAGACAGAAATCAGCATAGTCAGTGTGTACAGACAAAACAACTTCATTGTTCGTCCCCAGACGAATACATAGAAGTGTGTCACATGAAAACATTTGAGATGATAAGCACCGGTTTAGACAGGCTGAAGGAGACAGGTTCACAACCCATGACAAACTGTGCGTGCGTGCGTGCGTGCGTGCGTGCGTGCGTGCATATCTTCATAATGTATTCTGACACTCTTTGTCCTTGTGTTCTTTTATTTGACTACTCCCATGCCGTCTGTCGCTTGTACTTTATTATATCACATTTATATTTAAATTAATTATCATGGTGTGTTTAATTCATCTCTCAGTTTTGTTCTTCACAGTGAATTCCCTCTCGACCGCATGCTTCAACAAAAATAGTATACTTAATTCATTCATGGGACTACAAGAGATCTAGACCAGTTTGATTGCCAAGATTAAGGCTCTAATCTCCCTTTATTGAATACATTTATGTTTTGTCCAAAAGCACAAAATAACTTCCCGTTCTTCTATCGAAACGTTTAGGTCTTGGGCCACCCTTATCCCTTAACCCATTCTGACCTGAGATCAGATTCTAAAAGTGTCTTAGATTTTTCAAAAATAGCAGACCTACAAGCTCGTAGCGCGCCACTCGGTGGCGCGCTATGAGCTTGTAGATCTGCTATTTTTCAATAGCTAAAGCATAACATTATGCCAACACCAAAATGGGTGCCCGGTCAGAATGGGTTAACGTATTTGCCATTTTTTACTATTTTGAAAAACATTTTAAAATAGTTCAACTAGCCGATCTACATCGAGACATTGTGAGCTTGTAGATCAGCTATTTGAACTATTTTTTAAAGGTTTTTTTAAATAGTAAAAAATGGCAAATAAGTTATAGCCCCTTGTGTCTGGTAAAAAAAAAATCAATTCATCCCCAGAGCAAGCAGGCAAGAGCTCTATTGACTCAGTGGTTAAAATCCCAGCAGTACCAGGGTTCAAATCTGGGGTATAGAACAAGACATGTACACACAGCACGTCTTCAATAATTCACCGCTTGATTGAGAGGAATCACGTGAAGCCGTCTGTGTGTGCATATACATACACGCATCCTTAGCCTGTTCAAACACTAATGTGTATTGAAAGCGGAGATTCATTTTAAAATGTGCTGAGAGGGCATACATGTATCCCACACATCTCCAATAGCAGCCCTATAAATGTCACAGGATTTGTGGCTCAGTACTGTGAACCTGGGCCGACCCCAACCCCATTCTGTCCAGGCCTGGAATAAGCACCCAGCGTTAATGGTTATTCATTCATGAGCTTCAACTCTCCATCACAACTCACCCTGAAGTTATACAAAGGAGATTCTGTACTAAAAAAAAAAGGTCTGTCATTCTGGACCCCTTTTGTGGGCAGTTAAGGTTTATATAGGATGTCTTACATAAGTGATGTCCAATCCAATAACTCATGCATAATCCTATATGAATGCTCAACATTTCTTCCACATGACGTGTCACTTGAAAACAAGGTGGATTGAGTCTCCCTTCAACTGAACGGGAAGGGTGTCAAATAAAACAAAAAATACACAATTAAGTCAATATATATATAGTATAACTCCCATGTGAAATACATAAATAAACTGTAAGACAACAATCATGTATTGACATTTACAAATGTAAATGATACTAATTCAATACTGATTATTTCAGTTGTGCAAGCTTCCGAGTCAAATGTGCATACATGCCTCAGCTCTGCACTGTAACAGTCTGAGGCTGAGGTGAAGAGGCACAAGTCAGGCGGGGGATAATAATTCACAAGCTCTACAAAAGACACCGTCAGAGAACATGAAGGTCACTCTGGCCTCAGGCCATAATCATTGTTTGAAACGGGGGGGGGGCACCAAACTGAGAGGCCATGGCCTTTAACCCATTCTGACCCGAGATCAGATTCATACGAGATTTCCACTGGACACACACTGGTCTGACTAACCCATTCTGACCTGAGATCAGATTCTAAAAATGTCAGTCGCTCTTCGATTTAAAAATAAATAGCAGACCTACAAGCTCGTAGCGCGCCACTCGGTGGCGCGCTATGAGCTTGTAGATCTGCTATTTTTCAATAGCTAAAGCACGACATGATGCTAACACCAAAATGGGTTCCCGCGCAAAATGGGTTAATGGCCTCCATGAAAGCCTGGCCCTGGCATAAACTGTAGCGCACGACATTGGAAGTGAGAGACTATAACTTAATCTGCATTAATCAACTCGAATCGACCTTCTGATATGAACAATAAGGCCATCACACATGTAAAGTATAGCGCTCACAATGGGCAACTGGCACTGCTCATCCCTTCACACATCATCATTTTATACCGTATGGTAAACGGTAAATGGTGCATTTATATAGCGCCTTTATATCCAAGGCGCATTACATTCACCCATTCACACACACACACACATTCATACACCGATTGCGGCGGAAGCCATGCATGCAAGGCTCCAACCAGCACATCGGGAGCAATTTTTGGGGTTCAGTGTCTTGCCCCAAGGACACTTCGACATGTAGACAGGAGGAGGAGCCGGGATTCGAACCGCCGACTCCATGGATCATTGGACGACATTGCTCTACCTCCTGAGCCACAGTCTGGTAGAGCATACCAGACTGTACAGAGGTACTGTAAATGATATATATAGAGTGTATGTAAATATGTCCCCATGGCACTCAAGGGAAGAGACAAGTGTAGCAGGCACTGTGCTATTCATGAGAGTAATCAGGATTAATATGTGACAGCTGGGTGCCATGCCTAGATTCCTTTGATGTAGAGTGTTTATGTGCTCAATGCTGTAGTGTGTGCGTGTGTGTGTGTGTGTGTGTGTGTGTGTGTGTGTGTGCGTGCGTGCGTGCGTGCGTGCGTGTGTGCGCCTGCTTATCTGTTTTATTAGCCCATTTGTGTATGTGTGTATGGCTGCTTATCTGTATGCCATCTGTACGAAGACGCACAACTTTGAAAAAGAAGAAAAGTTTTTTGTCATAGTAGAAGTTTTGTCACCTCAGTCATTTGCAGCGTGAAACAAGCAGCCTCGCTGATGGGACGGTGTTTGTGTACACTGGGGACTTCACGTATTGTCTCGGTGTGTTGTGTTTGTTCTGTGCTATAATATGGTTATGTCTGTTTTTCTGGTGAACAGACGGTGAAGATGAACGTCCCCAAGGGGGAACACTAAAGACATTGTTATCGAGTCGCCAACGACAGTGATGAAAGTAAATGACACCGCGTCGATGTCGACTCGATGATGACTCAGACATACAGCGTATATAGATGTTTATGAAAATATATTTCTGCCCCTGCATGCGCTATACTTTAACCCATTTCGACCTGGGAACGATTCTGCAGATGTCTTCTAAATCCCGACTGTTTTCTTGAAAAAGCTGTGTTTTTCTATGTCAGTCGTTCTCAGAACACTTTCACGTCCCTTTTCACGATTCTTCAAAAATAGCAGACCTACAAGCTCGTATCGCGCCACTCTGTGGCACGCTATGAGCTTGTAGATCTGCTATTTTTCAATAGCTAAAGCATGACGCAATGCTAACACCAAAAGGGGTTCCCGCCCCAAAATTAGTTAAAAAACTTTCAGACAAGCCATTGCGAATGTGAAGTTTAACTCGATATTGAGCGACCACATGCGTGGCCTGGGCTGAACGCTGCGTTGACATTATCAGAAGCTAATATCTTCTGATAACACAAGACATATATCCGCCTGAGGTCTGCAGTCTCCCCACTCGCTCGCCCGGTGTGCAGCAGATAGGTCATGTGACCTGCACCGCCTCCTGTCCTGACTCACCATTTAAGGCCTATTCATAGTCTGGATTTTCGGTGGTGAGGTGACCAGACCACCACCGCTCCGGTGGTGAGCTGACCACCGGAGCTGAAATAACGTTGAGCGGTGGTGAGTAAAAACAGAGAGCAGGGCTGGAGCGGGGGCGGTGGTTTGCTCTTCACCGCGGCTCAGTGACGTCATGTTGTAGTTCGGTGGTCACCTAACCACCGAAAATCCAGACTATGTATGAGCCTTTACCGTGGTTAGACATACCATCACTGTCGGACAGAAAAAACAGGGTTTTGTTTCTGTAAATGAACCCATGTAGACCTGCAGAACAAATGCATTCTATATATCGGTAGTTTCTCACACAAGATTCTTTCCAAAAAATAGCAGATGTGCAAGCTCGCAGTGGCGGCACAAAGTGATGTGCGGCGAGCTTGGATATCTGCTATTTCTGCGTA